>NW_028263386.1:8088750-8419375 GCF_051168715.1 Poecilia mexicana | reverse complement strand
TTCCCACACTTCGTTCTGTCATGGGAAAGCGGATCAGGAAGGTAGTGGGAAGAGTTGAAGGTTGCAAAGTATAAGTGGGATTAAAAAATGGAAAAGAGTGATGTCAGCAGGTTGAAAGACACAGAAGACATAAAGAGGTAACTATGGTGAGAGGAGGCTAGCCTTGCATGGGAAATGCTGAAAATGAGAGGAGAGTTGTGAGATTACGATGAGTATATATGGTGTTCATACTAGTATTCACATAGATGTAGGTCAAAAGGAACATTAGGTAAAGTGAAAACAGAGTAAAAAAGAATGGTATTGTGTCTCCAGTTCATATATGTGTGTGAAAGTGGACAAACCCTTTGGACAGTGTTGTGTATGTCACAGTATTTAACACTGTTCTCTCAATTATTGACTCCCAAACAGTTATTGTGAATATTACTACAGCAAAATCAGAATTCAAAGAATTATGAAATTGAATGATGCTGAATTTAAACAAAATTCTCTGAGAATTAGTTTATTCTTTCTGGTAATTTTGCTTGATTTTTCCACTTTATTTTTTTATTCTACCCTTTGACCAGTTTTAAACCAGGCAGACTTGGTTGGTCTAATCCTATATCACACTGACTGATGTCTAAATAAGGTCTACTCGTAGCTTTAATATTGAAATCAGGGCTGTTGCTCAGTGGACTCACCTCCCTTTCCCTTTTTTTATTTTTTAAATTTTGAACCCAGATATGTTGTGCAGATGTTGGAGAAAGCTTTCCATCCTTCTGCAAAGAATAACAGCAGTAGCGGAAGTCCCCAGGGAGATGTTTCTCCTCCAACTTGCACGAACGCGCACACAGTCAGACACGTGCACACACGTCTGGGAACGCGCTCACCCAGCTGGAGACTGAAACTCGAATACCAGATTTTTCTTTTTTTTCTTTTTTTTTGACCAAATCAGACATTCTCCCATTTATTTCTCACATACGCATCTGGTTTAATGGTGAAAAGAAAAGACCTGAACACTTCCATTTTGTTGCAGATATTAATTTGGGCGGCCCAGCATCGTTCCCTGCTGTCACTGGTCGGGAAACAGGATGGACTCTGGAGAGATCCAAGCATCTATGTTAGAATCCTGTCCAAGGAATACTTGCCAGGTCGTCTTAACTCTTGAAGTTTTAAGACAATAGTAGTTTTATTTACAAATGATTGCAGCTGGAACTGATGAATATTTACTCTGAGGCATTTTTCCACTCATAATACCTATTTTATTGGCATCATTGTCATACAGGTTTGAGCCTCAATCTCAGTGACATATCGCCACTTGTGTATACCAACGTAGAATAAACAATTAAATGGCATGAGATGTCTTTGTTGATTCATTTTCAAACAGGTTGTCATTTATATGTAAGAAAATAAGGAAAGATAAACAAAAGCTGCTGGCTGCACCTGCAAACAATGAATAAATCAACAAACTGCTGGTGTTTAATGTACTCAAATAGGCATGGTAATGTTTGGTTTCTATGAAAGACAAATGTGGGAGGGAACTGGCTGCGGGTTAAAAAAAATAAAGGATGTAATTAAGCACACACACACACACACGCACACACGCACACACACACACACACGCACACACACACACACACACACACAAACTAAATCTAAAAATAGGAAACATATCAAACTCTGGCAATAGAGAATAAACAGCAGCATGAAGAGTGGACAACCAAAGGGACTAGCAAAGAGGCTGAACTTCTGTTCACAGCTTCTGGACTGCCATTTTCAGAAATTGTCTCTCACAGTAATAACAGAAATGAAAAATGTGGGAACATCAACTTCTTAATCTTAAACACACACAAAAAAATGTCATTCCAGTCCTTTTGTATTTCAAAATTAGGGTATAACCTGAAAAAATGGACTGACAATAATTTTCTAGAACATAAAAGGTAAAGATATTATTTAATTTAATATTGGCCTGGCTCTTTTAGTGCTTTTAAATCATTGCAAGCAAGGTAGTGTGTATGATTTCTATTTTAATTTTTTTTTACTTTTTATTTTTTTTGCAAGTTGCAGTTGCAATAGCATTGTCTGTACAGCTCAGAGCTTTGCAAGGACTTACTTTTTGACTTGATAAACCAAGTAAAAGATTGAACTTTTTTTTTTCTCTCTGAGCCATGTAATTGGGCTGTGACGCCATCAAGGGTTTTTTTTTTTCTGTCTTGTAAAATCTAAACTGGAATTAACAGGGACATTATGATAGGCATGGCCCTGGTCCATCTCAAAATTGACCTGATTTTAAGTTAGTTTGCTTCTCATTCCAAGGTATTTAAGCATTTTATTTGAGAAACAACCCCAATAAAACGTCACATAAAACACAGTGTAAGGGTAAAAGCACTCAATCAACATTATTCCATAAATGTCATATGTTGTCAAATGCAAAACAAAATGCAGTTTACATAGTTTTTACCCAACAGCATGACTTGGCTTGTCATTTGTAATCCAGAAAATGATCAACTCAATGAATTTTTATTTTCCACATTGAACAAAGAACAACAAGATCCTTTTCAGATCTCTTTTGTTGCGCCCACAGTTTGCAATAAGCTTTTCCTCAAGCATGTCATATAACCTTTTGTGTTTTAATTTTGAAGTTACCAAGTTGAGCTGTAAATATGGTGACGTCAGTGAAGTTATTAGGGCAGCACTTGTAAATTTTCCTGTCGTGCCACAGAGGAGATTTCATAGCAGGTTTGACAAGCTGAGCGGCGCTTGTCCTCACATGTAGCAGTTTGTCAGTAAATCACAATGTGTGAGCAATGCCACAAATTTTAAATGGACCTGAGCCATGAATGTACAAAAAAAAAACAACAACTTTGCTTTGTTCAATTTGAGCAAAAGTAACAAATGAAAAACTTGAAAAGATTCAGACAAAGGGTCAACATAAAAGGTCTGTTTGATCAAAATAATATGTTATTCAATCAATTCCTGCAAATGGATTTTAATAGGAAACTGGAAAGTTCACTCTGAAATTACAGATGGTCCTAATTTAATGACCCTCTTTCACGGTAGTCAGCAGGGGAAGGAAAGAGCTTTGCTTTATTGGTCCTGAGCTGAGCAACAGTTTTTATTGTGAAGAAAAATTCCTGAGTTGCCCTAATTATTTTCCTAAAGTCTGTAGATTTTCCTCTCCAAACATTCATCTTTTTTGAATAACATAACCTCGAAACTGAAGGAGACATAATTTGACAAATAACCTACTTGAATCCTGAAATGTTTTCTTCTTTAAAACTGATCTGTATTTTTACTCAGCTGATCTTTACTCACTTTTTTTTAAAAGAATCAATTATTGGATCATATATAATGAGGCCGTAGCTTTAGTGGTTTCATTGCATGTTTATTATATAGGTACTCCTTTTAAATGTAACTTTACAGATCTGTTGTTCATTACCTTAATTATACCCTGTAGTGAAACTATTATAATAGGTAACAAAAGAGACTAAATAGTCTTAACACATCCAATTTTTCCTGTATTCATAAGTGCAAATGCAAAGTAAATGTTCATTATTTGACAATTCTTAAAGCCTTAAAAACATTGAGATTACACCAAGTCATGAGATCACTTTGCCTTTTATCTGTTAGTTTTAATAGGCAAGGACTCCACAAAAAAATGCTACTTTTTCTAAATTATTTTTAGAAAAATAATATATATATATATATATATATATATATATATATATATATATATATATATATATATATATATATATATATATATATATATATATAATTTATTGAGAAATCAGGCATGGAATGGTGAGAAATTCACCATTTTAATTTCGCTTGCACCGATCGATTTTGTAGACAGAGTTCAAGAATGCTGAAGCTACAAGTGGATAAGTTCAGTTGTTCATTACATTACCATCAGAACCTTTCTGAAGTTCCTGATTAAATTTTACCTGTCTTTAAATTGTGCTCACATCAGTGGGGAAAGTTCTCTTCATGTGAAGCAATTCAAGGAAAAGTGATTCTTAAATCTCTGCCAGTATCAAAAGAGATTTGCCTAAAGACTTTGTCTCAATGAGACAATCCGTCTCAATCAGTTCCTTCTGTCTATAGGAGCAAAAGCTCTAACCTGCAAATAATACTAAAATGACAAGAAACTTTATCTTAGACATAAATCTAATGTGTTGATATGACATCCTGGCCACTGTTTTGACAACGGGAGCATTGCACCTTCTGCTGGAGGACAGGACTTTTTTGAAAAGTATTATTGCATTTAACTGTTTTTGTCTTGGGGAACACATGATCTAAATGCATTCAGTGATGTTCTTGGTGATAGAGTTAGCTAACTCGTTAACTGTTGAGACTTCATTTACAAGAAGCTGATTGATATTATGATAACATTTTCTGGCGCATGTTGGATTGACCATTGCTCCATGATTGACATTTTTTTGTCAGTGTGGGATGAAAAGTTTCTGCGCTGCTACATAATCATTTCTGCTATGAAATTACAAAAATGGTCAAATAAGGTGGACTGAAATGCTCTGCTGCCTGGAGATGTGTGTATGCATGTGTGTGAGTAGTTTGTACCTACTAATGGTCACATATATTTTAAAGTTTATGGACATTTTGTTTTGCTACAAAGTCACTGGCTTTACTAAAGCAGAAGTAGGTCAGCAACATGGTTACAGTGTTAAACATTTGGGCAAATGGAAACCAGTAAGTCAATCAGTCAGTCAGTCAGTCAGTCAGTACCTCCCCAGAAGATGAACCTTGCAAAAAATATCCAGATCTCTAAAAATGTGTGATCCAGATGTTTAGGGATTTTTTTTTCTAGGAATGAGAAGGTATGGAAATCATCTATTTTCTGCCTGAAGAGAAAATAGCAGCAAGTCTTAAAGAAGAACATGATGCTCTGCAGGTCTAAAGCTTATACTTAAGGATGAATTGTGTGTTTAGTTGCCATGCAGAGGGTTGTGCCTCTCTGTAAACCTCATCCTTATTTCTATGTAAAGAGCTTTCATATAAACACTTCAAGCTCTGATTGTTTGTTCGGTGCACACTTTGTTTCCTCCCATAAACTGAGGGGTCCTGCAGCTTTGCAAGATCTGTCCAAGTTCCTGTCTTCACCCAGCTTCTTCTTGTGCTCAGTAGTCACATACCACTGCTGTGAAAAGCCATGCCAAAGCAAGATTCTAATACAAACAGGAGAGGAACAACCTCCAAACGTAAATGAAGACTTTGAAATTTGGCGGACTGAGAACTATTGATATACCTCAAGATGTGAAAAAAAAAAAAAGGTTTCACACACAATTTTATTAGTAAAAATAGACCAGTCTATAACTCTTTATAGACTGGTGATGTAGGGGACATCCTCAGCTATTAATCTTTTCTACAATCCACCTCGTTCACTTGTGTATGTCCTCCAGGAACATCATGCATTGATTAAATAAACAATGCTCTTCCTCACTGAGGGGGAGGTAGAGGCACAGGGAGAGACATGGGGGTGGAGGAATAAAGTAATAAAAGACATCCTTTCTCCAAACTGCTATCCAGCAAAATCAATTTAAACGAAGGGAAAATGAAGTGATAACATTTTACCTCATGCAGTTAAAAGAATTTTCATCGACTGATTTTTGATCTATGTTTGGAGCAGTTGGCTCTTATGAAATATGACAGTTTAAGACCGATTAGCCCAAACTGCCTATGAGGACCTCTGCTTGTAGTTTATTAAGCCACATAACTTCTTTAGGAATAGATCATATGAATTTTATTATATAGCCACTTGTTAAAACGTCACGATCTGAGCACCAAATGACACATTATGATACGTGTCATAAATCGCAACATCTATTTGGGTACAAACAGACTAGAACTGCTTGAGTTTGAACAGGAAATGACCATCAACCAGCTGAAATACTGTAGGTCACCTGTGTAAAGTGGTGTCTAAAAGAAAAACTGTATGTTCATGAAGAGATTCCAGCTTAAAGACATGTTGTTTTTGTGAATTAAGTAACAATGTTCCTGTTCACATCCTGCAGGTGTATCAACTTTTTTTGTTGCAGGTCAGTCCGTGGTTAAATGTATCATTTTCTATTCTCATTTATTTATTGCCCTGAAAAATATTTTACATATTCATTTTTTGGGGTGTAGCTGAGAACTCTGAAAGTTCGGAACTGCCAAATTTAGATAAGTTTTCTTTGGTCGCATAGATCAATTTGAAATTTTATCAAGAAATACATTTCAAAGCTAAACAGTATTTCCTCATATGTTTTATGTCCACATTATTTTGTCCCAGAAACTCCCTCTCGTTCGTCACTAACACTTTTAGTCTTATTTTTCACTTTCTATGCTCCTGTAAATCCCTGACAAATACCTTTAAACTCAGCACCACCATAAAGTTGGCCCCGGTGCCATTTGGGTATGAGAATAGATGTGGACACAGAGGCCCTGTAGAATATTCAGGAAGTTCATTTTGGAGCATTTCCACGAACCCTTCTGGAAACACCTTATTCAAGCCAAATCAAATTAGGACCATCAGCGCTATGAGAGAGTCTGCAGCTGAATAAAACTCACCGTGCCCATAACTCGCCGCCGGGTGTCTGTTATCTGTGCTGTGTTTGCCCATCTCAAACAGATCAAAGTCATGGAAGATCATCACCTGGCCTCATGAGTGCACTTTTAGATGTTGAACACTAGAGGTCTCTCTAGGAATTTGTTGAGTGATGGCCAAAACGGCTCTGAAAAATGTAGAAACTTCCTTTGATTTGTCTCAGATAATTAAGCACTGGAATGGTCATTGTGGTCATTACCCAGTTAAGCCTGCATAATACCTGAATTTGTAAATCTTCAGCTTAGGCCGACTCTTTTTCATGCCCTTTTTTTTTTATCCCCTATTGTTTTGATTTCAATTTGATTTGCAGGCAACACATTTTTTTGATGTAGTTAAATTAAGTGAATTTAAGGCATTAACATGCTTTTGTTATATATCCTCTTACAATATGCAACAGGCTTTTGATCTGATGCGTTTTAAAACTTAATTGCCCCGTGTAAGTGATCCTGTTCCTTGTGGCTTCACTCTAACATCTCATCCATGGCAAACATGCAATTTTTCCTATTTAGGTAAGGCTGGCAGGATGTCAAGGGAGGTGTACCACTAAAGTCATCAAGTTCCATTTTTCTCAACACAGATCATGTTGCCATAATAATTCATATTAAACTACACATTGGAGGGTAAAAAACAAAATACAGTGGGAAAAAAAAGACTGTATTTAAGCAGCTTAAAAAAACGTATTTTCACAGAATTTAACTTCTCAAACTTCTACTCATGAGAGCTCTTATGTATTACTTTAGCAGAATGTTGATGCATTTCACAGTCTCAGCTCTTTGTTGGCTCAGCTGACATCATTAGGGAGTTACTGCTGTATATAAGAGTATATTGTTTTGTACAAAATAAATGTGTCTTTTAAAGTTTTGTTTACTTCTGATCAAAAAAATAAGATTGAATAACACCGTCTATGTTATAAACCAAGTTGGCTATTTATATTTGCTTTGGTTAAAAACATATCTGGGGGAATATTTCTAAGCTAAGTTATACAATATACTCAGACTTTTTCCTACGACCCAAATGTATGGTTAAGAAAACATTTATTTTGGCGTTAAATAAAAACGATGTCTTGAGTAACAGTATCGTCAAAGAATGCTTTGGAGAAAAGGGCCATCATCTTGGAGACACTCAGTAAAGTCATATGAAGTACCAACTGCTTTATTAGGTACACAGCTTCTATCGGTTGATATAAATAACATATCATCCAATAACATGACAGAAACTCAAAGCATTTAGGCATCCAGCCATAAAGAAGATTTGCTAAAGTTCAAATTGAGCATAAGAAAAATGAAAATAAGAGAACTTAAGTGACTTTGAAAGTGACACGATTGTTGGTGCCAGATTAGCTGATATGACCATTTCAGAAACTGCTTCTTTACATTATAATATCGTTTCATAGAGGATATATTTCAGATCTTTGTGGGCAAAACGGGACTACTTTCTGACATTTGGCCAACACGAATGCAAGCAAGCAAAGATTCTGTTGGGTTCCTCCAGACTCAAACTCTTCAATATGCAAATCAATTTGAACCCATCTGATTTCTTATCGTCCTAGCTAACGCATAGTCTAGGGCGTTGAACAGGGCAAGAAAATTGGTGTGTCAGTTGTTTCTTTATTGTGTGTGATTGAGCTGGAGCCAAACATCTGCAGCCAAGCCTAAGCCCAGGCCATTATTAAGTGTGTGTGTAGCACATATCTGGAGCTTGTCAAACAAAACCGCACAATAGTAGGAAGCGTTGCTGACTACGTTCAGTGCAACACAGCTGCAACTTGACATGACATAGTCTCCTCAATTATCCTTGGTTTAAATGGTGAAGAGCTTTCCATGAAATTCCTACGTTTTCTTTTCCTCCAATAAGACAGAGAGATGCTTTCTTTTTGGGATGACTCATTTAATTCCTGAATAGATAGTTTAACAGGGAAATCTTCTTTTTTTTCTTTTTCTTCCTCCCAATCTTTAAGGAAGCTTCTCATCTTAGTTTATTTTAGAAAGTTCTGCCCTCTGAACCTTAAAAAGCTTTTCTTGGAGACTAAAGAAAGTGCCCACATTTCTCACCCACTTACACCTAAACAGGAACTTTTAAAGTATAGTATTTAACTCTCCCTCCTCAGTGCATGGGTGTCCATTTGCTTCACAGTTTAGGCATCTATGTGATTTTCTATGTTATATTTGTTCCAAAGCATCAATTTGGTGTGCATGGCTTGACTTGGTGGCCAGTAATAAGCTTCTGTTCCAAGGCTCCCAATGCAGTGGCCTTCACCACAGGGAACTATGTGGCCAGCTGCCCTTGGCACCACAAGAGGAGCCAAAAATTTGACTGGTATGAGTCATCTTTGGTCTACTACAATTCTGGAAGCTGGAAAAAAAAGAGGGGCATCTTGCTGTTGAACCTTAAAGTTACTTTGAGTTTCAGTTTACAATATCTCTTAGTTTTTATTAACTTATCACATATTATGAGCAATCTCTAAAGCATCCTGTGAATTTGTAGAGTTCTGTCCAGTCTATTGCGTATTGCTACATGTTTAAGACAAGAAAAGTATTGCTTTACTCCAGATGGACACAAAGTATACAGCATTAAATACAAGTTTCTCAGACTCTTGCCATGATCATGTCAAGCGATCTACTTAGTTGTGTAATTGCAGTTTAAGGCATTTTCAAAAAAGACAACTATGCTTTTCTTGCATTAATCTAAAGGTTTTGAACGTCTAAGACAACCATCCAAGACCGTCTAAAAACCAAATGCATGTAATTGTAGGAGATGAGGTCTGTGGTATTCTCACTGGCTTACTTTCACCCCTCATCACATTTTTCACAAGACTGGATTCCTAGAGCTTTAGTCCGAGCCAAGCCTCACGTCTTTAGAACCCCAGTCTAAGTCGAGTCTTTACAGTACAACTTAAATCCTGTATCTTTAGATTGTCAGTATAAGTCACATCTCACATTATCTTGCATCTTCATTATGCCAGTCTAAGTGAGGTCTTGCATCTGTCTAAAAATAAATCTTGTCTCAAACTTTTGCATCAAGTCAAAAGTGTTTAGCCTGTATGTCTTATCGGGTTAAATGAAATTATTTTTTAAGTCAAAAGCAGAATTTTGCTGGATTTATTATTATTATTATTATTATTATTATTATTATTATTATTATTATTATTATTATTATTATTATTATTATTATTATTATTATTTCAATTTGTTTCTTGATGTAATTAAATTTTATAAGCCTTGTGTCAAAAAATATTATTTTTTTGAGTTACTTAGATTTAAATTCCTGTCTTAACAAAATCATTCACACTAAAATAGCCATTCAGTTATCCAACAGCATTTGAAATATGTTTTTTTAATTATTATTATTTTATTTGTTTAAAAAAAAACACAAGAGAACAAACAGTAAGATGGAGAAAAATGTGTACATACATAACCAAGAACAAAATAATTTGTAGAAAGAAGTGAACACTTATTTAATCCTACCCCTTATCTCAATTTAATGAGATGTACTACAAATGAGGGTAACACTTTATTTGAAGGGGGGTGAATAAGACTGTCATGACACTTTCATAAACATGTCATAACACCTGTCATGAACATGAATAAGCCTTCATGAATATTTATGACTGTTGTCATAAAGCGTCATTCGGTAAATTATGACACTTTTAATACAAAGTTGACATTATTCAAAATGTCTTTGTTACGACAACTTGACATTAACCAAGAAATCATTACTGATATAAATTTGTTATAAAAGTATTACTGATTGCACTTTAAAAATTAGGTAACTTTATGTTATTAAAGGTAAAGTTTAAACAGTAATGATTTCTTGGTTAATGTCAAGTTGTCATAACAAAGACATTTTGAATAATGTCAACTTTGTATTAAAAGTGTCATAATTTACCGAATGACGCTTTATGACAACAGTCATAAATATTCATGAAGGCTTATTGATGTTCCTGACATGTGTTATGTCATGTTTATGACGGTGTCCTGACAGTCTTATTCAACCCCCTTCAAATAAAGTGTTACCCAAATGAGATATTAGCTACATTAGAGAAACGATAGTTTATTTATTTTTTGTGAGTCTAAGTTAAGTAGACCCACAATATTTTGTTAAATCCAGCAGTACAACTGTCTTTGTTGTTCTGTCTAATTTGGATGATGACACAATCCTAAACACCGTCATGGTCTGAGTTTATTGCACCAGATGTAGTCTATTCCCCTGTTGTATAAATGAAGGAACAAATCAGTGAACAACACTCTTGTTCAGTGTGACACATTCATTAGTAACAAAAAATAAAGAACCTGCAGAGGTCAAACTTGTTAAATCCTGCAGCTGTAAATACTCCTCAACGCATCAAAAGTTTGACTTTATTCACCAACAGATCCACTAGTCAGTGCAGATTAAGGCTTTTGAAAAGAAAAAAAAGGCTTAAATTTGGAAAACGTTTTTCTTTATTAACATTTAAATATACTCTGAAACTCCAGTCTTTCTTTACTAAATGAAAGTCTCAGATTTCAAATCTCTGAGGTCAAATTAGATCTTTTGAAAGCAAAGTGTTGAGAGACTGAAAAAAATCCCGTTTTGTGGTTGTTGTGTTCAGGATACCATCAATAATCCAGGTCGGGGTTTCATTTTACCTGCTTCGCTGCGCATAGTAGTGACACTGTTGAATTTCTATTTAATTCTGTCATTCATCACAAAACTTGGATCATAACATGCGTCCCTATCTCAGCTTTTAGTGAAGACCTGCAAAGTTATACGGGAAAAATGAAACATGTAGGAAAAAATGCTACCTGAATGATGGTGAAAGGGAAAACGGTCTTTGGAAACAATGACAGTCCTATTGGGAGGAATGATTCCACATGTGGGAATGTTGCTCTGTTTTAAATGATTACAGATGTTCTGCTTACCCTATCTGTTTGACATGAGTGCACAGATAGCAAGAGTCCTTTGAATGCACTCAGAGATGGAGAAACGAATGCTCACCAGCAACTCTTCTTTTTATCTACATCGTGAGTTTATCATGCTCCTGTTGCACTACTTGTCACTGACCTGCTATGGCCCAACATGTAAGGGAGCAGAAGGTAGTTATACAGTACATAAGACCAGCTGTTTTGTCACCTTTGTGTTTGAGTCTCACTCGGAGTTTAACTGGCTCCACTGGAAAAGGCAATGGATCAACGTCACTAAAAAATGTTCCTAATGCTCTTTTATGTTTTTGCAGGTCCACCCAGCAGCTTCCTTCTCTAAAAGGCAGGATTTGGCCCTCTTTGACAGCCAGATGTTGGCCTTAGAATAGAGACTTCGGTGTTGCCAACCTTGCTTTTTTAAAGTGAAGCAGAAGAAGTTGAAACACACACACACACACAAAAAAAACAAGACAGTTTTAACTAGGTATAAGCCAATCAGTGTCTTTTTGTTTTTAAAACGAGAAGAGGACCTCTGGAACCACTCCATGCAGAATCATCACACATCTTAGTTTTGAAACGTTTATTTTCCAACCAAGTTCGCTGCTTGACAGGGAAGATGGTAGACACATTAGCAGATAAAGATCCAGATGTTTCTCTTGGAGCCGTCGTAGAGCACAGGTTCATAAACTGAGACATACCCCAGGAGGTCAAAGGTGAGATGTGACATAACATTCACTGCTGAAAGTGAAAGGCACTCATTGTAGCTCAGGGATGCTGGGTTATGAGATGGATGTAACACCCAGTTCATAAGAGCATACTGAGGTATTTGAAAATCCCATTGCACGTCTATTGCAATTTAGATCACTATTGTAAGTACTTGCACCTTTTTGGAGCACAGATGCATGCAGGAAATGATGCTTTAATCATCAAAATGATCTTTAATCCTGCTAGTTTCTTCATTTTTTTAAGGGGTCAGACATTCTGTAATGTTTCAGAGTGCAGCTGGTATCCACGATTTCACTTCAGGTCAGTGCATGAACTATGAATATATATATATATATATATATATATATATATATATATATATATATATATATATATATATATATATATATATATATATATATATATATATATATTATTTTTTTCATCAACTTGAATGTTATTTATGCTGCAGATTCATTCCTCTTAGATGAATCGATGAAACAAAATCAAAAATAAAAGACTTGATGTTAAATAAAATATCTTGGTATCATAAAGAAGTTGATTTTCAAAAACCATTCATATGTTTGAAAGTTTTGGTATGCTGATTTTTTTTTTTTTTTTTTTTTTTTTACATTTTACCCTTCGAGCACATGAATATGAAATGATCTAAACTTCCCCATTCTTGTTCTGGCTGTGTGTTTAGCATCATTGTGTCCTGATGCTAAACACACAGCCAGAATCACAATGCCAATCTCACCTGCCTCTGACATGCTGTCTTTCAGGATGTCAGTGTCTGTAGTGTCATCCTCAGGATTAACTCATCCTGAGCTTCTCTGTCCCTGTAGAAGAAAAGCATACAACAATGTTTTCTTAAGTGGAATGCTACACTTTGCATTAAGGCCAATTGATATATCACAGTTGGTTCCACATACATTTTCAGCTACACACATTGTTAATTATTGAGTTTTTTTTGGATATAAAACTATTGGCAAGTGCCAGCCTGTATCGCTGACCTTATTCTAACATTATCCACCAAAAGTTCTGCCATCTAATCAGCTGCTTTTCTCATGTTATTTTCTCTATATAAATTGGGATGTTGGTCTGTGGTAGGAGTTTGTCCCATAATCACTGGGTTGCTGGTTGGAACCCTAACTCCATCTGTCTCAGTCATTGTGTCCTTGGGTAAGACACTTCACCTATCTTGTCTTCTGCTGGTAGTCAGAGGGCCTGGTGGCGCTAGTGAGGAGCTCCAGGCTAACTCTGGCAGTAGATTGCCAACGTGTGTGTGTGTGTGTGTGTGTGTGTGTGTGTGTGTGTGTGTGTGTGTGTGTGTGTGTGTGTGTGTGTGAATGCCTAAATGTAGTATTTGTATAAAGTGGTTTACAAATACAGGCCATTTACTACTGAATGGTAACCTCAATGGTTCAATGTAGCTCAATGCTGAGCTACATTGAATCTTGTGGTTAAAACACAAACTGTACAAATCTTGTGAATTGAAAGTAAAATTTAATTTTGTGGACCAAACTCTTATTATAAATGAGAATGTTGATGTGCTTTTTACACTTGGAAAAATATTTACAAAACAACTTTTTGCAGGTGAGATTGTATTTATTTGTGATTCAGCTGACCAGATGCTAAATGTTAACTTACAGTACTGAAAGGGAAACTTGTTTATTGATAAAAACAGTTCTTCCACTTTCTTCCATCCCAGACTTTGTGTTCAGAAAGCCTATGTTGTTTCGTCTGATTAGTAGAAAGAACTTGTGGAGGGACGTAAAGGCTCCACAGATTACAGGCACAGTGGAAACAACACTACATCCAGCCTGTGGTTTCTGTAACCCTAAACCGCCATGTTGGAAATCACCCAATCCATACAATTTTGGAGGTGAACATGGAAAATCGGAGGCTGCTGCCTCTGCTAACCTAGTTTACTTATCTTGCTTTAACTGCCTTAATATTTTTTTTTATATAAAAAAAAAATATTAAGCTTGAGAGAAATGTACAAAAGCTGACTTTAAAGGTTAAGTTCTTAGAGGACGGAATTAAAAATGTGTGGAGCAAAAAGGCCCATTCACGCTGAAACTTGTAAGTGAGCAAGAGTGGATTACAACATACTCTACTTCATTCTTTTTTCATATCTTTGGCTGGAATTTTCTCTGTGGTCCAGAATGGAAACAAACTGATGAAGTCAAGGATCTGACTTAAGCCAACATGGTTTGTACTGCAGCCAGTTTTTGTATTAGTGACGCTCTTTGTGAGCAACACATATTTCAGATCTTGTGATTCTTTATGCTGAGTAACGTTTATGGCAGGATTGCATATGCCTTTATGAGACATAATGCACCACACTGGTAAGATCAGCTGGAATTTAATTTACACCACTTAGCTCATTATAGCCACAATTAGATTTGTGGAACGCCACCGATCCAAGATGATGAACAATTCTGCTTTCATTTCGGCTATTTTAATAGCGAACAACAAAATTTCCTCCACCAGTTACAGGCAGGTTGCTCGGAAATTCAGTTCTGCTTTACTGTCTCCAAAATTCAAAATTCTGCTTAAGAGCCCATGAGAATATGTGTCCAGATTTAAGGATTGCAGAAATGCATTGAGCGAAGCCAAATACCAAAACTCAGTCCAGCAAACAGCTGGGAGGGGTGAATTTAGTAATGTGTGTTTTATTTTGTGAAACTGTTATCTTAAAAGCATGATGATTGGTTTATTTAAAAAAAAAAAAAGTCCCCATATGACAGCTTTTATGGCTGGAAACCATGTGTGCAAACTCCCTCATTAAGATGTCAGAGGAAAATATGCATCTTGCAATAAAAAGTTAGTAGATATTTGCTTTGTCTTTACAGTGTGAGAGTTTGAACTTCCACTGTGGCCAGGCTAACTATTCACAGCAAGGCCAAAGAAACAGGCTTCAGTGAAATTGAGAGTTTGGTTGTAGTGCTGTCAGAGTTCTTGTTTATTTTGCAACTGAATATATCTAAATTCTGGCTACCTGTGTCATACCTTCAAATTGATTGTACAGTTGAGTTGTTGAAAAAACATGCCAGATAGTATTACTGTTTTTTTTTCTCCATATTTTCAGAGACTGTGTCATACAAAGCAAATGTATACTTTCCATGTTTTAAGTGCACTTAAAGACAATGAATTTAAACTTGACCATGTTTGTGTAAAAATAAATAAAATAAATAAGATAAAGTGTCTTAAGTACTTCATGTAAGGTTGGGTTGCAGCTTGAAAAGTGATACGTGGGCAAACATGTTCTTGGTTAAGCTAGTCTTCTGAACTCAAAGTCTTTTTTTTTCACGAGTCATGCTAAAATTGTACCTTGAACCAGTTTATGGTTTTTCATTCTACTCTTTCCTTTTCACCAGGTCTTCTCTTTGACGGTGTACCACATACATTTTTACATTTTAACTGTAGCCTGGTGCCTTGATCTCAGCCACAAGACTTTATACAAAATTTGGAGGTGTGGGTCTGTACTGCATACGAATACCACTAATTGCTTTGTGTAGGGGACCTAATTGTGCATGTTATTTCTTTTTTATTTTATTTAGGCATGGTTAGCAGGGTTCTACAGTAAAGTGGCTGCTTGTGGCGCCTATAGCCTGTTGTGGGTATGATTAGGTTATGGTCTTTGCCTGCTGGCCCACGTCAGCTGCCAGGTTCTTCCACCTAGATATGCTGCCAAAATGGTCAGGGAATAAAAACCTTCTGGCACCGACCACATTCTGGCTAATTTTAGCCTTGTGATGTGGTCTTAACCACATTGGAGGATGAGGATAGCCTTACAGGTTTGAAGAGGATTGTCCAAAAGGAGCAAATATAAGAAAAATGATAGTATGCTTTACTTGCATTGGCAGTTAAATGTAATGTTGCATGAAACACTGAATCCAATATTTTAAAATGGAAAAACAAAAATATTGAGCATATATATTGTAAACTGAAAAGAGAAAAGAGGTTTAAGATATGGCAAAACTTTTTTTTTTTTTATGAATTTAAATAAAATGTATTTCAGTTCTGATATTGCTAAAATATGGTTACAAATGACTTTTTTTTTTAAATGACTCAATACTTCACTTTCAAATATAAAAAGCAAAATTGCAGATTATTGCAGTCGGAACCTGTTACATTTTGATTATAAATGTATCTGTATAAACTAAACCTTTTGGACTTCATTTATTTGCTTATGCGCTTTAGCTATGAATACTGGCTAAATAAATAAACTGACCAGAGTATAATATATGCAGATTATTTAAAAAAAAAGAAAAAAAGAAAGCCTGCTAAAGCTCCATGTCTTCATTCAAAGAAATGTTCACTGTATAAAAGTCACCAGCATAAAAATATTCATCTTGACTGTATTTAGTTCCTCTGTTGTTTATTTAGGACATTTCAAGTAAATATTTATCCAGGAAATCCTCCTCTCTTGGTTTGAATTCATGACCTAATTTTTAAATGAAATACAGAAAACTAACACTGTGTTAGCAGTTGACTAACATAATGTCAGTGTATGTGCTACATAGAAGCAGTGTAAGTGTGCTTTACATATTGTAAGGGTTAAAGCCATTCTTTTTGCTCTGTCCACATTAAAATGTGCATACAGAAGATGTTTGATTTGACAAATTATTTTGTGTGCCATAAATCATAAATTTACCAAATTCTTTTAAATTTTCTTTGGTAAAATGAAAATTGTTATTTAATGAGGATTGTACGCGTTGCATTTTTGTAAAAATCAGTTACGTCCAGGATCTGTGGACTCATTATTCAGACATTTTATTAAATGGGAAGTGAGGAAAATTGAGTTGTGTGCGAAAACACTGAGTTGAGTTGCATCCGCGAGGGAATAATTTAACTAATGTCGTGACTTGTATTCAGCCCCCTTTAATTTCCAGAGCCAACCTTCAAAAATGATTGATCTACATTTTTAAACGTTAGAGAAACTGGAGCATCAGTGTTTTCTCACAGTCTTCTGTGTGAGAATAGAGTAAACTGAAACAATTGCCATTGAAACAACGGCAGAGTGAAACTACATTCTCTGAATGAAAGTTTACAGAACATCAAAGGAGCTGCAGGAATTTGTGCCTAACCACAACAAACAGGAATAATAAGGAACATTCATGGCAGATGACAAAACAGTCGCTCGACATGCTCTAAATCCACGAGGGATCAGGATGAGCGTATTCAGAGCAAACCATTCATGAACATCTGCCAAGTTCTCCACTTTGTCTTTTCTGTATCTGTTTCTCTTCGACATGCTCGAGTCTTTTCTATAACACCCTACATATCAGCGCCTTTCAGCAAACTTGAACAACCTTTGTCTGTCCCACCAACTGTGATAAGATGTGATGTAGTAGCAGGTTTTGTCTCCTCCGCTGCTACATTTCTCAGCCTCCACATTCAGCATCGGCCAGCTCCGCTCTTCTATCAGCTTCACTACTGACAGCTGGAGACAGGTCTCAGGGAGAGCGTTGGCTGTGAAATATGAGATGCTTGGGGCTTGTTTGGATTATCACAGACCTCTCCACTTAACTCACCACAACACATGTTTGACTGTTGAGAAGAGAGGCATTTGTTAGCACTAGATTCACAAGTAACATGCAAAGAGACATATTCTCCTCTGTTCAGTTACATTGCGGAATTATCACATTTAAATGTGGCTATCGTACATTGCTGTTGACACTATCCATCTCTGATTATTTCATCCAGTCCACTCACAGACAGAAGTGTTTCTATGTTGTTTTTTCACTTGACTTTTTTATGCTCATTAATTCCACCATTGAGGACAAAATTAATACTTCAATAGCTATCAAAAAGCCACCTACTGGACACTTATACCTGGGGAGCCAACTTCAATGAAACTGAATTACCATGATATTAATAAAAAGGGGTGCAGTCCCGACCCCTTGACCCTTGCCGTATGGATTCTTTCTCTCTCATAACCCACTTTTCTGTCTAGCAACTGTTGAATCGAAACCACCAGAGCTGAAAAAAAAAACACGACATAGGAGCTACAAAAACATAATCACATTAATGGTAGGAAAAATAACCAGTTAATCTGATCAAGTTAAATCGTTACTTTATTACCTATTCACAAATCCTTTGAAATAAAAATCCCTCGGACTTTTTTCTCTAGCATGTAATTTAACTTCTGTTTCCAGTAATAAAAGAAAGTATACCTCCTTTGAATTTTCCTTTGGCTTATTTAGTTGCAGCAACAAATTCAGGAGGGAAACCCAGACACCCGTCTTCCCAACAACACTCCTCAGCTCACTTTCTGGGATCCCTAGGCATCGCATGGCCATAAGGGATGTAAATCGCTTAAGGGAGTTTTGGATCTGCTCTGTAGTCTGCTCCCAGTGGGAATGGCCTGGAGAGGCTCCAGAGGGAGAGAGCCAGAATCTGCATAGTGGCCACTTCAAGGTGGGAGTTGTGACCACTGGGTGCCTTACAAACAATTAACCCCTTAGAATTCCTGCAATTTGACCCAGAAGTACGTAATGTACCAATTGTGGGATTTTAAAACCAATCTTTTTACAAACAGTGCTCAGTGCTTTAAGAACTGGTGTAATATGATTCATTTTCCTGGCCAACATTCTGGCAGCAGCATCGTGTATAAGCTACTGCTTTTCCAAAATCCAAAAAGCTACTTCTAAAGAAGCTTTTTATCCAATAGGTTTCTCATGCATTTGTGATGAATTTTCCTTTGCTGGGCTGTATTTCTCCACAGGTCCCAGATCAGCCAAACACTAGTTTAGTCTGGCATTGACCAATCAAGACAAAGTATTTGATTGATGACGAGCTAATATTTTAGAGTGCAATAAAAAGCTAATGAATGTTATTTAAAAAAAAAAAAACAGACAGCTTTTGTTTGATTCTGATGGATTCTAATTTCATTTTATTCATGGACACCTCCCTTTTTTTCCTGTATGGCACATGTTCCTGGCTCACCACTGTTAATACCTTGGTCTGGTTTTGTCAGATGCTGACCACTGCAGTCTATGAACAACCAATACATCAAAACACCACAGCCAGTCATTTGGCCCTTCTTATATTTCACTAAAAACTTATGCATGCCCAGTTTTTCTCATCCTTATACATCAACTTTGACAGCAAAATGAATATATACCAGCTGCTAACATTAATGATGTTATGTCTGATCAGGTTTTTTCTTTTTTTTCTTTCTTTTTTACCCAAGGGTTCATATGTGTGATTTTCAATCCATTTTTATTGTTTGCCGTCACTTCCCCTCATTCTTGTAATATAATAACTTCACGCTTTAAAAAAGGATTTTTGCACAGATTAAAAGTGAAACTTTCTCATGTACAAAAAAATAACTCTTGGTAGGTTAACTTATTGGCGCATAGTGAGCTCCTATTATAAGCTTGCCCAGACAAACATACATTCCACTCCGTGGTTCTGTGGTCTGCAGCGTCTAGAGCGCAGTCCTCTCCACCCCCATCCAGCTGCGCGGCGCGTTTTAGCTAGATAATTAATAGTAACGAGGAGCTCTTGAGGTTAGATCAACTTGTGATCTGGTAGCGCATGTCTGTGTTCAGAAGGGCTCAATAACTTTGTTCCTTCTGCAGACTGTGTTTGCAGCTGAAGCAGACCATCTTCTCTGTCTGGTAGACAGCTCAGTCATTTCGTGTCGGGTTCAATCAGAGGTGGTCCTAGCCTTTTTGGCGCCCTGGGCGAGCCACCTTTCTGGCGCCACCCTCACCTCCCACCCCTACGTGACAGTGTTGGGAGGTGGGGGGATGATCGGTGACTGTGTTTTACATAGGCTCTATTGACATTCAGATGCTTCGGTTGTGAAGGGGGTTGAGAGAGGATCTTGGCGCTCATCCCAAGTTGCCGCCCTGGATGGTTGCCCATGTCGCCCTTAAAAAAAAAACCATATCATTAAACCCTTAATAAAATATCGCATTCTGCTTACATCATTTAAGACTCCCAAAGGACAGTTCACAGGTAGCGTATGTAAAAGAAAAAAAAAAAAAGATTGCATGCTGACTTAAATTTTTTCATTTCTGTGTGGAACGAATTTAAAATTAACTCTTGTGAGAAAATGTGTCTGTGAGAGTATTACAGCTCACGAACCACAGTGAATAACATGGTGCCATATATTTTGTGCAAGTACATCTTTACAACGCAGATACTTTTTAAATAAATGAACAAGTCAATGTTTAGCATGTTCAAGTCTTGAAGTGTGTATGCAAATGTTATTGTATTTAAAAAGCACATTTCAGAAAAATCGACTTAATCTTCAACCTAATCAACTATTTCAATAGCTAAAGGTGTCTTTAATGATCTTGTATCCACTCTGTCTCCTCTACACCTTGTTTCCACCCCAACACCTAAAACAGAGTCTTGACAGGCTGTTAAAACAAATTATCTGAATTTTGTACTGGCACAATCTCAAGTATCTTTGATTATTACTCTTTGCACAATCTCTAAATCATCCCAAAGTCTTGAGTCTTCATGATATGTTCAGTACTTCTGCTCACCCAATCTCAGTGGTTTTTGTGAACAGAATTGAAGTTTTAAGAGTTTTTTTGCACAGTGGACCAGTTCTTTTATGTTTTTTAGATCTGAAATCAGGACTATACAATATATCTAAAAGCAACTATCATCACAATATCAAGAGTGTTCTGTATGACTATTGCAAAGCACTCCTTTAACTCAATAACTGTATGGTTCATATTTCAAGTGCCTTTCATCCTTACCAGTTTTTCTGTAGTTCCCCCTTAGCTATATGTTACATTACAATATAATATACCAAAAAATACAGCATGGAATATAATTTTAAGGTGTTCTTCAAATCTCTACCAACGGCACCATAAGTGTGCAATTCGCTGTCTGAGCCCCCAAGTTTTAACTGTGCAAAAAAGTGTGTAATTTGTACTCTACATTATCTATTTGTTAATTAATCCAGGAAGGAGTTTCATCTGAAAGAACAATTTTAGATGGATATTTCAAATTTTAACAAACAACGTAGGCTACTTTCTAAAAGATGTTCAGGCAACTTGTTTTTGTAATACTGAGTATAAGTCTTTCACTGTACTACTACACAGCTTAAATTCCTACAGCATTTTATCTTCAAGGTGAAGTTTGTCTTCATTTTGAGAAACACTTTGTTTGATGGGACAAAAACATTTGATCAACAACTTTGCTAAATGTGGACCATTTTGTGTTCAATTCTGAACATCTATTAACTTTGCAGTAAAGTCAGTGCAAACTTTAAACAAATTGTCTTCACCTTTAAAAATACCAGTTGCAAATCGCAGCATGGCATGTTTATTACAAGTCACAGAAACATAGATTAATTTGGGGAAACTTTATTCCCCTCATTTAAACTAAACTTTTCTTCAATAGCAGAGCCAGCTTGATGGTTTTGGATAGCAGTAAAACGAGTTTCTGTTTGAAAATGCAAAGCTTTGATTAAAAACCATTTCTTCTAGGAAAACAAAGCAGCCGGACTGCATTTTGAAGACATTTTTATTTTCAAAGCTGCCCTTGCCTGACCCGTGCACAGAGTATGGACTTATTATAGAATAATTATACAATGTCATCTTGGAACACATTTGTAGTGAATGCACCAGTTGTAATCATATGGTTCCAACTACAAAGGGAACAACTTTAAAGCCAAGCATGTCTACAAATTGCACGCTGTACAACAGACTGGACATCTGTCGTCGTATTCTGCCCTGCTGACTGAGCCAGGTTGTTTTAAAAGGGAAAACTGAACATTTCATGTTTGGTTCATCCCATTTCCCTCTCTGCTGTTCTATGCAAACTGAAATTAAACCAAAAATGTGGGCTGCACTCCCAGGCACCAACATGAGCAAGATGTTCTGACATAGTCCACCGAAGCACTAAACAAAGCAAGGCAAAATAAAGATGCCAGGCTATCCGACACCAGAGCCAAAACCCAGACTGATTAAGAACTGCTATGATTTTCAGACTGACAGCTTTTCACAGAAGCCTTTAACATAATTTTTTCTGGGAAAAATACTTCATCATATTCAATAGTTTGAGCAATATATTTAGTTTGTTACTTAAATGCAAAGGGACTTATTATAGCGTTCTTTGAAAATGCCACCCTCCTCTCCACTCTTCCATAGATGCTAAATTTATGGACTGGATAGGTAATAATTGTCGCGTCAACTGTTTTTGTCACCTGACCAGTGATGATCTATGTCTCTTAAAGAGCTACCACTGGAATAATGGCTGTATCTCTGCTGAAGCTCACCTTAAACTGCTCTTCTAGTTCAGGGTGGTCTTGTTTCATGGCAGCTGTAAAATCCTCAGATTTCTTGCATTTCCTTTTATCACTCTTAAAACGTGTGGTAGCAGCGTTCTTTAGCGTACAATGTGCAAGACAAATTTCCCCTTGGGAACATTAAAGTATCTATCTTCAGATCTCTACCAACGTTGTCATAAGTGTGAAATCTGCTCATCTCAAAATTTTAATTTATGTTTTAGTGTTTGCCTTCAGCAAGTTCTGATCTTCCTTGATCAGTTAAAACTGTCTGTCAATATAAAACCCAAATACCAAAAACAACTGGAGAACTCAACCACCTGTGCTTCCAATCTTTGAGTCATTTTGAGCATTAATCGTTATCAGGTTCCTGAAGTCCAGCTGTCAAAAAGAAGAAGAAGAAGAAGAAGAAGAAAAAAAAAGATTTAACTCATTCAGGAAACTCCCAGAGCCTGGAAAACAATTTATTTTGGCAAGTGACCCTTTTATATTTGCCACTGGCCTACATTTGGCCTATTTAACGTTCTATTTGTCTTTTTCAGGAAATGTCGGGGTGGAGTAAGACCCTCCACCCCCTGCTTAATTTGGGTCTATTGTGCTGGATTTAGACTTTTGGATCTTGTGTGAAAATAGCTTCAGTTTTCTCTATTAAACTTCGACAGGTTTTTCTTCAACAAGATCTGGGGTGAATGTTGTGTTGGGTTTTCTTCTACATCTCTGGGTGGTCTGGGAATCCAAGGTCCACTTAAAACCACACAAAGCATATTGAAAAATCTTCTATTTTTAAAGATGTGCAAACACTGTAGTGGTTTGATTAAACAGCATTGATATAAAACTAAATAACATTTTTACATGTGGAGTCTTGTGATACAAGTCCACTTTATGATGGCTGGTGCAAAATATAGTATAATATTGTAGAGCCCAATGACCTCCATATGTGCTTTTAATGTAATGTTCTTTAACAGCACCATCTGGAAATCTGTTTCAAGTTTAGAAAATGTATTTTCTGTTGTCATTACCAAAGATACCTTTCTGAGAGGATTATGTAAAATGGAGCTGTGACACTTTAGCAGCGGCAAAGAAAAATGATAGAGTGAGCAGTTTAGCTCCAAAGATTATTTATAATCGGAAATCTGGTGGAGCCTTGTGAAAGTAAACGGGCAAGAGGACAGATTTTACTTGACCCAACAAGTGCAGCCGTTTAGCTGAACAATTTTTTCTTCCAGGAATACAAAGCAATTGAAACCTTGGCTTTAATGGAAGTAACAACTGAAAACTGAGAGCTGCTGAAACTGATATCTCTGGCAGCCTGACCACAGAGCCGACTGTTATTTTTTTGTTAGGTAAGATACATAGTTTATTTTTTCTTTATGCATTTTCTGTAGGATAAAACATCCTACAGATGCTCTTCAAATCATGCTTGAAGAGCACATGATTAAATCAGTCAAAGAAAGGAGATAATATTTGACTGCATATTCCATTAAAGTACTTGTGCTGATGCCAATCCACATCTGACAGGCAATTCTTGTCAGAACCAAAGCATGAAGTACCTGAATGCTGCCAGATTGGTGGTATTTCTTGGCATTCATATGTTTTTGAGTGTCCCTGACCCACACTCACAATACGTCTCTTCATTACACAGACATCCAATCCAAACCCACCTCACAATTCCCATGAATGCTGCAAAGGCAACCACAGTAAACAATAATTTTAAGATCAAAGAAAGAGGCATTGAGAATATTAGGAAAAAAATTAGCATGTAAACATTTCTGTATGATTTTGAGTGAAAATGATAATACATTTTTCAGTTTATCATAGGCTCTTAAAAAATATGTGTGATGTGATCTAATTGGCTTTATATCCAAAATTTTAACTGTCAAATTTGGTATCATCCTCAGTGATTTGATTGTTGTAGGTGTTTCTTTTGACCAGTTGAAAGTAGATGAGAAAAAAGGCTTTTGACTGAATGAACATACATGCAGCAAAGAATGATAGTCTCCTTCTCCTTGCTTAGTAAATGATCACTCAAATGATCCTTTGTGGACTTAAATTTAAGCTGGTAAATTACCTATTTCAATTTTTGTCTTTTCTGTGTCTTTTGTCTTGGGTGGACATTAGTGTGTTATGAATTAATACACGTATTCACTGTTCCAAGCATAATCTCACCAGCTTTTGGCAACTTTCAAAACTGTCAGCTCACTTTATTTCTTTCAAATTGTATATTTCTCCATTTCATACAGGGGACTGAATATAAACTACCCCCTTTTAATTTATAGTGGGTCCCCCTCTCAAACTCTGCCCGGGCCACTGCATAGCTTTGGGTCGGCTCTGCCAATAGAACCGGGATGCAGCGACACTCCGGCTGGCTGATGCTGTTACTTTTCTCTAGTCGCGTTCAGGGAGGAGGGCCACGGGATAAGTTTTTCAACTTCTGATTTGATGATGTGATTCTCCCCTTCAGGATGTCACAGTCGGTTCGGGTTTAGTGTTCCGGGGTTTGTCCTGCCTCCTCACGCACCGCGCAGGGAGCAAAAGTATCTTGCGCTTTTTTTTTTTTTCCTTTCCATGAAAACTCTTCACCATCAGTCAGAGATCTGGGCTTAAAGGGAGAGGATCTGATGGGCCCAGTTTGACTCAAAGATAATAACATATATATTTCCACAAATGGCGCTTTAGTAAAAAAAGAGAAAGGGGGGAACAAAAGCATACTCAGGATTTTGGAGGGGATATAACTTTTTAAATAAAGCCGCCCGTTTTTCTGCAGCAGCTGCGGGCGCTCACCATGGAGATGGAAAGATGGACCATCAGGTGGAAAACGAAAAGGCGTCTATTAGATTCAACGCTAGCCGCGGTGGGCACGTTAATCCTAATTCTACAAAGTGTCAGTGCAGGTAAGAGGCTGTTTATTGCTGAGTTTGCGTGGTTTGGAAAACTGGAGAGGGTCTGGCACACAGCCCGAATATAGCAGCAGGGTCAATGAAGCTACGTGGTTCAAAGGAGTTGGGACCCACCTTTTGGCAATTTAAATAAAATAGCTTACCTGCCACTGCGACTCTAACCTAACTTGCCTATATCATTATATAAAACACATAATTTTTCAGTGATTTACTATTTC
This sequence comes from Poecilia mexicana, assembly GCF_051168715.1. Lineage (NCBI taxonomy): Eukaryota > Metazoa > Chordata > Actinopteri > Cyprinodontiformes > Poeciliidae > Poecilia > Poecilia mexicana. Next base: position 8,393,810 of record NW_028263386.1, on the reverse strand, counting down.
TGAGGTAGATAATTGCTCAAAGGTTTAATTGAAATAGAAAAGGGTACATCATGTGACTTTTGAAGGACCCAAACATTGAAGCTGAGTGTGGGTTATACTGCACTACAGGGCTTTTGTGATAACCTTTAATTCTTAAATGAAATTTTACCTCGTAAACCCCATCATCTATTTAAAAGGTGTGGGGGGAGGGGGCTTGATAAGAGATGTACTAGATTTGGCCCTTTAGACAAGAAAAGGCAAGGCAAACGTTTATTTTATTGCAAGATTTGTACTATTCAAAGTGCTATGCATGAAAATAAAGAACCAAATAACTTTGTAAACCTTAAATTTATTATTGGAATAATAAAAGGTATTCATTTAAAGGAGCCAGCAGTTTCTGTACATCTCAAATTTCCAGGGAATTGGTTCCAGATCTTAATGCAGCATCCTCTTGTTTAATCCTTGTTCTGGGAAAACTGAATCAACAGATCTGAGAGAGGTCCAGACGGTTCATGCATGATGAGAAACTCTAAAATGCATCTAGGCTCAGGACTATTTAATGTTTTATTTACCATAAATAAGAGATATTGCGTAATGCAAGTCATTCTGGTGTGCTCACTGGTGATTAATGCAGCAATGATTTTGGTTTCTGTGATAAATTTGGGCCACATTTTACATTTTGTTTGAGCGACTTGAAAGCAATTCTTTCTAAGCCAAACAGTTTGTTTTATTCCTCATCACTTGGAAGGGAGCCATGCTTTTACTCATAACTTTTCTCATGATATTTGGTATTATCTCAGGCTGACCACAGATAACAAAATATGTGCCGAAATTGATCTAAGCTCACTAAATGATTAAAATTGACACACTGTTTTCATAATAAATTACTGTGCTTTTTGGTATTATAAGATACCTGTATAGAGATAGTAGGACTGCACAGTCTGACTTTAAGTGTACAGGTATTGTGATGGATTTTTAAAGTTTATATAATACCTGGGCACGAGACAGAATTCTTCAAGTGGAATTTATATTCTGGGCTGAAAGATCACCATCTTTCCACATTATCCAGACTCCCACCGAGTCCAAGAAGGGGCATAGATGGAAAAAAAGATGGGGAGAAACAGTCTGGAGTATTTTCTTTGCTTTTAAGAAGACATATGAGGGTCACACAAATTCTTTCCTCTGTGAAATCATAGTAATAGACATATTACTGTGTAGCCTTTGCCAGGATATATTTATGCACTTAAATATGATATTTTTTCACATATAGCAAGAAAGTTAAAGCATTTGTTGCTATATTAATCTTTTAAAATATGATTTAATAAGCAATTGTTAGAAAATGGAATTGGTTTTTTTGGGTGCTTTTGAGAAAGGAAGCAAAGAGAATTATTCCTATTTCTACAATATTGCGTCATATTTGGTACATTAGACTTTTGAGGTCATGTAACAAAAAAAATCTTTTTTCCACACTTTTTTGAATTTTTGTAAGTCTGTAAAATATATTTTTTCACTATTTTTGCTCAGTGGAGCTGGTTTTTGAGACAATTACCTTTGTTAAAGTGTAACTAACCTCTTGTGAGAGGATAAGCCCGCAATGACAATTTTTTTGAAAATTCCACAAAGTGGGTGGAGCCAAGAGACAAAGTGGGTGGAGCCAAGAGAGACTGAAGGTCACGACAAGTGTGAGGATGAGGGGAAGGGGTGACTGGAGGGGGTGAGCGGGGTTGTGGTTAGGATGAGAGACACACTAATGCCGCTATATTTAGCCACTTTAAATATAACCTCCTGCGACTTTTTACCAAAAAGCCAATAAGTGACAAATCTGGCAACTCTTTTCTGTGTTGTTGGAGACTATTATAGTGTCAAAGCAGCTCTGCCGCTGCCCTGCTGTGTACTGAGCTAGCAGAGAGAGCTACTTTGAGTCCATCCCTCTTCCTGTCCTGCAGCATACCGTCACCAGTAATCAGAGCAGAGGAGACCCATTCCACTCCTTGTCCACTTTGCAAATGAATCACACATTTATAGAGCTGAGTAACGCTATCAATCGATGCTCTCTGTGGCCACGCTCACTATTTCAACTCCTGACTTGCCACAGGGCAAAAGCGTGTCTGAACACAGGACTTTTTTTGACGAAAAACCGTACCGTTTTGAAAAGTAACGGAATTCAACTGCTTAGGCATTATTTGACACTGAGATGGTTTTAGGCGAAATAATGCCAAACTAAGCAAATTTGCACAAAATTCACACAGAGAAACATACAGATAGAACCCTAAATAACTTATTGAGACAATTTATCAGCAAATACAGATGATTTGGGGATTAGTTCCTCTTTAAAGAGGAATAGATCTTAGAAGTGTGTGTCAGAAGCAATACATTAGATAAAGATTTTTAAAGAGTCTTCTACCTTTTTAACAAAGTAACAAATGTATCACTTATCATCCGTGTATTTCTTAGACGTGCACCTCTAGTAAATCTAAAAGAGATACACTTTCCACAGAAATGTTTGTCTCAAAAATGATTTATTGAGCTTTGTTGGGTTAACCTTTTTGAAGCCTAATACAAGATATAATTGACAGTTTCTTGGTCACCAACACCTGATTTTATCTATTTTCAGCATCATAAGTGATACATGAGGTACTTAAGTCTGGTAATCATAAGCAAAATGATGGGTTTTTTTTTCCCCACAGGTTTTGTTATTTGTATATGTGCAAACGATATGCGTTCACCATTGTTTGATGTAGCAGATTTCAGCGGGAAGGGCTAACTTTTTTCAAAAAATGTAGCGGTCTTCAAAATACCCGCATCATATTTTTCTGTAGGCAGATTTGTGATAACAGTTTTGTTGTTATTGATACAGGTTTTCTGAGATTTACTTCCTCTTATTTGGAGATTTTTCTATGAAAAGTGATTGAAAATATTCGCGGAAAATCTGCCTGTTTGCAGATTTATTCGTAGCACAAGCCTGACATATTCAAAAGAAAACACAGCTTGGGAAGTTGAACTACGCTAGCGTAATGCTACATGACATGCTAATGGCTAGCATTGCCAAGCACTCAATCCAGTAGCAACATTTATTGGCTCTAACCTCAAGAGCGAAGATAAAGAAGACTGTCGATATAAGCGTATGCAATAATGCTAAGATGGTTTCCACTATGCGTATTAATGCATACTAAGGTATGTTTGGTTTTTGAACTGTTAAAACGGGCAGTTATTAGCATTTTCAGAGGAGATATTAAGTATGTATGGTTTTTAGCAGTGCTCATTTTACTTGTTTTAAAAAATATACAGGTACTTTTCCCACTGAGGTCCAACATTGTTAAAGTTATAGCTGTTTGATAATATGCTTCATCAAATTATAATAAAATACTATGCTTAGCCTCATAGGGGTCTACTTAATTTCGAACCATCAGCATCATTTTCTTCCAAGTAATTGATTATTTCCCTGACACATAAGCACATCTCAGAGACCTGAGCTAAAACAATTATGAGCACAAAGTCTGTAGTGCCATGCTTGCACGTTCACCCATGTGTCTGCATATTGACAGATGTTTAAGCTGGCCATAATTGCATGATGTGCTAGCAAACATTTACAGGCTTTCTAGCATGCTTTAATTGCTGCCTATACTGCCAACTCCCTGTGGATGGTAGTGACACAAAATAAGACAGACGAGACGTCCTGAGATGCTGCTGCAAAACCACAGAGCCGCCGAGACATGAAGTTATAATCGCCCAGGTTTGAAATGGAATCTAGCCCTAAACTTCAAACTGGAATAGGTAAATAGATGAAGGGCATATGGACTTTTTTGCCCGTGGAGGATGAAATTGTGTTTTGATGTTTTACAGTGTACAAACTGGGGTTTGTCATGTCAAAACATGCTACATGTTACATAGGAGTGACTTGTAAACACGGCAGATGCTATATCATAGCTCCTTGGCAGGAGTAATTTGTCAGTTATTAAAATCATAGACTGACAAATTACTACTCAGACTGCGGAGAGACTGCTTTAGTATGTTCACCATGAGAGAACTGTCTGCTCTCTCATGTGGCTTTCTGTCCTTATCATTAGAAAATGTTTTATTTCTCTTTCGGCTGGAGGGATGAAAGTTTTTTTTTTTTTTGAGATATGTTGAGAGAAATGCACATTTACTTCACCTTCTTGGAGCCTGAAAAGTGAAAAAGCCGTACCTACTTATTTTGGGGTCCATAATGGTTTTGGGATATTGCCCCATTTCTTCAGGGCTTCTGTGGAGCAACGGCTGTGGAAGGAGAGGGGGGCTGACGAGTCAGGGGCGTCTGGGAGAGTCTGTGTGTGTGTGGGGTGGGTGAGGGGGGAGGGTTCTTGGCCAATTCAGCACATCTGGAATATATGAGCCCTTGAGGTATGCAGTAACGCAGAAAGGCATTCTAAAACTCACAAAGAGACCTTCAGTCCAAGCAGTCTTTTTTCAGGAACCAGTAGCTCTGAATTTGGGACTATTTTCAGACGAGCCACAGACTATTTTCCTTTTTATGAGGCATTTTGTGAGAGGTTTCAAACCTGCCATTTGATGCCTTCACTTTGTCTTTTTATTCTGCCTCTGTTTAAATAATTGTACAGTCTATTAAACTGTTATTTAGCGGTGTCGTTTGTGGAGACCTTTTCTGACCTTTGCCCGATGAAGTTTATTCTGAATCCATCCGAGATGGAAGAGAAAGATAAATCGCTTGAGTTTCTAGATTTCTCAGCAGTGTCACTAATAAAAACAGGAGAGAACCAGTTTCTCTGAGCCAGTATAGACTCTGTACTCCTCCCTTGCTTTCACAGGGCAGATCTGGACTACTTCATATAATCTTTTGAGCATATAGAGGTTTGAATCACATCTCAAGCGGTTATTCACAGTGAAAGCAGCAATAGGGATGTTTTTTTTGTTTTTTTTTTCAGTTAGTATGTATGTTTTAGTTAGGGGGTAAAGGGAGTGGTGCCAGCACCATAATGGCTTCAGCATGTAGACTTCATAGCTCCACCTATCAGGATTGCTCCTGGTGTCTAGAAGCAAATAGGAACTGCGCAATCAGCACTTCCTGCCTTTCTTTGCTACATTAACTGGAGTAATTTTAAGAATGTTTAACTTGTTTTTATATTTCAAAAAGTTTCTTATTGTATTACAGCACAAGTTATAATATCCTCTACAACTTTTTTTTTTATTTTGTTGCTTTTAAATGTTTCAAATCATCAAACAGGTTTTAATGTCAGACCAAAGATAACCTGCAAAAATAAACAGAGGCACCTTTTCCAATAACTCTTTTATTCATTAATAGGAAGAAAGCTATTTAAACCAGCCTGACTCCATGTCAAAAAAGTAATTGCCTCCTCAACTTAATAATTGGTTGTGCCACCCTTGGCAGCAAGGCCTGCCATCAAATCCTTGCGATAACTTGTAATCAGGCATTCGCATCACTTTGCAGGAGCTTTGGCCAACTCTTCCTTGCAGAATTTTTTTATTTAAGCGCCTTTTCAAGCACGAGCAGTCCTGTTCCAGACCACAACACAGAGTTTGGTCCAGAGTACTTCACTCCCGAACCTTTATTTTTATTCTTTTTTTTTTTATGAGACATTCAGAGTTTAACTTGTTGGTGTGCTTTAGATTACTGAATAACTCAAGTGCACCCAAGCTTAAGGCCACAAACTGAGGCTGGCACTCTGCTTCCAGATTTTACACACTGCCAAATGTCTTTAACTGCAATCAAAGCATTTCTGAGGTTTCTTAGCTAACTTCATGTTGTCAGATATTTTGTTTAGGTCATTTATTGATTCTACGTGTTTGGTGGTAATTCGGTCTTGGCATGGAGAGTGAAAATGAGCTCTGCTTTAAAAAAAAAAGTGCTTAATTACTATTAATTCTTGAATTGATAAGTGGGTCAAATCAAAAAGTAAAACCATATGAAATCTGTGAGAGGGTTGACTCTTCTTCATAGCATGGTGAAATTCGTATTTGCACATATAAATGGTATCTTACCAGTTAACCTCGGCCACTTTTGGGAAAATGGACGCTAATCTTTCAGCAGAGCTCACGTTGGTCTTCAGGAATTTTAGTCTGACCAGTCAGATCCTTGTTTATCAAAGGCACATCCTGCTTCTTGATCCAGTTAAAAGCCAGATGAGTCCAGCTAATGTCTAGACACAGCTGTCATGATTTTTCATTGTTTTCCTTTCTGTAAAAGTGAAAACAAATAGCTGGTCGAAAGAATTTGACTTGGAGTTCAGGTTTTACTACTGGTTCTTGGCCAGCTTACTATTATATTGAAAAGCCCTAATCATATTTAAGTGTATTATTGCTGATTAACAAAATGAAAAAAAAAACTATAACTCTGGATTAAAGAGCTAAATAGTTGTACTTTTTAGTTTCAATGGGAAGACGACAGACTTGAGACCGGAGTAGAGGTTCACCTTCAGCAGGACAACAACCCAAAACTTATAATTATAATCACAGCTACAATGGACTGAGTTAGATCCAAATATGTTGTATGCAATAGAGTGGTCCAATCAAAATCAATACCTAAATTCCATCGAGAATCTGCGGCGATATTTCAAAATTCAGACTCTGTTCATTCAGTTTGACAGAGGTTAAGGTGTTTTGCAAAACAAAATTAGCAAAAGCTTCAGTCTTTTGATGTGCAAATTAAAGCTGGTAGAGACATAACCCAAAATAGGTGTGGCTGTAATTGCAATGAAAGGTTGGCTCTGAAACTTAACAGGCAGGCTCAGCATGAATAACTTCTTCAGATTTTATCCATAAGAAGAAGAAAAAATAGTTTGCCGCCCTTTTATTTAACACTGATACACTCTTTTGAAAGGTTGAGAGTATGAATGCCTTTTTGCATGGCTTTGTATACACTACAGCGGAGTTTGTAAAGTCACATTTCCAGCCACATATAAACAGTTCTGTCTACAGCAACAGGAAAATGATCTTCTGCTGGTGGGTTCTGATTGTGTATTTTTCTGACAAATAAAGCCTCAGGCAGACATGCTTTAATCATAGATGAAGCCACTGTTATTGTTTGTACTAGCGCATTAAAACATGCACTCTATCAGGGCTCTATAGCTGCTGATGATGGGCTTCCCGGACAAGAGGAAATTTGAGTTTCAGAATAAAAACAGTTGCAGCCCAATACATAGAGTAAAAGACTGCAAGGAAGTGAGAGTGGGAGAAAAGGAATGTAATTATGCATTACAAGGTTGAACAATTCACATCCAATAATTCAAAATTAATTGTGTGTGTGACTAAAGCTTTTTCCAGGACATGGCCATGGTCTTAAATGTATAAATAAAATGTTCCTCCAGAGCCAGAATGTGCCATCTGCAAGTTCAGCATCAGCAAAATAACCCAGGACTGTTTACAACAGCTCTGCTGAGTAAAAAAAAAAAAAAAAAGAGTCTCTGTGGGCTAGTCTTTACAACTCAACAACATGTAGCCACTTCTTTCAGTCTCCTGTGGCAGCCATTGGGTGGTGCCTAAACACTTGCTCTTACAAAGCGCTGCATATTTCAGACGTGTCTCTGTTCCAGAACACCTGATTCAAATGATTGCATGACCTCTTCTGCAGCCGTCAGGTGCTGCACAGGCATGCTAATAAATCACAGATTTAAGACAGGTGTGTGGCAGAAGGGAAACACCTGAAACATAAAAGGCATGTTGATCCAATGTTTCTCAATTCTGAGGACCAGAACTGAGAAACTCTGGCCTCCCCTGCGCCTTTCCTAGTCAGCTCCTCTAGACTAGTGGCAGCAGCAATAAGGAAACAACTGGTACAACTTCAAGTCTGTGAAAGTTATCATACGAATGACGTCTCAGACCAATGCTGTAAATGGCATAATGGAAAGTCATTGTTGTAATGAAGTGCTGAGTTGGCAGAGTATAGGAAAGCATAAGAGCTTTTTAAAGAGACAGAGACCCCATTTAAAGGGGTAAAACTACAAAGTCAAATTTCTTTTTATTCATTTTTGATATTACATAATTTTTACATGAACTGAAGATAACTAAATAAATAGCATTATGTGCCTGGAAAATACACAGAACCACCCTTTTAATTTAAGCTCGTCTTACATTGAAATAATATTCATCTTAAAAATCTTTACATTTACCTTATTAAAGCTTGACAAACACTAAAAAGAAACTGAAATGTATTCTTCTTTGTTTCAAAACAGATACAAGAAACAATGGTCAGAAAAATGTTTATTGGATGCTTTCAGCAAAGACATTTTTTGAATCATCGTCTGCTTTTCTGCAACATTTTTGGCGTCATATTTGACACATTATCTGCTTCATCGTACAGCAGGTATCAAAACTAGAACTATAAAACAAATTCCCGTGAGATTTTACATTTTCATGGAAAATGTCTAAAATATATTGAGTTTTATGAGTGAAAGGGAAAGGATAGAAAGGAAGGGATGTGGCAAAAAAGGATCATATAGACCTGTTTAGTGGATGGTCAGATATCGATGCTTCCTATAATTTCTTTGCACAGCCATTTTAAGACCAGACGTAAAAATCTGAGTTGGGATGATCTGGTCTCTGATAGTTGACAAACTTGAGTAAAACATGCGTTCAGAGTGTGATCTAACTGCTTTTATTTAAATAGAACAAGACTTACTACTTGTTTTTCTAACATAATACAACCTGTGGCTTGTAGAGTTAAAAGTTTTATTTTAACTAATGCAAAAATGTTGAATAAAACCTGTTGATAATTAGCAGTGGTTTTAAAATTAACATCTGACTTTAGTTTGACAATAGACGGACAACAAGATTGGCCAAAAACGAACCTGCAGTCTTCTACTTATGAAAAATGCTCACAAAATGACATTACCCTAGAAAGAACATTAGGTTGTGTTCTTTCAGTTTCCACTCCATGACTGTTTTCTATTACCAGAAATATTTCCTGAGCAGCTTAATTTGCCAGTCTTCTAATCAAGAGAAATGTATGCAGCTGTCTTTAAGCCACCTGACCAGCAGTATGCAGCAAAAGGAATGTGCCATACAGCCAGGGAACACTTTGATGATTCTGGCACTTTCTATGGGATCTCATTAAAAGGTCTTTAAACTGCTGGAATGGTTTGATGGAAAAAAATTTAAAACCATGACCTTTTAAAACCTGGGTTTATTCTGATGGCGGCAGCTGGCTCATATTTAAACCTGTGTATGGAAAATTGGGAGTTTTCTTTAAACCAGGATGCAGTCGTATTGATATTTTCAAAAAGCAGAGCTTTGCCGGGATTGTGGAGCACATGTAAGCGTGGGTGGAGATGTGTTGTCATTTCTACACAATTACCGTGAGGCGACCTTAATCTAAAATTGTCTTAAATTCTGCTATTTCCGAACATCAGGGCATGTTCAACAATTGGATAGATAAAAATGTTGCCCCAAGTTCCTCCTAAACCCTCATACCTCTTAAATTAAAAGCTTTATCTATGAGTTTTTATGAGCTACAGAAACGGTAGGGGATGAAACAAGTGAGAGCCAGTGATAATTACTGCAAAGCTGTTTGACCCAGGTTCCCGGTCCATTGATAGAAAAGTGCATACAGAGAGCATAGGAGAGTGTTTAGACGGCTGTAAAGCCACCCCCCTCTGTGCTCTCCTTATTCTGAAGCCCTGTTGATCAGCATCAGCTACTCCCATCATCACTTACATGCTGAACCCTTTCAGCTGGAGGGGATAGCAGCAGAGTCCAGGCAGGGGGCCAATTAGGCCTGTTGAATGGTTGCCACCATTTTACTGCTTACCAACGCAGCTCATAAAAAAAGGCTCTGCTCATATTTGTTCAACAGTGCTTAAACAGGCTATTGGTATAATTGGTGCAAATGCTGATTTTACTTCAACTTGCCATGTCGAAGCTCTAGCAGCACATAGTAAAAGTTATATGTAGTATTCCATTTTTCATCATTACATATGCCATAATTTTACTGGTACTTTGTTGTTACAAGTTTTACCTGACTTTTATCCTCTGTGTATTGGAGTAAATCGTGTTCATAATACGTCTTTATTCATTTGTACAAACACTCACCCTGCATTTTTACTCATTGTAAGTTCAACTTTTAACATGTTATTGTGAAGTCATATCCTATGCAACGTTGGTTCTAATAGTAGCCCTTTATGCAGCATTGAAGTTTGTAGATTTACAAAAACAACCGTACCATTAGAAGGTTAACCATTTAGCACCCAGTGTATCATTTTGAGACAGGAAGTAAAAAGTGAAACAACAGCTAACTTTGTTAAAGAGGTAGAGGTCTCAAAAAAAACAAAAAAAAACAAAAACTTTGCAATGCTTGAAAATGTTTTGTTCATTTGATTTCGGCAATTATTTGTTGAATAATGTTAAAGTTTAAGGACAACACTTTAGTTTAAGCCTGTGTTGAGCTTAAATTTCATGTTATTTCAAGTTTCATGTTTTAAAAATTACTATATAGGCTAGCAGCAAAATTTTTATAACATGTTTTCTATTACATTTTATTTAATTTTGTTGTAAAAAAAAAAAAGACTCATATTTAATCAAATCTTTCATTTTGTCTCCTCAGCTGAACCTGTCGATGTACTAAAAGCGCTAGACTTCCAGAGTTCTCCAGAAGGAGTCCGGAAAACACCAGGTTTCTGCACAGTCCGGAGAGGATCCAAGCCCGACGTAGCATATAGAGTGACAAAAAACGCTCAGATCAGTGCTCCAACCAAACAGCTCTTCCCAGGTTGGTATAGATACTCTTTTGCCTCTTTTGGATGACTAGCAGTTTCATAAAACTACCAGAAACTTTCAAAAATACTTCAAGGCATCAGAAAGTATAAATGACCACCTTCTGTGATTGGCTGGGGTTGAGAGGACAGGAAATAGATGAATGGAAAATGCTGTTTAAGCAGTACTTTCTTTGAGAAGTAAACCAAAGGGTGTATACATAGTTAATGGAGTCAAGAGTACTTTCTATGGATAAAAAAAAATAGTTAGAAAGTTTGGAGTTCGGTGGTTATGTCTTGGAGAGAAGCATACGATTGATTACTTCTGAATCGAAAATTAGAATATCCAAAGCTACTAGCAGCAGTAGCTGTAACAATAATCCCATGAATGAAGAAGGCACTGCCAAGCGCATAAGCACTGAGGCAGGAGTGTGTTATATGGAAAAGATACAGCAAACAAAGAACAAAAGGTTACTTATTTCCTGGTTGATTTTAAGAAAGAAGCTCACTCATAGCTCACTTTTCTGGATAAAAAGTAATAAAAGTTAAATCCACTAACTGATGTAAATCTACCTTCTGCCAATTTCCTTTGTCGCTAATAGATTAATTGAGATGCTGAATTGAAGCCATGTTTTTATGCATGGATATTATGAATCATGACGGATGTAATTAGAATTATACAGATGTGTTTACAGCCTGTTATTTTCTAGTTACTGGTACTAGCAGTAAAAAGAGTCCTGAACTGCCACGCCGATTTTTACATTCACAGCAGGGAGAAATTTTACCTGCACTAATTACGTTTATTTGTTAACATTATTTTGTTTTTTTTTATTGTTTTAAACAGCAGCCATCTTTTTTAAATAGATTTGAATTCCTGAGCTCTGATCAGCACCAGCAGCACTGGAGAAACTGGGATTACACACAGTATTGGGAACAGAAAATATTAATACTTGAATATCACCCTGAGATATTAAGACAAATCATATTTAAGAACTGAGTTGGAAATGGTGAAATGTAGCATTCGCCTACTTAAGCTCTTGGCAAATACTACGACAGGAAGTGTCATTGCTCTAATTCATTAATGATCTGGTTTAAAAAACAATTATGCATACCAAAATTGAAGTGACTAAGGAAATACTAAGATGATCTACACTTTAGGTCTTATGCAAAATAGAGAAAGTAAGAAAAGTTTGCTTTTGAGAGTAGAAAATGTACATAGCAAAAAAAAAGGATGTACATTTGTGGGGAGAGCTTCATCTTATGGAGGCCAGAGACGGGGCTCTTCGATTGGAGACATGGGCTAAAAATTGTCAATTGGTCACAAATAAATGAGTCAAACGTTCTTTATTTACATTTGTTTAATTTGCCAACATACTAAACGTAATAAATTAACATGGATAAACTTAATTTGATTACTTGCGACCAATTAATGCAACATATTTAAATTGGATCATCTGTTCTCTTTTTTCAATGTGGGATTCTCTTGTAGTCTCCTCTATCTATCTACACTCAGATAGTGTCAAATCACAACAAACCTCGTTTTTTTGTTTTTTTTTCCAGTAAGGCAGATGTCTTGCTACCATCACACTGCCTCTTTGTTTTTGAGTTTTTTCATACACACACTGCTGCTAGCGCCACAAAAGCATTTTTCTTACAAATGTGGCACCATTTAAAGGGGTATAAACACGCTTTCCAATAAAAAATTTATTGTCCAGAAACAATTTCACAACAAGAGGAAGAATTGACCAAACACATTTTTCCATACTTTTTTTGACAAGTTTACAAAGGATAAGAAGTAAAAATAGAGTCTGAATGTGTTGCCGTGGCATTTTTATTTTTATTTTTTTACAGATAGTTTCTAAAAACAGTAGCCATGGTATCTTCTGTAAAGATTTTTTTTGCATGGTAAAAATATTCTTAATATTTTACTTACTGAGAGTAATTAGGTATATGGCAAAGCCGTCTACACACAGTAAAAGTAGTGTTGCTGTAGGATGAGCTGAAGACTTAGTTTCTGTTTCTCTGTTGCATCCACCACTTTCTCTTAACCTTTTCATTTTAAAAACACAGATGGCTGCAGCTGCAACGCTGAAGTGTCTCCATCTGTTTCTTACTTGTTGTGCCAAAGTCTACGAGCATCTTTCTTTCTGTCTCCTGTTTTATCCCATTTGTTGGATGTTTTCAAAAAACCAAGTCTGCAGCATCCAACTTCAAAAAAAAAAAAAAAAAATGTTTTTCATGAGACATTAAACTCAACGAAGCACCAGGATCAAAAATTTGGAACAAAGGAATCTTGTTCCGAATCACCAGTTTCGCATGAATAATTCAATTAAATGGAAAAATGTAAGTCATTCTTGTTATTAAATCAATGTGTTGCAGAGCAGTCCTGTAAAGCTTTGTTTTCTCTTTTTTTTTAAATTTCCGCATGTGCAAGTGCTTACTGACATGCCACTCTCCATTCCTGTTTTCTTTTGTCACTTTCAGGAGGAGTTTTCCCTGAAGATTTCTCCATTTTGTTCACCATCAAGCCCAAGGCTAGACTCCAGTCTTTCCTTCTATCCATATACAACAAACAAGGCCTCCAGCAGCTGGGGGTGGAGGTGGGCCGGGCCCCCGTCTTCCTATACGAGGACCAGCATGGCAAGCCCACCCCAGAGGAATACCCTTTGTTCCGCTCCATCAACCTTGCTGATGGCAAGTAAGTGATTGCCTTTTCAGAAAAACACTGGAGGTAAAACCTGGGTGGTTGACTTTCGTGTGCTTCCAGAATCTCCCCTGTCCTGTGGTTTCGTCAGATCTAAATTGGGTTTTGAGTGTTGGAACCTTAAGTTTGTGGTGACGGCTCTCAGAACGAGAGCGGCACAAATTAAAGATCATTTCAGACATTTTTAATATGATTCATAGGTCATGTTTTATTTCAAACAAAACCAGTCTGCGCAAAGTATTTTCTCAAGCTCCTCTGGCTTGCTAAAGTGACTTACTACTCTGCAGATTAATTATTATCATGTGTTTGTTTAGTCATTAATAGCACATGGAACAAGTCAGAGTGTAATGGCAGATAAATTGTAGCTAACAATATAATGACAGCCTTTGTTTTGTCTTGATAATTTACAGCCGCGGCGTAGCGATATGGTGCATTGGTGAGGATCCTTATGAACTGCATAGCTCCCTTGTGAAGCAAATTCAAACCACTATTAAAAGTTGCCATTAATCATTTATATAAATGGGACCAGAAATGCATGTAAATGTTTCCATGTGTGGATTCTGTTCTGTTAAAAAAAATTATGTACATCACAAAATATATCTAAATGCAATAAATATTCATGTTCCTGTTTTCATATTTTTGTGACATTGCATCTGAACAATTTCAAGTGACTGACTTAGAATGTTGCATTGTTTTTAAACCTTTTTAAAAATAGAAATAAAAAGAGCGTTTGGGGGAATTTGTATTGAAGTTTGTTATTCAATTTTGAGTATTTTGACAATTTTTGGCTCCAAATGATTACAATCAAGTTTATTTACAAATTACATTTCAGCAACAAGGTGATTCAAAGTGCTTTGCGTGACGTCAATTAACGAGAGTCAACTCTAAACATATGGGTTTTTAGTCTTGATTTAAAAGAACTCATTGTTTTGTAGATTTCTTGATGTCTGTTCCAGATTAGCAATGCATAAAAATTAAATGCTTCTTCTCTTGCTTGGTTCTGGGGATGCAGAGCAGACCAAAAGTTTTTATATCGTATTTTGGTGCTAAGCCATTCAGTGAACAGAACTAGTTTAAGGTCTGATCTGAGCTACAGGGGGCAGAATAAAGACTTAGGAACTGGGTTTCCTAGCTATAATGAGGACACAAGCAACTTCAGCTGTATGTTTTTAGGCAGAACTGTGAAGACACTGCTGCAGTATTCAACTGAACCAGAGATAAATGCATGGAGGAGTTTCTCAAGATCTTGTTGGAACATTAATTCTTTAATCCTGGAAATGTTCTTAGGGTGACACAAGGCCAACTTTGTCTTTAAGTGTCTCTGAAAACTCCAATCTGAGTCCATCACTCTACCCAGATTTTGGGCCTGTTCTGTAGTTTCTAGCTGTAATACTCGGAAACTACTCTGCAATAGCTAGTGGTAGCTGTGTGGTGACTCTTGATCATTCCTCATTATGTCCAAAGATAATAACATCAGTTTCGTCTCTGTTCAGCTGGAGAAAGTTTTGGCACATCCACACATTGATTTGTTCTAAACATCTGTTCAGGTTCGAAGTCACCTGGTGACTTTGTAAGGTAAAGTTAAACATTTTCACCAAAGCTGAATAAATGTGTAGGATCTTTCAGTAACGTCAGCAACATGTGGGTAGGTCTAATAGTAGTCATGACATCAATGTTAGTTTGTAATTGTCTTATATTATATTACTAGTTATTAACTTATACCATGGGGGTTGTAGTTCCAATGCAAGTCCATTTCTCGTTTTTTTATTTCTTTTCTTTTTTTAAGTTTGACAGGTATAGTTTTGCATGCTCCTTTACATAAAGAACTTTGAAGTAGTTGCTTATGGGGCACACCATTTCGAATGGGGTTTATACAATCTTTTCTGTAATTCTACTAAAAGACTATCCCTTACACTTTAATGTCTAAGGGACCGTTTTAGAATGAATTTAATAGCTTTCTTTTGTTGCAGCCTAAATGGACATTTAATGACACAGATAATTGCAAACGTCCTGTCTTATAATTGCCTTGCAGATCAGACCACTTTTCAGTGTCATTAACGTTTTCCTCTTTGTGACTCACATCCTTGTTTTAATTGGACTGCGTCCACAGCTCGCAGCAGATTACCTGACGTACAGAATAAGAACTACCCTTGCCAGTTTATTTTGGCTTTAGACTCGGTCTCCATCAGTTGCAGAGCAAGAGTAATACAAAAAAAAAAAAAGACAGCTGGTTGTATAAAGTTTGCCTCATTCTGTTTGCTGCTGTTCTGACAGTGGTTGGTCAACCCCTGTCCGATGTGTTAACATTTGTCAGTTCCTGTTTTAGAAGCTGCTGAACTGTACAACAAACTGCACTAAAGTGCCTTTAAACTCAGAACTCAGAATCTTTTCAGAACTTGTGCCTTTTTCCACTTGCTTGTCTGGACTAAATGCAAATATGAATTTGTCTTTGAAGGTTTTTTTGCAGGTGGAAAGAGGTTCCATGGAAGTGGGTTAGCTGTTGAGCAGATCTCTACGTTCTGCCAAGCATAGCTAACAAATCCTCCCTTTAAAAATCCAAAGTTGCATTATGACAGCTCATATTAAGATAAATTAAACAAGCTGGGCATAACAACTTAACACTTGGCAAACCAAAGGCTTGTCCCTACTGTGTAGAGCGGGAAAAAAAACTTCTCTTCATGTCTGTACACAACATTTTATTGATAACCTTATGATTGATCTGGAGCTTTGGACAAACTACCAGGCAGATTTTGTTTCACACACTGAGATGGCTGTTTTTCATCTACCGGCTGGCTCTTGGAAAGCAAAAAAAAGAAAAAAGGAATATTCCCTGATCAGTGTGTGAATGTGACTGAATGTAGATTTGAAGTCCTCTGAACTAGATAAAGTGTTATGCAAGTACTATTCTCTTAGTTCACAATTTCTGACCTTTCATTTTGCTGCACAGATGGCACAGAGTCGCTATCAGCGTTGAGAAGAAGAGCATCACCGTCTTTGTGGACTGTAAGAAGAAGCTGACCAAAGCGCTTAAAAGAAGTGACCAAGCCGTGATCGACACTGAAGGCATTACAGTCTTTGGTACCAGAATCTTGGATGATGAAGTCTTCGAGGTAAATTTGAATTTTAGACTGTTGGTGTATCTGTAAGCGTGTTCTATTTTAACAATGGAAAATGCAGTGTGAAGACTTAAAGGTTTTGTTTTTATTTAACTGTAAAAGGTATTAGACTTGTCCTGGGCGTATCCCAGTGACGGCTGGAGATAGGCGGCAGCCCCTGGGTGATGCTTCATGGATATATAATGGATGTTTAGATAATCTGGACTGATGACAAATGATCAAAATTAAACTAAGAAGATTCAACCTCTTAATAGCCTGCATGTGTGGAGCGCTTCTGACTTTTGAAGAAAACAGTGCACATATTTGTGACAATGGGGTTGCAGAAACAATCTGTTAACAATCTGTTAGCAATCTATTTACAGTATATGCTGATGGAAATGTTTTTTTTTCCCACAATTGTAGTTATAATTGTTGTTATTTTGGTTATAACCAGGATACATGTAAAAGTAATTTAGGGATACAACTCAGCTAACGTAGCATGGTTCTATAACACTTGAAAAGATTTAAGATTTAAGACCACTTCGGGATTTCAGATACTGAACTATTTAATAAATTAAATGTGTGGTTGACTTTTATGCCAGCATTTACTAGATACTTGTTAACGTTGGTTACAGTTGAAAGAATAATCCTTTTATTTACAGCTACCAGTTGAAACAAGAAGAAATTAGAATTTTTTGTTCAGAGTCCAAACATTTCAGTGACACGTTTAAAGGCTATAGATTTTAGATTTTTTTTATTTTATTTGGTTTTTAATACCACTCAGTGGTGAATTTTATTGGCCAGAACAACAATGTTGGATTTGGTTGCATGTTTCATAAAAGGCCTCTTGCACAGTGTGTTATTCATTATGTTATTCTAACCCTCAGCACAGACTGAGTTGTTTTAAATACTTGACTAGCACAGAAGACAGAAGTCTGCTTTCAGAATATTTCGTAATATTATTTAAATATTTAGAGCACAATGGAAATCTGGACCGTGCAGAATTATGCGTTTGGCTTTGTGAGGGAGTTTGCATATGTGTGGACTGCACAGGTAGCATCTTGCTGAGTGGAAAATGTGAGCTAAATGCTACCATAGGAAACAGATCCCCTTTGATGTCACTGCACATGGAATGCATGCAAAGTGGAGCAGCATGCAAGATGTTAGCTTCTGGGTCAGAGATGAAGACAGCTGAAGATGCTGATGCCACTTTTCATCGCGAGCAACATGAGATCGCAAAGTTGAGTTTGATTTAAAACTTTGTTTTGTACATATCATATAGATTTACTGTAATAAGGCAAATTACTTATAGGAAACGAGGGTGGGTGATTCAGTTAATTAGAAAATGAGAAAATAATCGCAGCCCTTGGTTTTTCTACTGTTAATTCAGGATTGGGCTGCTTTGCTCTTGGAAAGCTCATTGTTTAAAGACCTATTACACTAAATAGTGTAAATTGCAGAGCAATTTGTTTTGCTCCTCTTGGAACCTTTAAAAGGAAACTGCCATGTTTTGTTCCAAGAGTTTAGGCTTTTCACATGTTGCAAAATGGTGTTAATTAGTGTTTAAGATAAAAGAAACCACAAATCCTGACAAATTCTAAGCTAATTATTTTCATATTAAGTAGGATATTTTGGGATTGCTGATTACAAAATGATTATGGATAATCCAGATATATTCCTTATCTTTTATTTGTAGTTGGATAGTTGTTGTATATCCATCTTTATGAAAACTTGCCTTAGCCAGGGGTTCAGTTTATACTTTTCACACTCACTGTGTCTGTATCTCTTCTCATCTATACATTTGAGAGTTAAAATCTTACACAGTTGTAAAATTCTCTGTTTTAAGTTAAGTAAAAGTGTAAAATATTATGGACATATGCTTTGATACTTAAGTTAGGAATTATCCTCTGTTGTTTCCTTTTTTGTTGAATTCAAAGCTACCAAACACGGTTTAGAGGTTCTGCAGCACATTCAGGGTTTGGTACATTTAATTACTGAACTTTCTTTGCATTGTAGTTCTGCATCTCTGCTGCTGACGTTATTAAACATGTGCTGATCTTCTCTTCGTCAGGCTCCTGCGAGCTTGAAGTAGCTTTTATATCTGAAGCAGTCTATCTTTGGGCTTTTAGTCTTATATCAATGCATATTAACAATTCTTAAAACTTTTTTCAAGCTGTTTTCCGAGAAGAATTGTTTGTAGTGGAAAAATCCTACGAAAAAAGATGCTTGCTATTACTTTGTTGTTAGGTTGTAATTACTGAGCCTCACAGGTAATTTCTCTATTAAACTCCTTTAGGCATTGAGCACATATCTGCCCTGCTGCAGGCTGGAGGAAAATCTGAGCAGAGTGTGCTTAGTCCTCCTGGCCTGAAGAGCACAGATGTTTAAGAGATACACTCACTGACCCTTTCCCTAAGTGCTACAGCTCTCCACCTCCCTTACACTCAACATCCCTGTTTTTTCTCCAACTTTTAAAGAATATTTTGAAGTTAACATAATATATAGTTCTCATTTTAATCAAAGCCATGTGTTGTTTTGTTGTTGTTGTTTGGTTTGTTTTGTTTCGTTTGGAGTGAATGTCAGTCTGTATGTCTCGGTGAAGAGGAGGAGGAAAGGGAGGTGAAGATATTTTGTTCATGTGCCTGTTGTTACTGCAGAGTGGATCGGTCCAAAAATGCTGTCCCTGGAGCAGGACAGACCCTGGCAGCAGAACAGCAAGAGCCTGACGGGCTCCAAACCTTAAATGAATCATTGTTTACAGTTTATAGTTGAGTTGGCAGGAAGGCAAACATAACGACTGTTTCTCATATGCCTCGGTCACGCGCTTTTGTTTCACATACAGTTAATTGAAATATTTATATTTAGTTGAGAATGCCTCTATTCATCATTTGATATTTTCTATGTATTTTTGGAAACTGTGTGCGAGATGCCAACACAAATTAGTGAGAGGATTATAAGTTTTTTTGTTTTTTCTTTTGTTGTTTTTATTACTTGTAAAACCAGAAGAGTGTGTCATGCATTCATGTCCAGTCCCCTAAATACATCTAAATACACAAGCTGTGTATTTAGATGTATTTTTATGCTGATACATCTAAATAATATTTGAATAATCCAGAAAATGGTAACATACATCTCACCGTTTGCTTAGAGCTATTTTCCCACTGGAAGGTAAAGAGAGGCAACCAAAGTCTCAAATCTTTCAGTTTTCTTTTAGATTTTGCCTGTATTTAGCCACATCAATCTCTGGCCGTCTTTCCCGTCCCATCAAAACACCACCATTTTAGAACTAGGGATTGTTTGTTCAGCATGTTATTCACTGTTCGGTTTCCACTAACCTTAGGATTCTCAGGTACAACAAAAATGTTCAGTTTGGGTGCACGCCAAGAACCAGGTTATTGTTGAAATAAAGCCATAAGAAACCTCGTCTGCAGTCCTTAGATGTTAATGTTTGGTACATTTTAAGCCGTGCCATATTGTTTCTATTTTCAAATGGTGGATTTAGATGTATAAAGCTTGGTATTGTTTTAGAACCTAAGCCTGCTTTCAGTTTCTCCTTAACCTTATTCCTAACCGGCCTGTTGTGCTCATTGGACTCATCATGCTGTTTGTTCCCTCCTGTTCTCTAACAACCCCCTGATGCCTTTGCAGAACCGTTTTATTCATAACAAGATTAGCTTACACACATGCAAACTATTTTCATTAAAACCATTCAAAAGGTCAAGGGGGACGAATGCAACTGCAGGTTTGTTCAAAACAAGCCAATTTCTGAAAACTCACTAACAATTTAGTTTACTTGTTTGCTTTCTGACATAAATGTTGTTCTTTTTTTTTACTTTAAACCTTACTGAAATATATATTGACTATAATAAGTAACAGTTGAGACGCATTAGAACCAAGGTGATTCCCAAAACCATTTCCTGACGTTAAGGTGCTGAGAAAGCAAAGAAAAATAAACCTAACCAGCAAGCAGGTGGTTCAAGTACTTCAACAATCTTGTGAGCTACTGGAAGGGAACATGTTTGAACATTCAAAGGTTACCAGATATTGTACACCCGCAGTGCTTGAAAAGAAATGTTATTCTTGTGTTGACAGCAACGGCTGAATTTGACAGACCACTGGAAGAAATCTGGAGGATATTACACTGTTGTACCGTTTCTGTGTTCACTTCCTCCTGGTTAATTATTTTCCCTCTTATGTTTTAAATTTTCCATCTGTTCCTTTGTTCTTTCAAGATGAGAGGGACTGGTGAAGAATGATTTTTCTCATAAAATGTCATGTCTTCTTTTGTTTTGTTTTTTTTGATTTACAGTGTGTAAATGAAATGCATATACAGTGTATTTCTATTGTTAGTGCTCACCATAGTAGTGA
This sequence comes from Poecilia mexicana, assembly GCF_051168715.1. Classification (NCBI taxonomy): domain Eukaryota; kingdom Metazoa; phylum Chordata; class Actinopteri; order Cyprinodontiformes; family Poeciliidae; genus Poecilia; species Poecilia mexicana. The sequence continues at coordinate 8,372,964 of NW_028263386.1, read as the reverse complement.
ATAGAGAGCAGAGCATTTTAACTGAAGGGAGTAGCTGCACAACCATATTAGTTTTTGTTAACTAAAACACTATTTGTAGCATTTTAGCTGGTGCTACAATACCTAACTTCAGCACAATCAAAGTTTTCCATTCAGTTTCTAATAATAACTGAAGAGCCAATATTATCAGTTTAGGTTAATATTGCATTTTTTGATAGCTTCTACTTTTTAGCATTGCAGATAATGTTAGCTATTGTTTGCTAACTGCTATCTAATAACACCCATGTTTAGCATGATAAATGTTTTCTATCAATAGCATCATGCTAATGCTAGCATGTTTGCTTAGTCAGCATTATCCAAATAAGATTCATACTCTTTTTTTGGCTAAATTATTACCAAGTTATATTCATAATGGCCTTTTAAGCTCAAAGCTTATGCATTTTGAGCATCGGGGAATTTTATCATGCTGGTGGGTGACACAGACGAAGTCGAGTTAACATTTCTTCACTTTTTCTAGTATATTGCCGGGTTTTTCTTAGGTTTTTTTTTAAAGGTTTCATATATTTTGAAGAGCTGATTAGCATGTTATATTTATTTTTTTTGATGAAAAGAACTTCACTGCATTTTAGTCTATATGGGGATTTCCCCACTGAACTGGTTACAGTGATAAACTGTAACTAGCTTTTACGTAGCACTGGTTGTTTTACTTTCCACTTTTAAATTAACTTAATTTCCTATTCCGGCAGTGGTAAACACCTTTTGTGCTTCCTCTAAGCTAGTTATTAACATTTCAGTGGTACTGATAATAGTTAAATGAGTCTTCTTTCTCAATAACAACTTCCTCTCTGAAGAGTGTTGCTAAAGGGATCCGGTGTGCTTATGTGGTCTGCTTTCAGAATTGGAAAAAAAGATTGGACTTTAGTTTTTTATTACTGATCAATACTGGAAAGTGTGAAATTGTCCAATTTCAGCTTTCTAGGGGCATCTCTACCCGAAATGTAACACCACCAGTGGTTTGTTTAAGTCAGCTGTATTGAAAAGAGAACCTTTGAGTCAATGAGAGGAAAAAGTACTTTAGAAGTCTGAAAAGACATTCCTGTTATTACTCTATTTATCAGGCTCTCCTGGAAGCAGACCAGCACACACCTCTCCACCCTACAAACATAAATACAGAAGGACAAACACTCTACAAGCCAAAGAAAGGCGTTTAATTTCTTCTCGTCTCAGTAAAACTCATCTCTGCTGATTAAGTTTTTAAGTCCAATATGTTCTTAATTTCCTAGAGTCAAGGAAGAAACCACATATTTGTTTATGCCTCTAAATTAGTCCAGTAAAGACATGATTTAAAAAAAAAAAAAAAAGTTTTGCACCTCCACCCGTTTTATGATCTGGTGCCAGCAGGAGGTGTCTGCATCCAATCAAAGTCAGATCTTCATTTTCCACTTTTGGTTAACTTGACCATGGAGGCTCATGAATTGCTTCTTGTAGCACAAACTGCACTCACCTCCTGCTGGCAATCAAAAACACATTTTTGACTCTCTAGTAACAAACCGTTTTCAGAGACAAATTTTATAGTCAGCTGCGCACTTGTAAAAAATATATATATAAAAAAATAAAGACCCTTTGCTTTTTGCTTTTCCACCCGTTGTGATTAATGTCTTCTAGGTCCTCTTTGTGAGTCAGGAAGGATACTCCTCACAGCAGGCGTCCAAAATACCACAGCCCAGCAATAATAAAGCTTTGTCTATGCGCCTCCATAAACTTTTGAGATTATAATCAAATGTGAAATGAGCTTCAGGAACAAACAGGAGGGTGTTTATTCTCCACTGTTTATTCTCTGTCGCGCATGAAACAGTTGCTTTCTCTTTGAGTGAAGTGTAAATAGATCCACCTTATTCATTTGTGCCTCAGCCGAGAGTTGACAATGTCGAGACATGTTGTAGTCGCGGGAAAACACATCAATGTGTTTATTGATGTGCATCCGTGACAGGATAATTTATCCCACTACGCATGGAATAGCGTCGGGCAGATTGAGCACGTTGCTGCAGATCATTCCTGGGATTCCGCGGAGGAACGTGAACAGATGCCAAAAAGATGTGCAGCCTGACCCAGACGTGAACGTCAACAAAATGAACTGAGATATGCACAAGGAAGTCAGAGGGATGAAAGGAAAAGCAGAGGGAGGCATGGGATGAGGGTTCCACCAGGGAGTGTGGGATTGACTGAATCATCGCGAGGCCCAGGGAACCGTCTTGTGCGTGTGGTCTCGCTGTCGATTTTAATTAGCATATGTTGTTCTTGTAATGACTGCATGTGTGCTTAACACAGAAACCTTTGTTTAAAAGAGGAAAGCTCTAAGAATAAGATGCTTCTACCCAGACTTACAGAGAGGACAGGTTTTAGAAAAAGGGTGAAGCAAACAGAACTCATGCCAGCTCCAGTGTGTCTCTGTTTTATCACTCCCATCTTTTCTTGTCTTTGACTTATAAATTTTATGAAAAAAATAATAATAAACTGCAGGCTGCTCTATGACGTCTACTCTGTTATTACTTTAACACATTTTGTTTTCAGCTGTTGATTCTGTTGCATAAGAACGTTTTTCAAGTGCACCTCTTTCACAAATGTTTGTCTCCAGTGCAACAAACTGCCTTCAAAAATAAGGCATGCATTGGTGGAAAATTGGCCCTCAGTCTAATTTCAGCTATGTTATAAATGTGTGAGGAGTTTCTTAGAAAACATTAGTAAAAAATTCAGCATCGTGAAGCTCAAGAAAGACAGCCATTGTAGTCGTAGTTATGGTTTTAAAATTATATCCCGATCTTTGAATATCTCAGAGCACGGCTCAATCCATCATCCCAAAGTGGAAAGGGAAGGACACAGCGGTAAATCTGCTAAGACATGTCCGTCCACCTAAACCGACAGGCCAAGAAAGAGAGCATTAATCAGAAAAGCAGCCAGGAGCCCCATGGTTACTCAACAGGAGCTGCAGAGATTCATAGCCCAGGTAGAACAATCTGTTGACAGGTCAACTATCAGTCACACAGTCAAACAGTTTCATGGATGCATGGCAACTGTTCTACAGATACCCGATTTACAGTTTTCCAAAAACCCTCCAGAGGACAAATCAAAGGAAAAGAGTTCATACTAAAAACACGATGTTTTTAGAACATGAATCACGGTGGTGGCAGCATTATGCTGTGGGGACGCTTTTCTTCAGCAGGCACTAGGAAGTAAGGCAGAGCTTATTGGAGTTTATGGAGCTAAATACAATGCAACCCTTGGGGAAACTTTATTTGTTGATTTACATTGAAGTTTTCCTTAATGTGGCTCACTGTCACTGTTAAAATGTATGGTACTGTAACAATACAGACTCATAAACAATCATACAGCAGAGAGACTGCTGAATTGTAAAGTAACGTGAAGGATTGAAGTGATAAAATGACACATCTGTTTTCAACCGAAGAGGACTGATCTGAACTGACTCCCCCTGCACAAACCCAAAAGCTTAATGAATCTGTGTTTGGTTTAAGTTGGCCTAACACTACTCAGGTCTACTGGTTACATATGATGTGAGTGCAGAGCGATGGGTATTTAATGCGTTCCAGAGATCTAAGCTTATACAGATGTTGCCTCCTGTAATTTAATGCACTCTGCATGTATGTGCTTCCTCCTAAAGGGGCCACCCGGGCCGTGTCCTCTCTTTGCTTTCCCAGTGTTATTTTGCACATTTTTATCACTTAGGTGGAATCCGAAAGATCTGAAAAAAGGTAGATGGATATTATTAGCGTTCTTAAGATGGAAGGCAAAGCACGTCCCGGTTTTGCTGTAAATCCTCACGATACCATCATGGAAAATATGCCTTTCTAACAGTTGGGAGAGGAGATCTAATTTCCTTTTCCATAGGCTCATGAAAAACAGACGGCTTCAGATAAGTACAGACTTTGGATATTTGTCTGCTGAGTGAAGGGTCTTGCCAACCTTAATGATGGAGTAAGGGTAACTGTAGCATAGTTCTTTTTAAAAGCTTTCAGACTCCCCTACAGCCTCGACACAATCTATAAAGCTTGATCTAATTAATAGTCAAGAGACTACTGTCTTTAGCATTCGACATCCGCCTTGTTTTTTTATTGTCTCGTTTTATTACCGTCATGCTGGTGAAGACCTTGGGCAGTGAAGCCAAAGGGAACAGGAGCAACACTTTATTGGCATTAAAGAATCCCTGTTATGCTTTCCGAGTTTCCCCCCTTTTTTTCTCCAGCGTTTTATAGCTTTTGATGCTTGACTGTGTCGGTGGAGCAGCAAAGTCAAAAAAGTCCACGTCAGAGCCAGTTATCATCACCGGCTGACTCGCTGCTTCTGAATTTGTGAATCAGATCTTCTGGATTTTCTTCTGTAGCTGTACTTATCTAAACTGCATGCCTGTGATACGCATTTCAGCGGCGACTCCCCAGTGGATAATTTGGAGGAAATCAAAGAGAGAAAGAGCAGCTGGCTATGCTCCTGCAGTAGGCTGACCAGTCGGAGCAGACTGGGCTGAAATGAAATGAGACATTCAAGGATTGACCAGGAGCCATGCAGCAATGAACAGTTCCTTTTCTGTTTACCTCTTCATTTCATCACATTACAAACATAAACTTTACTTTATTGGAATTTTATGTGGCACACCAACATAAAACAATCATCCAGTTTTGAAGTGGGAGAAAATTGGCATATTTTCAAAGTGTTTTACTAACAGAAATCCCAAAATAAAGTCCAATGGAACCAACTGCCTTTAAAAGTCAACTAATCAGCTAATAAAACCCCCTTGAGGGTAATTGTTCTACAAAACAATAGTGAACAATCTGCATCATAGAAACCAAGAACACATCAGTGATAAAATTGTGAAAAACTAAAGCAGGTTTCAAACATTTGTTTTTTGTACATCTAATTGGACATTCTTCAGTCCATCAACCAGGAAGAGAATCTGATGTCGACACTGCAAAGCAACTAAAACAGTTACACACCTAACATGGGAAGAAGATTTAAAAGGAACGTTTTGACCAACAATTCAACCCTACGTGTGGCAGAAAAGTTAAAATCCCTTTTGGTGAAACTTGGTGGTGGCAGCGTCATTCTGTAGGATGACTGTTTGGAGCAGGGACACTTAAACTGAACATAGTTGATGGGAAGATGGACGTAACTATAACTACAGGCTAATATTGGGGCGTAAACCAATCAGAAGATGGAAAAGTCATTCACTGAGGTTCACCTTCCAGCATCACATCCTGAGGTTCAGTGAAATTGTTCAGATCTAGAGTCAAAAACCTTCGGAAGCCAAAGAGACACTTTGACACTTGATTCTCCAAATTCAGAACTTGATTTATTTTGAAAAAGTTGAATTTTCTAGCAATTTACTTTCTAGATGTTCAAATCAGGAGTGACATAAAAGCAAAAGGATAGATCCACCTTTTGTAAAGTTGTTGTAATATAACTAATGTTATATATATTTGAAAGCATATTCTAGGACATACTGTACCATCCAAAATGTGTAGTTTTTTTATTTTGTTTTTCCGGATGTGTAGTTCTACAATCTTTAATGGTAATAGGAATGGTAACTCCAGCATTCCTATTATTATCATGGATATTCATTCAGTTCCGACAAGTTTATCCATGTATGAACTCGGTTTAAAACAATGTTAGAACTGCGTTTGGAGTGGAAATAAAATCTTTTGGTGTTTTGTTTCTTAGCTTGTCAGGTTTTTCGCTCATTTTTACCTCTAACTTGATTCTCGTGCTGACGTGGTTAAAGCTCAGAGCTCCATATTAAAGACATTTTCCAAACCAAACCAAGCTGGGGAAAAAAATCACATTTCTGAGAAGAAAATTAAATAAATGACACCACAGATCATCTCACAGCCTCGTGGTGGATATTGGCTGTAAATTAACCAACAGACTCTTTGCTTATCTTTGCAGCCACAGAGGATAAATAATAACCTTTATGAGGGATTTTTTTACGTGCCTCCACTGACTCACCTTTCCTTTTTTTTTTTTTATTCCCAGGGTGACATTCAGCAGCTGTTGATATTGTCAGATCCCAGAGCCGCCTATGACTACTGTGAACACTACAGCCCTGACTGTGGAGCACCCAGCCACCATGACACCCCACAGGCCCAGGAACCAGAGGAAGAGGTCAGCGTCTGTGGTTTGATTTGTTAAAATATGGATCAGAATCATATCAGGATCCTATAGGAAGACGATGTCAGGAAGAAGTGTGGCAGTTGGGAGTTGTAGGCAGGATAATGTTTCATTCTCTCACATGGCATGGACAGAAAAGACCACAGTTCACTGATCATCCCATGAATTTTAAAACTGTTCTAATTGTTTTTTTTGTTTGTTTGTTTGTTTTTTTGGAGGGGATTTTGCAGATGATTGAAAAGAAACAAACTTAAACTAGATGCCGTTTCAACCATTTGCACGTGTTTCCTTCAATTTGTGGCATGTCAAAAATCCTGCAGCTCTAGACAGAAAACTTGGGAAAAGCTTGAGGGAAACTGTCAAATCTGTCTTTTTCTCCAGTCTGTGTTTTATTGGTGGAAAACAATGACATATCGAAATACATGCCTGGGTTTGAAATGAAAGTTTTATTTGGTACTGTCTCCAAAACATCCCTCAGAGTCTTTTAGGCAGATTTGTGTAAAGGCTTCAGTTTCTTTTCATCTTTACGCTCTGTGCTCTTTTACAGTTTTATCTTATGGTTGATATTTTCCTTCAGTTTTGCATTAAATAACTGATGAACTCATTTTGGAAACTTGTTATTTTTTCCTGCCTCCAAGTCTTAGCCCACTTTGGAGTGGCCCCGAGATTTATATCACTAACGAGTTCAGCAGGCTCTGCCCAGACTCACAGGGAAATTTAAGCTTTTCCTTCCCCGACTACTTCCAATACCTGGAAAAGCAGACTTTTGGTTCAAAACAAAAAAGAAGAGAAGCCTGTTCTTTATTCAAAACTATTGGCAGAATAGAGGGTACCAGCGCTGGAAAATATTGCTTCATCATCAAGTTACTTTTCTGAGCCAACATAAGGAGGTTGTCAATTCCAAATAGACAGCAGGGAGCAGTTTGGCTTCAAGGACATTGTAAATCTGGTTTATTTATTGGCGTATTCTCTACAGTTAAGACAGGAATGTTCTTCCTACATTCCAGCTCAGTTTGTTAAACTTGCTGACTCTCAATAAGCTAAAAAAACAAATTCCACAATGTAGTTTTTTGCAATGAAAGAGCCTGAAGCAATTCAAAGTAATTGTGGAAAAAAGAAACTTCTTTTGAAGATGTTTGATCTCGTGAAGCTTGCTGACTTGCATCACCATGCAGTATCAGCTGTTGGGCCAAAGGAGGAAGAGAAAGTTAGAGCCACCTTTCTATGAGAAAACGCATCTATTTATGATTTTCAATCCGCCCTATAGTGAATCCACTCAGCTTAGTCCAAGTACTTCAACACCATAAATAAATACTCTTTGTTTCCCTCTGAGCCTGTCTGGATGCTAAGGCCAGGACTTCTTTTATGTGACCTTTCCCCCTCCAGACCGCACAACTGAGGCCAACGTTGGAACTTGTATTATTTTTATGAGCTTAGCAGCTGCCTAGAGACTAATATTTATCCCTTTGCTGATTGGGTATTGCATATCAGGGGCTGCTCTGTTATTATGATCTACCTTGCCTCTGTTTGGATAATGCTAAGACAATAAACCTCTCTTCACAAAGGACCGAGGAAGATGTTTTACATCATTACGTGTTGGTCCTCTGTGCTTCTGGCAGAGCTAGTCGGACTAGTGGGTGTTTGCTAAAACAACAACTCAGATATGTGTCTATGTGTGTCTATGTATTTTTGAGGTAGAGGCACTTAAATCAGTGTAGCGAAGGAAACACACTGGACATGCCATGCTGAAGACTGCAGAGGCTAAAAGGGTCCTGGACTCCAGTCATTAGTTTGTTTTTCATCAAAAGGTTAACAAAAACAAAAATTACAACAGTATGTGTCTTTTGAAAGAAGTCAAAAGTACAAAAAGAACGGTCCCTAAATTCAGAATTTGAAAGTTGTCGTACCTAATTGCATTTTTTCCCCCTCAGTAATGACTAACTGTCGTCTCAAATGCTGCCTTTGCAGCAGGAAGGTCTTTGGTCCAATTTTCAAACTAGGCTTTTCTGCATGGAGGTGAAATCACCGTGCAGGTTCTCTAAGGGTACATTATCTTCTTCCTATCTAAAAGCTTTCCTGTTCATTTCTGAGCAGCTCCAAGCTTTATATTGATATTTTCATGGATTTATTATTTTTCACTGAATTAATATTACACAGTGAGCCTTTTATTACATCTTCATTTTTTATTGCTCTAACTATAAAAATAGCTATGACTCCATGTATTAGTACTTCAATAAATATGATGTACAGTTCAAGTCTTTTAAAAAGCCATTAATGACAATTACAAGTGTTTTTTGTGGACAACATTAAGCAGCAACAGCAGAAAATTGTTACAGGCTTTGTTTGAGCTCTTTTTCATGACCTAAAGATCAGAATGATTTGGAAAATTGGGAAACACACTCATGCATACAGAAAACAGATATTTTTTTGGTTATTTTTTTATATCGTTTTAAAATTTGGCCCCTTGTTCTTTAATTGGCATGGTGACAGAGTATATATTTACTTTATCTTGTTTAAACATGAGGATTAGACTGCTTAGAAAACAGAATCTTATGCATATTATGGTTTTTGCTTACATGCTGTAACATCATATCTTGGTTCTTACAGTACCCAGTCTACGACTACGGTGGATTTTATGACTACGGTGAAGGGGAGGTAACCACTGACGCTCCGCCTACATCAGGAGCAAAGGCTGAGGTAAATCCTGATTATTGTAGTCATGATTAGTTGTTTAGTTCTTAGTATTTTTGATCATTTAAATTTTTCACTGGGTTCCTTTTGGTTTCTAACTATTGATTGCATAGTTTATTGTATTTTGGGGTCGTTGTTTTTCTTCTGCATGCCACCCTAAACATCGTTGTAAAAAATAATATGCTTAAAGTTGCTCCTTTTTACCTGGCGGGAAGGGATATTCTGTAACCTTTTGAGCAGCTATTTCCCTCACCTTTGACTTTATTTTTTCTTCTTTTAGACAAACGCTGGTGGAGAATATTCCACTAACGAGTATGACTACACCGTGGTGGAAGGGAGTCAGCCTGATCCTCCGACAGAGACTTCCAGACAAAGCCAGGTGACTCTACTACTTTATTTTTCTTTGACTTGCTTCAGAGTTATCCATTTAACAAACATGTCATTATTCATAAAGTGGGGTTGGGACCCATGTGATATCGAGAGGGAATCTACAAGTACTCTACAGAAATAAAACCGAAGTGACTGCAGAAAGCAACTTTTGTCTGAAATAATGAAGCTGTTTGACTCGTTCATTACTGGTGTTTCCTTACTGTAGCACCCAGTAAACCTGCAAAAAATATTTACTTTTTGCACTAACAAATCCTCCATGCCTCCCTGCCTCTGATCCCAGACTTACGATGCCGAAATAGAGGAGGATTATGTCACCGGTGTGGATGAGGTCGGAGTGGACCCCACTGTTGCTGTGGAAAGTTCTGATCCAGTGGACCCACCAGTGAAGGCGCAACCTGAAACGGATGTGAAAGAGTTTAAGGAATACGACATGAAGGAATATGATACCAAAGAGTTTGTGGAGAAACCCTACGACTACGGCACTTATGTGGATTACGGCGATTATGGTACCACCAATGCAAAGCCGACCCCCGAAGTGTACGAGGATGAGATCGGTCCCGGTGTTCCAGCGGAGACAGATTTCAGCGTAAGTGGTTTACGATTAACAACCTGACTTAATATGGAAAAAGCCAGAAGTGTTTGTACAAATGTGCTGATGATGTGAATTGCGTCTAGTTTCTGATCCCCTGTTTTTGTAAAAATGTGACCTTGTAATACCTATATATAGGCAACTGAGTCATGTAAATCAGAATATTCTGATCAGATTCAGCTCTATCCAAATAAATTGGCAGTCCGAATCAGAATTGGTTTATGCTGCTTGATAATTTGTGCAGCGTGGATAGAAGCACTTGTTCTGATTGCAACATTCCTATTGTGGCAACCTGACCTGTGCATGTGTGTTCCATATTCGGGTAGCAAAACTGGTCTGTTGGTTTCTCCTCCTGTAATGTAGGAAGACCAGCAGAAAACTGCTTAGCCTGCAGCTTAATTAGGGAGTGCAGTTACATCTCAACTGTTATTAGAACATGGCGCCGGTCCGTTCTTGGCGCTCAGAAGACACAGAACAAAAAAAAACATTTGTTTGTTTTTATGTTCAGCACAGACAGTGACACAACTTCTGTGTGTTTTAGTTTTGTTTTTTTTTACAACACTTGGCAAGTCAGTGCTTCTATTCCAGTGCATGTTTGATTAATTCATTTTGTGCCTGTATAACTGATGCATTCAGATTATTTACTTTAAATAGGCTTCAGTCGGAATATTTTTCACATGTAAACAAAGCTGTTGATTTTGGTTTTCCATAAAGTCAGAAAAAAAGAACAAAAACCAATAATATTGTACACACCAAGGTTGTGTGAACAATCATTTGTGAAATTAAACCATCCGTCAGAGCAGAATCGGCGACAGATATGTGTGGTTATGTGTTTGGTTGTTTTTTTTATCAGTTTGATTAAAATATTGATCAACAAGACTTGCATAAATCTGACAAAAATAAGGCTTTATAGTCTGTGCATGTTGTGGTGCTGAAGTATATAGAGGCTAAATGCGACTATCATGGGTTTAGTTTCTGAGGGTGTGACCTTTTCTGCATGTCAGTCTGTCGGCAAAGGCCACTAGTGACGTACAATATTGAAAAAAAAAGAAATGAAATAACTAAAACTAAAATGGAGTTCACATACCTGCTTCTAAAAGTCTGGCTTCCTCTCGCTTTTACAGCCTGTGTGACTCATATTCATAAAAATTCAGTTTCATATTTCATGCCTACGTTTCCTTTGAATTTATTCTTAGAAACCTAGCTAATACTGAAAGCTTCAAGTCTTAAGAAAGTCATTCACACCTAAAAGTGATGTTCTTATAGTCTGGTAGAGCTTAGTATGGTGTGTTCACTGACTGGAGAGAGATCACAAGTTTAGACTAACAATTGGTCAGTCTTGGTCACCAACCAATGTTCTATTAACTTGTTAGGGTGGTTAAGGTGCAGCTTCTGTTATTTGTCATTTTCAGTGATTTAAGCTCAGCATTTTACACCCACAAGTCAGAAGTTCAAATATACTTAAGCTTCTACAAATACAGACCTTGTCTTTTCCAGATAAACACCTGTCAGCAATTAGCATGCTCTTTGTAACCTTTCCACAAAGAGGCCTCTGTTGTTTATCAGACTCATGTCTTTCCATGGATACTCTAGCGATAATCTGTGTGCTTTATCTAATGATACAGTTCTTGGCAGTTGTTAGGTTTTTCTTTGTCTCCACCAAAGCTGCATTTTGCATTCTGTGAAAAGCTGCTGAGCTGGTGTTTATTCTTTCAGTCACTGAGGATCCAAATTAGCAGAATCAGGAAGTGACATGGTCTTTATCTGAGCTTTGAGCTGGGATCCATCAGCTTGGGGCTCATTTAAATTGTTTTCTTTGTCCACAGTTGTGCTCTGACTGTGTTAAGGTTTGGGCTCAGAACTGTGGTCCCTTCATGAATTATTTTTCTTCTGAAGTCTTTGTATGTGTGGTGTGATGTAGCAACTCCTATATTAGTGCACAGTTGGAGTCCTTCTTCTTTTATACACTTTTTTTTTGAAAATACAGAATATATAGATGCCAATAAAGAGACGTATCAAGTTTCTCCAGAATTAAGGAACTTAAATTCATTTTTTAAATAGGGAAAAAAAATATCTGTGCTGCTTTTTAAACTCCATTAAACACAGTTTTTTTTTGCTGTAAATGTAATTGTGTTATTATGGCTTTAAGGATTCATATTACTTGTTCTACATCTTCAGGTGAGTGGGGGACACAATTACTTGGGACAAAAAGGAGAGAAGGGTGAACCTGCAGTCATTGAACCTGTAAGTATATCTCAAATGTTTCTTCATGCTTTTGTTCAAGTTTGTGACGTCTACGTTCAAAAAATAGACGTTGGAAATGATTTGTGTTTATAATCGCTCCGATTTAAATGACGTGAAACAAGCTGTCCTTGTTGGAAACCTCCTTCGAATCTGCTCATGCCCATTAGTCCATGTCTGACTGCCTTACCTGGAGCATTCACTAGAATAAAGTCATTACAATTAGTTCAGCCAAGGCCAAATTTAGAACATTTTAGCCGGCATTTTTCCAAATTTGCACAATCTGTCCAATACACATTTAGTCAGCATGACTCAAACAGCTGTTAAAAAATTGGTGAGCATTCCAAAACCTGGATATGATTGGGCAGGTGAATCCACCTGGACTTTATCTGTTAGGAATGCATTTCATGCAAAAATGTCAAAAAAAATATATATTAAAAAAACAGTTCAGTTTGTGTGAATGAGCATCAATGGGCACTTTCACAAAAGGTTTTTAAGGCAGGTCTTTGACATTGTCTGGGGTTCTCTGAGGAAGCCATGAAAGCATGAATGAGGCAAAAGTGTGGTTAAGTGAGGCATCAGCAGTGCCACAATGAGCAGCATGTTTTATGTTATGCTGATTGTGCAACTCTAGGTTCTAATGTAGCAATAAAAGACTGTCAGTGAGACCAGCTGATGAAAACTCACTGGGATGTGCTGCTTTTGCTGCTCAGTCCTCACTATTAACACACATCGGACGAGTCGCTCTGAAGTCGAAGACAACACTGAAGCTAAGCCATAAGTTAGTTGTGGTGGAATGCCTCTGCTGTGGTTTTGTTCATAATTACAAAATGCTGGCGGCTTTTTCTGATATATTTCACCCTGGGAGTTTTATGACTGTAGAACTATGAAAATAATGTGTAATGAGGGAGCGCTTCTCCCCCTTTGGTCAAGACCATTTTAACTTTTAGTATGTATTTATTTTGTATTAATGTGTGCTTTTGACTGTGCAATAATAGTTTACAGATCAGAGCAAAGAGCAAGAGCCACATCTAATCTGCATCGATGGGAGGCAGAAAAAAATGGGCTATCCAGCAGACATCTTTGTGTTTATTAGATATAAGTGTTTTGTGTAAGAGCTTTAACTACAAGTGATGGACTGAATGGATAAAAGCTTTATGAAGCCTGCTCAAGATTAAACACGCTATAATGAAGTCTGAGCTAATACCAAAAACCAGTAATGTGGTGTAGACTGCTGCCACACACAGCAGTTGGTTTCCATGGAGACTAAATGCAGACTGGTGGATAGATAATGCTGAAAAAAATCTGTCAATCAAACTTATTTGTATAGCAAATTTCAACAGCAAGGCGGTTCAAAGTGCTTTACATAACAAAACCACAAAATCGCAAAGTTATAGAGAAAGCACCATACAGTCAACATTTGAACAAACATTACATTTTGATGTAATCGCCATAATCACACAAATCAAAAATGTTGATCAATGTTTCATTTATTACAGTTGAAAAGCAACTCTAAATAGGTAGGCTTTTACGCTTGATTGGAAATGTTTCGGCAATTTTTCAGTTCTCTGGAAGTTTGTTCTGGAATTGTGGAAACAAAGGCTTTCATTGCCTTGTTAGATAAAATAACCCCAGATATTATACATAAGAACTAATTTTACAATTTGGAGTATTGATGTAGGTCTCTAATTAATATGATTTTGTTACACTAATTACATTTATGACTATTATTCTTCTCAATTTGTATATTATTGAGATTTATTTATTTATTTCATTTCTTTTTGGAATTGTTACAAAGTCAAAAATAATTTTAGTTTTTCCACAAGGTAAACACACTTGACAATTAACTTCTGGGTAAATTTCTATCTTCAATGTTCAATACTTAGCTAGTCCATCCCAAATAAATACAAAGCCGATAACACCTAATAAAGTCTGACAATAACACTTAGCAGTTTAGTGTTGCTGTGCATCCACAGTTCTGTGTCTGATTTCTGATCTTTTTTTAAGCTTTGTTTTTTTTTTTGTAGCAAGCGTTACTAAAAAGATAATGTCGACCCTTACCTAAATCCTGACATTTTCCAAAAGGATTCCAACATTTCCAGACCCCACAGGTCTCATTACACATTAAGAGGATTTAACAGAAAAATGTTGCACTTTTCATTAAGCCTTCCTGTTTATTACAGAAAAGTCTATTTAAAAGTAACCACTTGAATGAAAAGCTGAACTGCCTCCACGGTAAACATGTTTATTTTAAATAGCTTGTTACTCCTATTTTGCTTCCTTTAACTTAATTTTAAGCACATCATTGACGGTGAAAGAGGGGAAGTTTAAATATTGCCTCACTAACAGATTCCATAGCAGTTACGCCACCTGTCTGCTATTAGGTACGGAACATTTGCTGAGCTGAATTTGATCACATCTTGAGTTTAACACATTTGTAGTCATAGGTCAGGGCTAGTCAGGTTTGAAATTGGTTGCAGATTCATGTCACTAATTTAAATCACAAGAAAATGTCCTTTAAACAATCAACTTTGTACACATACTGAAAAACTGAGCTGAAACTGTATTGATGCTTTAGGAAAATACGGTTGACACAAAGCTAATTTTTTATTGAAGGAGAGATGCCAAAAGTTCAAGTATGTGGGATTTAAATCGTCTCAACGATGTATAAGGCTATAAAAGGAAATCAGATCCTCGACAGATTTTTCTCAGGAATATAAAGCTTTTCGTACTTAGCTTAAACACCTTTTGAATTCAGTTAATCATCATCTGAATGTGTTACTTCTATCAATCATTCTCAATAGTGAGACGTAACAAAAACGTTCAAATCCCCAAGACGGACTTGAGATGGTTTTGCATTGGCTGTGATAGCGGTTGTACCACTTTTTGTTTAAACCAATAAATCAGATAGCTTCAGTTTTTGTTACCGTCCAGAGGCTTTAGCAAATAAACTCTTTAGCCTTAAGCCAAAAGAACGCAAAGTTCCTGTGCCCCTTACTCTTAATTGTCTCTTGATTTACTGGCTGCCATTAATGCTACTGTATTCCCTCCTTCTTTTTCTTCGTTTTGCAGGGGATGCTTTTAGAAGGACCCCAAGGAGCCCCTGGCCCAGCAGTGAGTATCACATTCTCCCACACTCCTGTCTGCCTTTCACAGATGGAGAACAGCTAAAGAGGGAAAAATGTTTTTATGGAAAGAACGTCAGCACGGATTGTCAGCAGAGCTTGAGTTGAGACAAACTGTCAAAATGTGTATTTGCGCATGAAAGTGTGTATGTCTGTGAGTCTGTGCATGTTGGGGAAAGACGAGAGGTGGAGGGGTTCGAGGTGAGGTGGGGGGGAGGGGGCTTACTTTTTTTTTTGAGGTTTATTTCTTTCAAAATGATGGCTTTGCCTCTGTCTCTGTTGGCCTCTGCATGTGGCGCTTTGGTGGGCTGACTGCGTTGGAAATGCTGGTTAGCCGTGGTTTTGGGGTAAAATGCTAAATGTATTCACGTCTGCTTTCAGGGTGTTCCTGGTAACCCAGGATTGCAAGGACCCCCAGGTACTCCAGGAGATCCTGGTGAGAGGGTGAGTGAGTGCTGGACTACATTTTACAGTTTACTGCAGCTGAGTCACAGCTGCAATAAACTGTATATCAATTTAAACTTTACACCATCTCTTTATTGTGGTGTAAAGTAAATGTCTATGTTTTGAAATTAAATTAAAAGTCAGTAGAAGCAAGCAGTCCGGTTTCCAAATTAGCTTTGATGGAGAGTGGAAATATTTGAACGCAAATCTTTAATCATTTGTGGACTTCAAGAGTGCCTTTCCATTCTTCTGAAAGACTCTCGAAGCTTTAATCACAAATTAAATTAAAAGTGTACTTTTGTCTGAAAGGATGTTCAGGTTTTGGCCCAGATGAGACACTTTTGATGTCGTCTCTGGTTGAGGATTGGATTAACACGAGTAATGTCGCACCTGTAACCCATATCCTGCTGCAGTCCAAGTCTGATACCTTGAAGGGGCTTCAGAATACAATTCCCCTCCCCCTCCATGGTGGTTATCCGTGTTGCATAGGCATCTTTTTCTGCCTCACTTTTTCCTTCCACTAAGCTTTCCTTGAAAAAATGTTTCGATGGGTCACTCTGTGAACAGCCAGGTTGTTCAGTAATAGCATTTTGTCGTTTACTGCACTTGAGAAGCGCATCAATGACTGCCTGCTCAACAACTGTCAAGTCTGCAGTCTTCAGGCAGTAACACTTTTGTGTTGTCAGGACTTTTTCGTTTTACTTAAAATTGTAATTTGCAGGCTGAAATATGTTTCAGTTTTTCATGAAATTTCTGAATTAAATTAACTGCTGTTCTGTGAAGAAAATTCTGATAAACCACAAAAACGACTTGGGAAAAAAAATACTGCAGTTTGGTATGCAATCAGTTTATGGAAAGTTTGGGGGGGAAAATCAACTGTGCTGCTGGTCAGTGGGATTGCTGAAGAAGTTTTCTTTGAAATTTGCAGAATTCCTGAAATTACTTTTTTTTTTTTTCATCTCTATTTAAATCTAATCATATCTTTGGTTTACATGATGATACAAAGGATAATCTTGCTTCATCCAAAACTGCCAACTATTTTCTTTCTGAAAGGAAACTTGGGGAACAAATAGACCATTTGCTAGTTTATTCAACTGCTTTCACGAGTACAAAAGTTTTATTGTTTCACTGAGTCAGGGTGATAAAAAAAAAAAAAAATTCTGTTCATCCAGAAAGTCTGTCCTCCCTCTTCTATTTCCTCTCATGGGACGAAATCGCTGCGGACTGACAGGGACATTAGAGCTGAGTGGTTTCTGTGCTCTGCGGTTTTCCTTTACGCAGTTTCTGCATGCCGCCCTCGCTCCCCAAAGCACTCAGAAACCCCATCCCTTCCAGCCGTCATTAACGCTAGATGCCGCTATGCTCATGATCGCAACTGTGGATGGGGAAAATTCACAGACACTGGGAAAAAAAAGCGAATGGAAACACATGGTATCAATCAGAGCCAAGATGAGATTGCAGCACAAGAGAGACTGCTAAGTAGATTGTTGTTTCTCTCAAAGTATTAGGCCCTGCCTTAAGTCTTCAATTAATTTCTGATGTTTGTGTACGTCTTTACTCAAACTCTTGATGTTGTAATTCATTATAAAAGTCATTTTTTTGCAGCAGTTTAGAATTTTTTTATTCTTTTATTTTTATCTTTCCTTTCTAAAAATATAAACTTCTGTATTGATATCCATATCATTAGTTAGAGACCTTCTGGGAGTGCCTCAAGTAGCTAACCTCAGACAACATGTTACTTTTAAAATAATGTGGCAACCACTGACTTTATATGAAAGACAGATGTGGCATGCTGATGTCACCCTTTAGTGTGAAGAGGATTGTTTTGAAACCCTAAACTCAGCGTTTGGGTGCCATCTTCGCGCTCCGGAGTTCTCGCATCCCAAAGTGATGAGTGGCGCTAACTGAGCCATTCTGGGATGTGGCGTGAATGTACAGGAGCTGTCACTGAAGAGAATGAAACAGTTGTTTCATTTTGCATCGAGCTATAAAGAGACTGTTGTCAGAGCTCTAAACATTTTTGTTTCTGTGGGAATAGATTCACTTTTGGAGCCAGTGTCAAGTGATCATGCAGTAAGTTGCTGCCAGCATAGCCCCACCATTGTTACCAAGTTTTTATTTTTTAAGGTTTATTGAGGCAACTTATTAACCCAGTTTTCTCATGCAGGCAACATTCTTTCTTTAGATGATTAAAAATGTATTATTTTTTAACTAAACACTAAACAGAACAATAAAATGAACTTCCCATTAAGGCTAATGTTTGCATCATCCACCAAAACCTTGAGACATACTGTTATTGAAAATAGTAACAATAATGTTGATTTTGATTTGACTTTAGCAGATGTGGGTCCTCAGGACAGCGAAAGTCCTTCCAAGGCGACAAATAAATTACTGGATATCTGAAAAAAGACAGCCTTCTAAATTTTACATCCAATCACTCCTTTACCAATGCAATGGTGCAGAAACTGGTGTTGCAATGGCAAATATAATTTGATATATTGCGGGAAGATCTGGTAAACAAGGTGTACCTGATAAAGTTGCTGGTGGGTTCACGGGGACGAGTGAGAGCACAGTTAACTGGCCTAACGAATAATTACCATACACTGCTCAGTTGCACAGCACTACCAACACAGACTTTAACTTTAAACCGATTTTTAATATCGCACTCTTTTGCATAGCCATGAATATGATTTCATGCTTCCATGATATCGTGTCCCGTTTGAGATGTTCTGTCTTTGCCTTTTTAGAAATGTCTGATTTTCTCCCGTTTTCACTGTGCAGGGTCCTCCTGGCCGTCCTGGTATTCCAGGTTCAGACGGTGTCCCTGGCCCTCCAGGTACCGTTCTGATGCTACCAGTAAGTCCTGCTGCTTTCTATGTACTTTTAAGTTGTATTTTTTTTTTTGTCCTTTTTCTCACATATTGCTTGAGTCTAATTGTAGTCAATAACCCATGAACTCACCTCAGCGGGTAAATTTACCACGTTGCAGAAACAGTAGGCCAGCGATGGCAGCCTGTTTTCTTTAGGTAACAAATCATCGGCCTTGTAAATGTCAGCCGGTTCAATGGAGTGGAACCAGCGACTGAGGTTTTCAAAAGCTCAGCCAATGACACATATTTATGAGAGTTGCTGTTTGTGCTTGAAAGGTGTGGGGTTAACAGGTTTAGTAGACTACCTCCTATGGGGCTGACTATTAGATATGCTACTCTGTAAAAACAAAGACAAGTCCATTTACTTTTAATTTTCTTTTCCTTGTGGCCTACAGTTCCGTGCGGGTGGTGAGGCACACAAGGGACCTGTGATAACAGCCCAAGAAGCTCAGGCGCAGGCCATCCTATCTCAGGCTAAAGTGAGTATCGATGGAAATATTTCATTCTGAAACTCTTTGTGATTGAACTTGCAAATAATATTCTTCACCAAAGTGTTTCTTTAGTTTAAACACTAACATACTCAAATCAGCATGCACATAAAGGAGCAGTGCATTGCAGAAGTCCCAATCAGGATACAAACAAAGCTTTGGACCCAGGTCAGGCTGAGAAGTGCCCAAAGCCGCAGCAGATACTCATACCCACTCAGCGGTCCTGACAACCGTAGCACTGTTGAAAACAGGTTGAACTTGGGCGCTTTCATCTGGGTGTGATTTATTATCACACACATGGAGATGATTAAGCCTCACACAACCACTGAATATTTAAAGCTTTAGAAGTATGCTGAGCTCAGTGGCTCCCACAAGCGGAGTTTGTTCATGGTTAGAAGGCATTTGTCACCTTTCAGTACTCAACTTGTCATGCCAACAATTCGGTTTGGCGTGGGTAAATAGAAAACTAAATGCTTTTCCATACTTCTGTGTTTATTTATTCTCTCTGACCTTTCTAGGCAGCGCGTATTTGTTCGTTCTGTCCAGGTGTTCAGTTATGTACAA
Organism: Poecilia mexicana; assembly: GCF_051168715.1. NCBI lineage: Eukaryota > Metazoa > Chordata > Actinopteri > Cyprinodontiformes > Poeciliidae > Poecilia > Poecilia mexicana. The sequence continues at coordinate 8,353,409 of NW_028263386.1, read as the reverse complement.
ATTAGGACATGAATAGGTTTCTGTCTTTTACGTCATTGTGTCATCACACTACAAATAAATGCCAGACAACATTTCTGGCTGTCGCGCACTGTGGTCAGCTATGAGCAGAAGAAAATGCTGAAGTGGTAAACTGTGAACAAGACATGCGGCTCTCAGAGAGCCTGAAATGAATATTTCTGTGGTTTTATTGAGCTATTATAAGATGGTTTATGACGTTGCAAATCCTTACAAATACCTTTGTTTTTTTTTTTTGTTTTTTTATTTTAGACTTTTATTCTATTTTAAATTGTGGGCAGTTATAAGAATGACCTTACATGGTTAAACACTATCAGCAGTTTTTGCAAATTCGCCTTTAACAAGAACTATTTGTCAGTTTTATTTACACTTGGTTAATAGTCTTAGTTCATTTATTACATTTTATATTTTATACATATTCAGAGGCATTTCAGTAATTGGGAGATTCAGAGTACTTTACATGATATTACATTTTTCAAATGTAAAAATCAAAATCATCACAAATTATCATTGGAGTAAAAAATACTTTATTTTTTTAGTAATTATTACACAAAGTCATCTCTAAACAACTGGGCCTTTATCCTTTATTTACAGGGTATCAGGTCTATCAGCATATATAGACAATGTGTATGCATGTATACATATGTGTGTTCTTACTTAATGACTAATGGGCTGTACTTTACTTTGATTTGTCGTTAGCTAACAATGAGAGGCCCCCCGGGGCCGATGGGGTTGGCAGGAAGATCTGGACTTTTGGTGAGTATCTTCATCTATCGACATGTTGCCATTAGTGAGTTCTCCATGTGGTAAAAGTACAGTGATTTAGATATATCCAAAGTACGTACTCGTGAATAAAAGGCTACAGAGAATTTTGTTTTCTGCGTCAAGACGCTCCAATCTAAATTTTGTGGCCGATTTCTGTTATCCAGTTTTCAGAAAAGCATGGATAAAAAAATATTATAAAAACATTATTCAGAGTATATTTTCCTGTTGTAATTTGGCATGGGCCTACACATTTTATATTGCTGGCAACTGTGGCGTCATGCTGCTGTGTGAGACAGCAGTAGTGTGAAATGTTTGCTATGATCAAAGGATGATAGAGTTGATATCTTAAAATGAGTTTAACATCTCAGGTTTCTAAGGCTGTTAACATTTTCAGACGTCTAACGTTCCATGACAGAAAGAGCATGAAATCTCCTTTGAACCTTCCTGGTAGCTGTTGGATGGCTCTTTCTCTCTTTTAGCAAATTAAGACACATTATTATGAAATATGCTTTTCTTGTGACAACTGATATTTTATAGTATTGCTTGAAAGAATATGAACATTCCTGTATTATGAATACGAATATTGTCATCCACATATTCAGTTTGGTCATATCTTTCTCAGACAGCTCAATGACGTTACCGGAGTTCTTCAATTCCTCTGCACCAGAGAGTTTGTGCACATGGAAATATGACTCAGGGATACAGCTATAGTCTGTTTAAATTTCCTTCTTCCTGCTTCTACATAGGGACCCCCTGGGGCTCCTGGACTCAAAGGTGACAGCGGTGACTCTGGACCACAGGTGAGAGGAGTAGCTTTTTGGGGGTTTTTTCACAGTAATACTTTTGAACTTTAGATAACATCTATGTTGTTCCTGTTTGTCTGTTTCTAAAAACAAATAATAATACTGTACATTTACATATTCTGTACAGGGACCAAGAGGTCTTCAGGGTCCAACTGGTTCACCAGGGAAACCAGGAAAAAGGGTAAGAGTGATTTAAACATAAAACTGATTGAGTGGTTCATCTTCTCTATTGTAGCACTGCAGTGGTGATGTACATGCACATCATTTGGGAAGGTACAATTGATGGTATTATGGCTTTGTCAGCACTTATAACATTGAGTCAAACTAAGTCCCACTTATGGATTTATTTAAAAAAAAAAACACTTTACAAGCTCTGTTTATTTGTATTTTTTTGGTATTATGAAAAAAGGGATTGAGCATGATCTTACATATCACATACAAAGAAAAAGGTTATGTGTCTCAGAATCTAATCTGTTTTGTTGCAACAAGTGTAAAAATCAAATCCAGAACAAAAACAAAATACTTTGTAACGATGCTGGCTGAAAAACGTTATAGAGTTATTATCCATGGTGAACTGAGTCCCATACAGATATATGCTGAAAGGCTTCTCGGAGAGGAAGAAGCCATTTCTCCAAGAGCAACAGAAGAAAATACCAGATTACAATTTACAAATACATTTAATTTTTAGAGACATGTACTGTGGTTTCCCCAATGACTGTTGGATACGCTGGATGGATGAATGTTATGTGGTTTGATTAAATTACATTTAATGTGTTTAACCATAATGACCACTATTACATTTTGAGGAAAAAGGGGAAGCTTGTAAACCTGACAACATTATGTAGAAATATGGATGTCGCAGCTGCAAACATAAGTCAGGAAGTTAAAACGTAGGCAGAAATGGAGCTTCCACCTGGTCAAAGGGCCTTGCACAGCACCAAATCAGCTGTAAAGTGGCTTCAGGACAACACAATCAAAGTTTTGGAGTGACCATCATAAAGCCATGATCCTAGCCTCATAGTATCTTTGTGAGCAGATCTATAAAAGGTGTCTGTAAGCAAGGTAATGCATAAATCTTTACTCAGTTCCACCAGTTATGTCTGGAGGAATGGGACAAATTCCCAGCAAAGGATGCTTGTGGAAGGATACGCAACATATTTGCACCTAACTCATACAGTGTAAATGGCAATTTTGATTTACCTGAAATATAGATGCTTTTTTTTCTATTCAGTATGTGTAAATAACTTCTTTTTTTTTACTATAAATGCAGTTTAATCTATTTGCCAGCTTTAAAATCTGTGCCTACATAGAAAGGAAACTTGTTCCAAACTTTCCCTGTTTAAAAATAAAAAATAAAAATAAAAACATCTGCGTTCAATGATTGGACCTATGTGTTTGTTTAACAATAAACTAACTAGTAAACTGAAATGATGGGTGTGTGTGTCTTCCAGGGTCGTAATGGAGCTGACGGTGCACGAGGAATGCCAGGAGAGTCGGGCGCAAAGGTAATGCACAGTTTTCCTAAAGAAAAACATTAAATTATCATTTTTTTCAGTGTTAATATTAAACAAGTTCACATCCTGTTAATGCCTGGTACACTTACCATCTTTTATTTACTTCAGGGTGACAGAGGTTTTGATGGCCTCCCCGGTCTCCCTGGAGAGAAAGGACACAGGGTAAGCGCAAAGGAGTAAAGCTTAGTGTTACTTAAAATCAACATTGATCAAGATGAATGTGTTGCACGAAAAAGCTGATTGGGGTCTAAATGCCATCTGATTTATCAGCACGGTGTGATGTGAATGTTCAGCTCATGTGTGCCATTAGGCCATCTGACCTACTTAGAGAGGTGGGGACAGCTTCAGATCCACCTAAGCAGTGTTTAACCAGGCCAGGAGGCGAATGATGAATGTTGAGTTTAGAGAAACCAAACGGAGACACAAAGATCACAGACGGTTATTTTTAGATGGGATTTTAAACCTCGTCCTATACCAGATAATTACAGAGGTAGGCCGGTCCTTATAGAGCTCTATGAATAGTGAAAACCATATATTGCGGGTCCATGCCCATTGTGGTGACCATGCCAACTTTAGATTAAAGGCGGTTTTTGCTTGTTTTCGTTGTATTTTTTTACACCCTCAATTTTCCACATTTCTGACCAATGTCATATTTTTTTACTTTAAACTACAATCTTTTTTTTTTCTCAGCCGCACAAATCGAGCATGTAGATTCTCTTTTGATTGCAGCATTTGTAATCTTTGTTGATGTTTTCCCTACGTGATCTATTCCAGGGAGAACATGGCCCCACTGGCCCTCCGGGGTCTCCAGGAGACGACGGGCCAAGAGTGAGTTTTTCGTCTGTCTTGTATCACTTTCAAATACCCATAAAATTACTAAAAGTCCAAAATATGTCTGCTTAATCCAAGGGTGAAGATGGCCATGTTGGACAGAGAGGAGTGGCTGGAGAGAGTGTAAGTATAGCTCTAGTTAGAGGCAGGGTCATTGAGCTTACAGTACAAAACCTTGGGACAATATGAATTTTCCTTCAACTGCGTTACAATTTATTGTGCAAAATTTTTTATCTTCTAAATCATAATCTTAAAAGTGTGGGACACCTCTGTATTCAGCCCACCTGAGTCAATATTTTGTAGAACTATATTTCCTGCGATTTCCGCTCCAAGTCTTTTAAGGTTTGTCTCTTCCATCTTTGCGTACAAAGCAGCTCAGACTTCTGCCCGTTCATCTGAGTTTTCAAACCTAGTCACAATTATCGAATATATTTAGGTCTGGACTTTAACTGGGCCATTCTAACACATGAGATATCCTTTAATCCAAATCATTCCTTTGTAGCTCTTACTGTATGCTTAGTGTCGTCCCTTTGGAAGCTGAACCTTCACCCCAGTCTCACTTTTGGAAAAGCGATCAGATTTTCTTCCAGGACTGTCTTGTATTTTGCTCCATCCATCTTCCCATCAACCAGCTGTCCTACTCCTGGATGATGTGCAGTGTTAGTTTTCCCCTGACTTATTGCTTTGGACTTGTGCAACAAAGTTCTTTTAGGGTCTCATCTGATCAGAGCGTCTTCTTCTACAACGTGGCTTGTGGCCTTCTTTTTGCCACTCTTTCAGTCGTGGGCTTACTAACTAGTTGATTTCTGAAAGTCTGTCAGGGTGTCAGGTTAAAAGGGGCTGAATAAGAAAATCCTGTATCCATAAAATCCTAATCAGTTCAGATCAAAGGGTGAACGTCACCTTCTCATCCCTTTCAGTTTAGTTTTTTTTAAATTCATGGCCTTGCCAACCTTCTTTACTCTAGGGAGCACTGCCTCTCTAATCTCAGACTTGTTATAAATAGTTTCTGCATAAGAGATAAAAAATAGAACTGGAATTTTTATTTATTTATTTTTTTTCTGTTTATGTCCGTGTGAAAGTTTCCACTGCTGCCAGGCGCTGTGTAAATGGTCCGTGAACGGTAGCATGAGAAATTTGCTCCCTCTTGTACCCAAATTAGCAGAGTCCTTCTAGAGAAACGGTTGCACCATGTTTCATCACACACTAGCAGGAAGGTAAAAGAGCAAAAATACTTTAGCTGACATTAAATGAATGTCTTTATGTTTTACAAGGAGGGACAACTTTCATACTAGCTTTCCATCTGCAGTGCCCATCTATGACCACATGGGGGTTTGTGTTTCACATAGAGCAACATTTAAATTCAGTGCCAGGCAGTTTTACTACCTTGATGTTTTTTTTTTTGTTGTTGTTTTTTTTTAAATGTTGCATTTAATAACTTGTGTTGAGGTGGATTTTTTTTTTGTTTGCTTTTTAAAAATCGTTTCTTTCTCTTTATAAACAGGGCCCCAGAGGTTTGCTTGGCCCCAGAGGGTCCCCAGGTCCTCCAGGACAACCTGTAAATATGATTTGTTTGTGCTCTGAGCTGAGTCATACCATGCTGCATGATTTGCTTCTTTCTTAATAACAATTTTCATCAACCAATTCTGTTCACATTAGGGTCTTTCTGGACTGGATGGTCAAGCTGGTCCCAAAGGAAACATGGTGAGAAGTGTTTGTGTTGTGTTTGTTTAAAAAGTTGAAAGTCTGACTTTTTCTGCAGCATCTAGTTTGTGTGAGGCTTACTTTGCTGAAGGACTGTGAACGTTAACTCCAGTGCAACAATGCAAGGGAGGAGGCCATGATTCAGCTGTTGATGACAGCAGAACCTATTTCATTTACTTTCTAACTGTACTTTGAGGGTAAACAAAAAGTCTGTTCAGTGGCTTAGCTTGCCTACATCAGTTCTTTTACTGGGATTTTCACAGAATATAAAATTACAAATTCGAACATTTTAAAGGTTTAAATTAAAATTTAACGGTAATGTTCTCAAATGAAAACTGAATAAAAACTGATTCAACTAAAAATATTGCATGTCTGCTTATTGCAAAAATAGCTAAAACTTATATTATTGTATATCATATTTTTACACTTTATGAATTGCATAACCTTATTTTACTTACTGTCTAACATTAAGTTTCAACTGCAACATAAAAAGCTTCATCACAGTTTGTATTTGGACTTGAGGACAAAGATCTAAATTTTGACTTGTGGTCAGAAGAATAGAATAGAATAGAATAGAATAGAATAGAATAGAATAGAATAGAATAGAATAGAATAGAATAGACTATTCTAGAATAGAAGGGGAAATTGCTTAAAACTGCCCTAAACCTGCTATGCTTGCTTGAATCTTGCAAGACTGAGAACTCCATCACTAATGTAAATAATGCGGCAGCATTATTTCATATTTTCCTCCATCAGTTTATATTTTCGTAAATTTACCATAGATTTAGTTGACTTAAATGTTCTTAGTATTTGTCACTTAAACTAAAATGTAACAATGTGTGCTTCAGTCATAAGACTAAGACAGAGTTTTGATTTCAAATGACCAAAGAGCTCAAGCTTGTATTTACATTTTGACACCAGCAACTAAAAACTTCATCCTGAGCTAAGCTTTCTGACTTGAAAGCATTTAATAGCTTAGACCAAACAGAGTGTTATTTTTAAAGAACAGGAAACCCTGACATGTTAATTGCAGACTCCAGTTAAAATGTCAGCGTTTTATGAAAAAACATTAAGCCAAAGTAAGTAATTTCTGAACTTTCCCTACCTTAGTTATAGCATGAAGTCAGTAACTCAGTTGAAAAATACTGAAAGCTTAAAAGATCAAATAAATATTGTAGGTGTATAAGAGTTAACACCCTTAAACTAATGCTTTGTTAAATCACCTTTTGATTTTATTGCAGCATTCAGTCATTTTTGGATTGTACTATATTAGGCCTTTTTTTTTTTTTTACAAAAGCACTCCTACTCTGTCAGATAGTGTGGAAATTTTCTGTGCACAGCCCACTCCAGACCAGATGACCTCATTTTTTTCCGCCTCGGTTTCAGGTATGGTATCCAGCTGGGACTTTCCAAATCTTTTTGGATCTTTTGGAAAGGCCGTTCTTATATTGATTGTGATGTGTGCTTTAGGTCATTGTCATCCTCAGAGATGATATTCTTATTCATCTTTTACTTCTAGCAGAAGTCTGGGTGTTTTACAAATTAAAATTCAAGGTGTAGCACTGGACTCCAGACTTGCACATATTTGACTTCAGACTTGAAATTTATTTGCCTTTTACATAACTGACTTCATCCCTCTCTCGGCTAAAATGTCTACAAATAACAAAAAAAAATTGACTACAATTAAATTACATTTTCAGGCCTTTTACATATTTCTTAGTTTTTTCTTTGTCATGCCTACATGTTTCAAGTAAAACAACTCTAAAATCAGTCACAGATCTGACCTTTTGTGGAAAAAGTAATTTCCTCCTTTTAAGATCAGGTTTGAATTGCAACTAAGCATTTTTTAATCCAGTTTCAGAATCCAAATGTGTAGAATAAGGAAACATCTTAATAGCTCATAAGATAAGATAAGATAAGATAAGATAAGATAAGATAAGATAAGATAAGATAAGATAAGATAAGATAAGATAAGATAAGATAAGATAAAATATTCCTTTATTAATCCCACAGTGCTTGACAACACAAAATTGACCTATTTTCTTTTCTTTTTAAAGTAGTTCATCATGGCCATGTCTAAAGAAATTCAAGTACAGATGAGAAACAGTAATTTGCTTCAGTCAGGAAGAGCAAAATTTGAGATAGTTATTTGATTATCCTTAAGACTTTTGGTAAAAATACTCTGCAGACTGACAAGGCAACAGAAATTATGTTATGGAAGGTATGTGTCCTTAGCAAAGCATTTCAGAATAAAATACACATACTGATTGGTGGTGGCAGTGTCATAGTCTGGGGCTGCTAGCTTCATCTGGACCTGAACGGCTTTTTTTAACTGATGGAAGTGGGAATTTTGCTGCAGTCCTAAAAGCAAATGTCCAGCCGTCAGTTTGCTACTTTAAGCTCAGTAGCTCCATATTTGTGCTGTAGGACAATAATCTGAAGCACACCTGCAAAGTTCATCTCTTTGCTGGTGTGCTCACTTTGGCATAATCTTAACAGACTTTTCATGTTTGGCTGAGTTCGACTTCTTCAAAGAGTGGGTCAAAATGGGGCATGACCTCTGACCTATCATGTAGAGATAAGTGCCAGTAACAAAAATACTTAACGGCAGTTGTTGCCTACAAGGGTGGCACAACCAGTTATTACACTTAGGAAGCATTTCGCATAGAAGCAAGTTCCTATTTGTTTGATGTATTTAAAATACATTTCAATACGAAAAGGCAAAAACCGAAGAAATCTTTAAGGAGACAAATACTTTTTTATGGCACTTGCGTTTACCTACTGTGTTCGTATTCTTAGTGGCTTTGACTGTCTGAAGTTTTCCTTTGCACGTTTTTCAGCTCTACCAGCTGGAACAGACATCTTCATTGCGGTTCTTTTATGAACGTTTGAATCCAACACCATGTCATGCTTGAAAAAGGACATTTACAGTTTTTGTCTGTGTGTTTGCCCTCTGATAATGGATCCCTACTGAACCCAAATATCAACACTAATGACAGAACAAGATATCTTGTTCTTCACCCCACGAGGAGTTATGTTTCTTAATTCATCCTTTCATTATTTGGCTGCTGCTGAAATGTTAGGAGTTCTCTGCATTAAATAAACTGAATTGTTTTATTCTGTTCTGTGAAGGGTCCGCAAGGAGAGCCAGGTCCTCCTGGGCAACAAGGCCTGCCTGGTCCTCATGTGAGTGTTTAGTTATTTACATTAATCCTGTTCAATCACTTTCTCCCTCTTTTTATGTATACTTTCTCATTCACTCCTCTTCCTCCTTGCTCTGCTTCTTTTTCTCTTCGTTCTATTTCCAGTTTCCCATATTGACAGTGCAACAGGGAGCAGTATAATCTTGAATGATCCCCCACATTTCTGGTTTTTAAATCAAAATCTCTTTCCACATTTTTCTTTCTCGATGCACTCCCCCCAGCCCAGCCACTATCCCTCTGTCGCAGAAATCTCACATGAGAAAAGAGTAAATCTTTGTTTCTGTCCTACTAAAAGCAGCAACAACACTAGTATCCAGCAGAAATTGTTCACATATTAGACACCTAATTCCATTTTTGAGTCAGATTTGATGTGAAACAGGGCCTTTTAGTGTTTACGCCAGTGCTGACTGACCTTTGCCAGGTATAATTTTCAGTCCTGCTGACGATCACAGTGTGAACAGAACGGCGTCGTTACTTTGGAAAGTATTAGTGGGAACCTGCGGGATGGAATGCAGGTTGAATGCATAACTTATTCACAGCCAGAGACACTTTAATGCAAAAGCACAGGACCTCTGGAGAGTTTCTCTTTGTCAATAGCTGTTTCAACTCTTTGTTTTTGGGCTGCAACATGAAGTTTTAAAAACAAAATGTTTTAAACAGTAAAACGATGAGTAACTGTATCCCAGCCAATGATATTTATACTATAACTTTCTAAAACATACCTGGACTGGTTCCCTGTGCTTCTTATAACATGTTTCTTTTCTTTGTCTACCAGGGTCTCATTGGTCCTCAAGGTCCAATTGGGCCTCCGGGTGAAAAAGTAAGTACAGTGGGAACTGAAGTTCCTCCTTAGACCTTCTCTACAGTGCTGATAAGTGTATGTTTCAGTCAAGACTTGATAAGTAGTTGAGCAGATTTGTGGCTGAGCTGTAAGCCCTTACCTTGCTCCTCTAAGGGCAGAAACACTCGCAAGATCACACATTTTATAGGCATCAGAGCTTAGTTTGGCTGACAGAGAGAATTTTGTTTGCGGTTTCGAAAACGTATTTCAATATGTTTAGCATATCTGTCTGACTGACTGCGTCCGTATTTATTACTCTGTCTTTGTAGGGGCCTCAAGGGAAGCAAGGTCTGGCTGGACTTGCCGGTGCTGATGGCCCTCCTGTAAGCCGTGGATTTCGATCCCTTTTTAATATTTCACTTATTGACGTTAAATATTTATCGGCACCTAATCAGCAGTTACATGTGCTTCTCTAGGGTCACCCTGGGAAAGAAGGACCTCCTGGAGAGAAAGGATCCACGGTAAGTTTTAATATATTTTGGTAATCTATATTTTTCAATAAAGTGCCTAATTTGTTCAAAATGTGCTGTTGCTGTGTGATAAGCACAGTGGTAATTTGAAGAAAAGTATTAACACATTCTTCACAAAGCATTATCCAGAGCATTTTATCGAAGCACTTTATCACACTAGTTCTTGGACATGGTGAGTATAATTTGAATGTGCAACAATAGTGCAAGAACAGGTGCATCCCTATAAGATTATGCCTTATTTCTGAAATTCAGATTACAAATCTAAACTAACTTCACGGCACATACTGTGATATATTTCAACCATTTAGTTCCGCTAATTTTGATCATTTGACATGCAGCCAATGGAAATTCAAAGCTTAGTTTGTCAGAAGTTTAGACTATTACATAAGAGCAACATAAAACTGTTAGGACAACTGTTGCTCAGTGGGCAGACTAAACATCTTTTATTTTGGAAATATTTTTTTGATTTCAGGTCTTTCATGATTCAATTACTTATAAACACATCCAAAGCACTTAACCCCAAGTTGCCTGCCGATCTGAGTATTGATTGGTTGAAAGTGGCTCTGGTGTAAAGCGCTTTGAGTGGTCAGTGTAGCTATAAAAGTCACATATTTCACAGAAGTGTCAGCCGACTGAGAGGCGGCCTTCTGCTTGTTTGCAGTGTCTCCTTATGGCAAGACTCCACAGATCCTCTACAGGGTTTAGGTCATGCCAGTTTGCTGACCAATCAAGCTCAGTGATAGAACAATCGTTTAAGTCAGCCTTTGTATTTTAGCAGTGTACGCAGGATCAGCATCTCCCTTAAAGCTTATGAGTAGAAGAAAGTTTGAAGTGTTTGTACTTTTCAACCACAATTTTTCCTTCTTCTCAACTTTCAGTTAATATGCTTCAACATGGCATGTAACCTGCCAGACGCTTTATCATTGAAGTTTGAGTCGTTGTCCACTGTCCACTGGACAACAGTCTTAATATTCAGGCCATAACTTAGCAAGTAAACGTTATTTAAACTGTATTTTTACCAGGATGAAATCCATTGAGATTAAAAAGCTCTTTTTCTAGCCCAGGCCAAGAGGCAGCAACAAATACAACACAGAAAATACAGTTAAAAGGAAATGTCAAGCTATGAAAAACAGGTGCATGTCATAGTCGGCCTCAAGGACTTTATTTTTATTGTCCTTATGTAATACTTCAGTTTCCTGAGATACTTGATTTTAGGGTTGTATTAGCTGTAAGCCATAGTCTTTAAATCTGACTGAAATAAACACTTGAAATACAAATCAGTATATGAGTTTGACCTTTTGAATTCTGAATAAATATTAAATACACTTAAAATAACTTCTCACTGACATTTTAAGGTACTAAAATTCATCTATTCTATCGATCTGCCTTGCATATGTGCAAAAAAAAAATCATCAAAATGATCAAGAATGCAATGGAATACTGAACATTTAGTGTTTGTTTTTAAATTGCAGGGTTTTCCAGGTCCAATAGGATCTATCGGCTATCCTGGTCCCCGTGGTGTAAAAGTAAGCGAAAAAAAAATAGTTGTGGACCATTTTGTGAACATTACTCTGACTGTATTCGCCCACATCCTGCAGGGCGCTGAGGGAGTTCGAGGCGTCAGAGGAGACAAAGGAGAAAAGGTAAACTCCTCTCCAACCTCCTCAACATGGCTGACAAATGTCAGTCCTCTGAAAATGCCCCCCCTCAGAGTTGCAGTTCTTCCTCAAATGGGGCTTCCTTTTATTCTGGCAAGAGAAAAACTTCTTAAAGGCCTATCGGACTAGTACTCAGGTCCTCATAACATTGAGCTGCAATGGAGTGTGAATCACCAGGCTGGAATAATATTGAGATGTGGTTTCAGTGACTTACTATATTTAGTTGTTACCACTGGGTAATAGTACTTATTAGCAGCAAACTATTAGGGTACCCCAGCAGCATAATTATTAAAAACAAAGTGAGCACATACTATATAAGCGTCCTGTAATTTGATGTCAATCTGGGATGATGATAGTTTCAAAACAAGTGTTATTTTATTTCATTTTATTATCAAAAGGAAACAATTTTGAAATGGAAAAGAAAGAAATTTAAAAATGCAATTCTTAACTCAAACCACCAGATGTCAGCAGAGCAAAACAGACAGCAGAAGACAAGCCAGCAATAAGCTCATCAGAGCTTCTCATAAATGACCACTAGATGTCACTGTTCTTCTTTTTTGAAGAAGATGTAAACCTCTAACGCCTGTATTTCAGTTTTACTTTCATCAACAGGATTCCTTTCTCTTAAAACAACAGATTTATTTATTAAATGTGTTTGTTTAATAACGTTTTGCTGCAACAGATGTTGGTATAAGGAACTGGTCCTGCCGTGGCTCTAATAACTAATAACTCTTTCACCACCAGGGAGAGGATGGATTCCCTGGTTTCAAAGGGGACATGGGCATCAAGGGGGACAAGGTGGGTCATCAGTTCTAAAGAGAAGACCAGTCTTCACAGCTGAAGACATATAAAGCATAGAAACAAAACAAAAAAAAACATGTGACATATAAAACAGTTGTCATTATTACGTCTTTATTCAGGGTGAGGGTGGTGTGCAAGGACCCAGAGGAGAAGATGGACCTGAAGGGCCAAAGGGCAAATCAGGACCAGGTGGAGAGGCTGGACCCATGGGTTTAGCAGGAGAGAAGGTAAATAGTCAGTGCTTTCGAAGGCTGCAAATTTATTCTTTATGTAAATATAGTTAAGTAAACTTTAAATTTTAATTAATGATTTTTCAAAACACAATTTGCCGTTCTCTTTAGCTATATGATCCAGTCATAGTCTTTTATTAAAGTTCTATAGTTTTGAACAGTGTTGTGCCAAATTACCCTTATCAAGTTCTAGTTCATTTTTGCTGTGTTGAAATTTTATTTTCAAATATTCTGAACTAAGTTCATAGTCCCAAATATCAACTAATGTGGTTTCATTAGTCAAATTGTTTATGTATTAGTAGCAAATAGATTCTTTGTAAAAAAAATTTATCAGCTGATGTTTTTAAACAGAATCAATGTTGTTTTAAGAGGAAAAGCATGCTCATATTTTAACTACGGCCACCGTTTAAAAAACTGTCCTAATGGGCAGATTTTCTTTTAAACATTTATTTTAATCAAAAGCCAAACTTTTGATTAAAATATTAGAAGTTGCACCAGGGAGAGCTGTGGTACTTGCAAGCTCATCGTGTAAAAAAACAAGCAGCATATTTATGTGGTGCTAAAACATCTTTTTAGTCCTTTGATCTATCCTGTATTTCCCGTTATTGCAGTAATGACCGTGGGTGAAGCTGCATGCATTTGTGCATTTAATGCAATTTTAACTTCCTGGGATGAGTAATGACCAAACTGAATCCTCTGGCAATCGCCTTATCGTCACATATTGATTAGAATGAGTTCAGTTTACGTCTCTCCTCTCTTGACATGTGCATTTCTGAGACTTAAAACATTTAATAACTGTACATGTGAACAATGTTTTCAGTTTGAGGAGACTTCATTAGGTGGTAGATTGCATAAGATAAATATAGTTCCATGTTACTGCCTGATGTAATTTGCATAAATGTAATATTAAGAACTTTTTCACCTTCAAAAGCAAAGGTTACATGTAAATAAAGTTTTATTTCCTGTCCCTCTGTGGATTTTGAATTATGTCTTAAATGCTACAGCCAATAAGGTCTATGATAGCAGAAAATTATTAGCTTCTGGTTCATTTTTTTCTTTTTTTTAAATTTGTCTTCAGGGAAAACTTGGAGTCCCTGGATTGCCTGGATACCCTGGAAGACAAGGCCCAAAGGTGGGTAATGGGAACAATATCAAATCTCTTGGATAAGTGAGGGAGACACGATAGTCATAAAAAATAAGTCATGTAGTTGGAGATCATTTGTTTACCAAGATCTTTGGTTTAATTATCAAAGTTCACTTTCTGTAGTTTATTAAAACTGTACAACCACGGAGCCCACTGCAGCCTCTGAGTGGGATTTGAAGCAGTTTCTTCCAGGTGGATCTGCAAGTTACACAGAAACAGATGTTGGCACTCGAAACTCAAGGTCTTTATATACACAGTTAGCTACAAATACGACCATCTAAGACCATGAGCATATCTGGTTGCATGAAAAAAGTTACGCAAGTAATTGTTAGAAGTATAGCACATTGAAGTCACAGTGGTTTAAAAGCTGAAGATAATTAGCCAAATTCAAACAGATTACAAAAGTATTACGATAACCTTTTCTTTCCTGCTCAGCACCTACCCTCCTCTCACACGCCTTTCTAAAACCTGCTGACTAAATGCTCTGACCCACAAACCTAAGCAGACGCCGACTGCACACCCTCCATGACTCTTTACAGGAAATCCTAACTGGCATGGTCATCTGCTTTAGTCATCAGCTGTCCCTCTTCTTAGACCTAAGCCATTATCTAAAAATCTGGCTCTGCTTGCACTCTAGCCCTGACCATATTGCTACTGCTCCACTATCTGGATGTGCTGCTGCAGCTGCTTCCTCTTTGCTGCCGTAAGCACTGACATCTTGGCGCTGATAGAACCTGCTCTCACAACATCGAGATCGGCAAATCTCCAGCTCTGCCTGAAAGTCAGCAAAACCTGAGCTGATTATATACAAGAAATTATATTTCTAATCGGTTACCCAACAATTAGCAACAAATGTTTTATTTTATTTTTTATTTTTTGGAGGGGATTGGGGTGAATTGTATTATTATTGATGGAGCAATTTAGTCTCATAATGCCAAAGACTTTACTTTTACTCTTAAAATTAAAGGATTAATTCTTGACCATTAAAGTAGTGCAACATCTGCTCATAAAAAATCTACATGGTGATAGCAATTTTTTTAACAATTGCAAGCTGTCTGCAAAGTTTCTAAATGGTTGGTATGATCAAACCGTCCGAGAGCCAGTAGCTGCTCCCTGCATGTGGTCATGGATAAAGAGTACAGGTTTGTCTCTTTTGCCTTGATTTGAATATAAAAAAGGTAATTTCCATCATAAAAAATTTTTGACGTACTCTCCTACTTCAAAAAATCTGTTCAGCTTTTTGTAACTGGGATTCCTTTATAGACAAAGTTCTTTCAATTAAACTTTGTAGACTGGGGAAAGTTACTCGGGGGGTGGGGGGGAACCCTCCACATTTACATCATAAAGTACCATCTCTGTTATGAAATGTCACATTGTCCTCATGAGTAGCTTCAGGGTCACAGTCTTGGCCGGGCATCAGCCTTTATCTGCCCTCAATCAGCTCGCTCTGGAATTCCTCCACTGTCTGTGTTTTTGGCTGCTACAGCCCATCGCTCTCTGCTAACAGCTTTTCCACATCGTTAATTGTGGATGCCATTTGCAAAAGCTTCAGCGGACTGTCTTATCTCCGCTTTGCAAGTCGTGCCCGTCCAGTGGCACTCCTCTTTTCAGTTTACTGTAACTGCAACGCTGTGGAAAATAAATTTCGCACAACAGATTTGTTTTTTTTTTCTGCTGTGTTACCTCCTACAACTCTGTCCTTGTAACTCAGTTGTTGTGTCCTTGCCTATTCTGCACAGTATTAGGCTTAATACACATATGCACATGAAGGATAATGAGCACTATGAATGCTGCCTGAATTTATTTATTTTTTGGACCCAAATCACACCATATGACCTTGGGTTTCAGCCGAGGCAAAGGCATATTTAGTCTAGATTGGTTATGCTGCCTAATTCAGCATAAAGTGAGGTTATATTCATGACCTGCTTGGTTCTCTCGTTATTAGGCAAACAGTAATTACTCGCCAAGTATTTGTTTGACCGGCACCATTACCACTATCAGGGAGCACAGCCTCTAAAAAGCTCAGTCACTAAATTGCTGATAGTTATCAAAGTGGATCTACTGTTTTCCTTTACTTTGTCTCTATTTGCACCCACCGTCTCGTTTCTTCTCTTTACCGTATGCCTCTCATTCATCCTAACAATCTAACCTGTGACTGTTCCTTTTCGTCACCTTTGAAAGAGCTTGGTTTTTGGGCCAGTTGGTAGATCATGCTCACCATGTGCAGAAGCCGTCGTCCTCAACATGGTTGTCTTGGTTTTGATTCCCGGTCTCAGGCCATTTGCTCCATGTTTCCCCCATTTCTCCACCCTATTTACTACTTCCAAAAAAAATCTCAAAAAGAAAGAGCTCTGTTTTTTATGAAAAAAATCAAAGCACCAACCTGTCTAGCTTTGCAGGCATCTCCTGTGTTTCTCTTTTATCGCCTTCTTGTGAGGAATTCTTTGAACATGAACAACTCAGTAAAATTTTTTATTTCTAAAATTCATCATAATTTTTTCTCGTCTTAAATTTCAGGGCTCGAATGGCTTCAATGGATTCCCTGGAGCAAACGGTGAAAAAGGAGCAAGGGTAAGCAGAACTGCATCAGTAGCATTAAGCTGTTTCAATCTGGGTTTAGGTTCTCTGAATATGGAGACACAGAGTCAACAGGGGTCTTACAGAGATAAATAATGTACAGCTTCGTCTACCACTGATAAAAACTTTAAAATAACTATAGATGCTCCTGTTAGATCATAAAGCTTCCAGGGTCCAGAAGTGTGTTCTGCTGTTTTTAGCTAATCCAAACGGTTTTCTGTGAGAATCATTTCTGGAGACTGAGACGACCGTGGAAAAAGGTTGATTCTGGGTCTGGTTAACCACTTTTCGGGTTGATTTAGAGTGATAACCCGTGTTTATTTTATTGAATGAGTCCACAAGATTCGTATTTATAATCTTGTGGCATTTCAAAGAGTCATGAAACCATGCACTCTGACCATGTTCCCGAGGTCTTTGGGAAAGAAATCAGGCTCATGGCATCACAGGTCCTGCACTACTTACTAGTGGGCTTGCAGCATTTTTTCCGTATTCCTCCTTTGTTATTCATCAAAGAAGCTGTGAATGTTTGCTTCCACAAAGCTACAGTCTCAGTAGAATTTAGCAATCTCCACTTTTAAGAAGATAGAACAAAGTTTTTTTTTCCAGGTATGCCCCCCAAACAGTATCTGTGGATAGAGATGATGTCCAGTGGCAGTGGCGCAACTGCACATTATTCAGGTGGATGCGAAAACATAAATCGGCGCCCCCCCTCCCCCCCGAGGGACAGAACTTCAGGGTTAAGGACCGACGCTCAACCCCCCCCCCCAGAGGCGACGCTACGTGGAGTGTAAAACTCGCTACATGTACCTCGTTATGGACGAGAGGTGAAGGAGCGTGAGGCGCGCTGAACTGTATGGGAAAACATAATCGGTGCGTCGCCCCCTCCAGACGGGGTTTTGGCGCCCCCTCTGGTGCTGCGCCCCTATGCGTTGCATACGCTGCATACCCACTTTTTGCGCCTCTGTCCAGTGGTTGTTGTGGGAACTTTCTCTTTGCTGCACTTCTCTAATAGGTTATTTTTCTAGCATCCTGCTTGCCATCCTGCTCATTGTGCATTAATTAAAGATCAATGAACAATGGACTATGCAAGGTTTTTGTCAAATTTCTTGCAGTCAGAGTCGTACCCGAAACTTTTGGGTTCCTATTTCCTTGCATTGCCACATCACAACTAGATTTTTGTGATCTAAATTTTGTGTGATATACTCAGTTTCATATTTACAAATCATTAGAGTCATCGATTTTGAAATAGAACTAATTAGTTTTTTAAAAAATAGAACTAATTAGTTTCAGTTCAGATAGCAAAAAAGAAATGAAATTGCCCTTTATCACACTTTACTCCATAAAATGTCGAAAATGATCAAAAAACTCCAGAAAAGAAATTGTAACAGCATGTAATTTGAAATTTTAATGGCCAGGAACTCTATTAATCGCTTAAATAAGGAAGATAATTGTGGAAATGTTGAACCTTATATGTGTGGAAGGGCTCCAGGAAGGACCTGGTGAAAGTTTGCAATGGAGATGAAACTTTTGAGGGGTGGAGTGACAACTTTATTCTGCTGTTTAAAGAAAGCTGTTGAGTCACCCCGGCGAAAAAGGGTTACAGTTGAAGGGATGACAGTGAGAAATGTTGAAGGATTGGGGTTGTTATCGACAAGACAAGCTCATCTGGGTTCCCTCGCACACAGAGAGCCAGACACGCGTGGCCTCAGAACGCTTGAGCTGACAGGTAGTTCAAGCTGTCAAGTGCCTCTGGGTAACCGCTTATCACAGCACTTTGATTATTTATTTTTTGTCCAAAGATTCCTAGATGATTCTATTTAATCTGTGACAAAGACTCCCGTAGCAGCTGTCCCTGTCTGGTGTTAAAGTGTATTCTGTAATCTAAAACACAGAGCTTGCTCTGCTTAAACTTCTGAAGAGAAAACTTCAGAAAAAAAACAAACAAAAAAAACTTGTTGATGTTACAGTGTAGGATTTTGTTGATTTTGTATTTTATTTTCAGGGAACCGCTGGCAAGTCAGGCCCTCGAGGGCAGCGTGGACCGACAGTAAGCATCTCATTTGTCTGATAATTGAGCAAAAGCCCTTTACATATATTATTTATAGGATAAATATCAACGTATCAGCATTGTTTAGCTGTGTACAAGTTCTGAGTGTGTGTTTTCAGGACGTGTGCCCCTGGTGGCAAGTTGTTGAGAGATTGTAAAAATAGCAAAGGCGCTCGCTCCTGGTCTTCATGCCTTTACTGCCTCGTTTTCACCTAATCATAAATTTACAACGAATACAGGGTCCGCGTGGGGGACGGGGAGCGAGAGGACCGACTGGAAAGCCAGGCGCAAAGGTAAGAACACAGGCAGACTTTCAACAGCTTCCATGGTTTTGATGCTAAACAAGTACGAACAACAAATCAATAAATTGTATTTTCACTGCGAACATTTATCTGATGTATCTGTTGTTAATCACAGTCTTTTAACGTTGTTAAGCATACGCATGCATGCGGATCACTTTGTAACCTGAGTATCACTGCTTCAATACGATATTATTCATATTTTATAGTCTGTCAGTTCTGAGAAAGTTCATCCCCTTTCTCTGTGGATTTCCTTTCTCCACAGGGCACCTCAGGCAGCGACGGACCTCCAGGCCCACCTGGAGAGCGGGTTGGTGTTGAATTTTGTTTCATCTGTAACTTGTATTCTGTTCATTGAGTTTCTGTACAGGCAGTGAGTGAAAAGACACCAGGAGCACTGGGTTGGGATTGGGACTCAAAGGCAATTTGAATGTATTCGCTGCATTCAAATTACTTGCTGCACAGGGCTGCTGTTGTTAGCGTTGTTGCCTTGGAGCAAGAAGGTCCTGGGTTCGAATCCCGGCCTGGGGTCTTTCTGATTTGAGTCTTCATGGTATCCCTGCACGTGCTTGGGTTCTTTCTGGGTTCCCACATTTCAAAAACATGACTGTCAGGTTAATTGGTCTCTCTAAATTGTTTTCAGATATGTCTGTGTGTGTGTGTGTGTGTGTGTGTGTGCGTGCGTGTGTGTGTGTGTGTGTGTGTGTGTCTGTGGATGGTTATTTGTGTTATGTTTAATATGTTACTCATTAATGGACTGGTAGCCTATCCTGATCAAACCCCGCGTCTTGTCTAATGACCGCTGGAGAAAGGCACCGGCCCTCTGTGATCCTGCAAGGATAAGTGCTATAGAGGACGTAAACAGTCACATGGTTTGTGATATTTTCTCTACAATAGATCATGACTGCAATGTTCGAACATTGATAGATCTTGTTTTCATGTGAAAGCAGTTACGACATCAAGTGTTTCTCTACAAAGCATATAAGCTGATGTTTTCCTGGCGAGGGTCAGAACTAGGATTTTCCCCAGCGATCTTTGAGATTTTCATATGTCTATGTATGGAAGGCCTCTGCATCTACACTGTCAGAGGATGCAGGTGTGCTGCCACAGATGCACTGCATCAAGAGGGAAGTGAATCCTGGAGTCTTTTCTCCTGCTCCACCACTTTACTCCTTATTATTAACTACATCTTTTAAGAACATCTCTTTGATATTGTCAAGTTAAGCTCTGTATGGCATATTTAAGCAACAAGGCAGCTTACCTTGTTTTACACTATAAAACATAATACACTTAACCATTATGAAACAAGCAATAAACAACATTTTATTAAGTCCATCATCAAAATTATCAAGCAAATGTACATCAAATATGTTGATCAATGCTCCGGTTATTCTTAACCAAAGGCAACTCTAAGCTGGTGGGTTATTTGGTCTAATATATTTTGCATACTGCTGTCTGAAAACTCACAGCCACCTTTGGTCTCTCTGAAAACAGTGTGGATGTGCGTTTCGAACCAGCACACACTTCTCTTCCTCCCTACTCCATTGGGAGCCAAACGCATAGAGATTTCTGTGCGCGATGGACCTGATTATGAGATTGTTTTTAACGGCATGGAGAGAATGGATTATTTGTTTCAGCTGCTAGCTCCTTTTGTTTGAAGCCAAAGAACCCACCAGTCACGATGAGCATATCAGCTACAGCTACAAGGCTAAAATTACTTGGAGTACTGCCCTGCTAATGTGTGGACATAATCAGGTTGGTGCCCTGGATCAGGGCCAAAGCGGCAGCACCTGCATGTTGGTGCTTGCAGGCCACATGCCATGGATAAACTGCCACTGCTGCTTCGGCCCCCAGAAATGCTGTGAGCTTGGTAATAAAGCCCCACGATTCTAAAAAGGAAGTTTCGTGCAAAACATCAATAAGGCACTCTAAAAGAAAAGGCTTGTTTGTTTTTTTTATGATTTTTATGTTGTCGTATGGTCTTTGTTAGATGTGAAAAGGCCCTTAATCTCTAAGAGATATTGGGAGTTTGATTTTCAATCATAAGTAAATGAGATGAACTTCCAGTTAAAACCCTTTAAAATGACACACACATTAAGTTATGCTTCTTTGCCTTATTGTTCCCCAAATTCTCCCATTAGGGACCTCAAGGACCTCAGGGACCCGTCGGTTTACCCGGACCCAAAGGACCTAATGTAAGTGGCTGCCGTCAAACTGCCTGTGAGCTGTAAAGCTGAGCTTTATTCACAGCCATGTTGACACCCTCGTTTTATAAACTTGCTACCTTGATTTCTGAAAACTGTCCAAATGTTTCCTCTCCAGGGTCCACCAGGGAAAGACGGGCTGCCAGGACATCCTGGACAGAGGGGGGAAACGGTAAGCGGGAATCTTTCTTTGTGAACATTTTTTTTTTTGCCATTTTGACATGGGATGTCATTTCTTTTGGCCTTGGAAGCTGAGTAGCATCAGTGATGGGGATCCAAAGTGATATATGGAGAGTGTTTAATGTTTAATTAAAAACATAGTTCTTAATGTCAGTATTGCCCAAACCACTTTTATTAACGAACAGTTCTGGAGCTTGTGGCATTTGCTTTGAATTTTCTGATAACGTTTTTCTAACAAAAACAACGTATAAAACTTTCTTTTACTTGCTCTGACTGTTTTTACAAGGATTTATTTTCCCTTTGATCACTTCAGATCTTATTTTATCTGAACTGAAATAGAATAATATAGATTGGATTTAGTAAATACCTCACCAGCTATCATAAATGTTCCTAAATCAAAATCCTAACATTAAGATGTAAAAGAAAAAAAGTAACTATTCAGCTATGGGAAAAGTATTTCCTGTCAAGCTACCCGTCCAGCAATTTATCAAGCTGTTGAGCTGTTAAGCCATCTCTGGAGTGATCAAACAATGAACGATCAAGTTATCTGTCCATCAAGCTACCAAGGCGTTTATCGATCACGCTTTCAAGCTATATTCCCATGGATCTGTTAAGATGTCAACTTATTGAGCTATAAAACTATATGTCCAATGATCTATTAAACTATCAAGCTATCCATGTATAAAACTATCTGTCTTTCTCAGGGTTTCCAAGGAAAGACTGGCCCTCCGGGACCTGGAGGGGTGGTTGGACCTCAGGTAATATGCAGCTAATTTTGCTGTGTTTGTTAACCACGTTTAGTTGTTGTTCGTGTTTTTTGCAGAAATGTTTCGACCACAAAAGTTTACCCATTGACAATGACGGAAATATTTAATCAGATACAATTAAGAAGCTTCACACACACAAACTTGATCGTTTCTTTCAAACTGGGAAGCACAAGCTGAGATTATTATGTTTTTTATTCATCCGTTTATGGGAGAAAATTATACAGCTGTTTACAAGATCAAATCTGGGACAAATACACACCCAAAGTTAATTATATTTGCTTTATTCGTCAACATATGATTACAAAAATGCAAACCAATTATTTCATATACATATGAAAACATGCGCCTGCATTGCTCTTGATAGGGACCAACTGGAGAGACAGGACCAAGCGGAGAGCGAGGACACCCAGGGTCTCCTGGTCCACCCGGAGAGCAAGGTCTACCTGGAGCTGCAGGAAAAGAAGGAGGAAAGGTGATGAAGAATGAATATTAAATGTTTATTTACTAAAATTCATAAGAAAGTTTAGGGAATTGTAGTATTGTTAGTCATTTTAGTTTTTTGTCCATCTGGAAGGTCAGTTTTGTTCTTTGACAAACTATTGAAGCTGAAAGTTTGTTTTTTTTTTCCATCTAAAAATGATTAATGTTTTTCATCTTTTTACCTCTTAATCTCTTGCTTTTGTTTCCAGATAGGGAACTAATTAATCATTATAATCTATTATCAGACAACTTTCATAATTTCTCTCCTTTGTCCTCAAGACCTCACGGTAATAATTGCCTGATACTCTGCCAGGTGTTAAGAGTATTCTTTTCGTTTCTCCAGGGTGATCCAGGTCCTTCAGGTCATTCTGGCAAGGTGGGACCACCTGGATTAAAAGGTTTCCAAGGGGCAAGAGGTCTCCCAGGAGCCATGGTAACTTTTTTTTTTTTTTTACATAATTATACAGAAAAACATTTTCACATGCTAACCCCCATTTTCAGCTGAATTTAGCCTACTCTAATTACCAGGCTAACAACCTGCTGTTAAACCAAATGTCAGGCCTGAGAGTAAACTGGATAAAAGGTGCAGAACTTGCTTATGGAACTAATGGAGGACCGAGACAAATAGCATATAATTGTTTCCCCCCCACACCCTGCCATTACATTCAGCAGTTAGACAGTTTGCTTGTTGTAACAAAGCAAAGGTAAGTTAGTTATGCTAGAAAAAAATTAGGGCAATCATACTTTTTTTTTTTTTTGGTAGTAATCCATGCATTAAAAAAGTTAAAGTTGTTCCAGAGTCCTCCTCATTTAGGAGGCATGTTCTGCTCCCAAACAAATAGTGAGTCAGTGTCTCGCTTTCAGTTTAAAACCCTTTGCAACTTTTCAACTCTTCATCGCATGTGTGGAGAAAACGGTGCCGATTCTCAGAAGCAGTGGGTGTGAGCGAGAAAAAGTTCAAGGTGAGAGCAGATGGCTATTAGAGGCTGACTCAGGATCAGCTTAGGGGAGCGTGTGGCCGAACCTCATTCCAAGGCTGACCATTAAGGGCGCACACGACAGCACAGAGCAGACTTATTACAGCCGGTGTGTTGGTCCCATGTGAGCAGAAAGATGACTTTCTTTTAATAATGGAAGCACAAACATAATATGTGAGCAAACACATGCGCGCTCTTTCGGCTTCTTAGACTGATCCCATCCAGATACAGAAAACCCAGAAGGACCCGGCGTGTCGACGTGGGCGCACATATAAAACAAATACGCATTATAGTCCCTTACTACACTGTGGAGAATCATTCAAGCCAGCCAGTGGCAGCGCCTGCTTGGCAGCCACCACAGCCCCTGGCTCTGCTGGAACCTGTAAATTAGCCATTATAATAAAAGTCTGTTTTCCATATGCAGCCCCAGACCCCTTCTGTGCTGTGAATCACCACAGCCATTGCCATTCAAGGACCGGGAACTTGACGAGGTGACAAGAGGCAGGAGATAAATGGGCCATGCCTCAACCTGGGACTCGCAGTGGGGTTTTAAAACTTGTCATCGCTTCTTATTCTTCTGGTTCCTTTTAAGCTCAAGCGGTGACTCCCATTGCATTGATAATGTAATACTTTTGAAAGCCAGGGTGCATAATGATTTAATAAACAACATGCATTTTAATAGGAAACTGATTTGCAGCGTAAACATATTGAGCAATGAAAGGCACAAGTGTTTGCTTTTGTTGTCAGTAATTAGCATTTTTATACGAGAAGCTTGGGTTTTAGCTAAAAAAAAATATCAGTTTCCAAAAAGAGAAAGGCATCCAGGTCCATGATAAGTGTATGGGATACATCTGACCAAACCTGTGTATTTCATTTATTTCCTATTTAAAATATTTTTAATCTGTGTTATACAGGAAACTGACAGTGATTTTTTTTTAAAACAGTGAAGGGTAACTGAATGGTAAATGGCCTGTACTTGTATAGAACTTTATCAAGTTCAGAGGACCTCATAACACTTCACTCTACGTTCAGTCATTCACACATTCAAACACTGGAATAATAATTATTGGAGAGAAATTATTCTTTTCACTATTCTTTCACAAAAATACAAAATTGTAATTATGAGCTTTTTTAAAATTATTTTAATTTGTGTGATTTGCAGTGTGTTGATATTGGTTCAAGGACCAAACACATAAAGCTTTTTTTGTTGTTTTAAGAGTATCTACAATAAGCTGGTGATAATCAATAAATAAATAATTGTTTAATGCAATAAATAACAATATCTTCACCAACAGGCCCACTGATTCTTGGCTCTCAACACAGAAAAAAGAATATCAGTAACTTTTGTCTGTTTTTATCCTATTTCTCCACACTGAAGTCCCTTCAGCTCTATACAAATGCACGTATGGACACACAAAAGTACATGCTCAAAGTTTTTAGAGAGCTTTTGGACAGCTACAATTGACAGCCTTGGAACAGCTTTGAGTGGTGGTTCACAGTGAGTGATATCTAACCTTCTCTCTTCCCTCTCTTTTCAGGGTCCAGGTGGCTTAAAGGGAGGAGAAGGACCTCAGGGTCCCCCCGGCCCCATCGTAAGTAGCCAGTTACTATGGTTACCTCATCTCTCTAGCCACAGAGATTGCGAGGAAAAGTGACTCGTGCTTTTGGATAATTGAGCCGCTCGTGCTCCGCGCAGCCCCATTCTCTAGTCATTCAGCAGTGCATGCAATGAAAACTGCAGCACAGAGAATGGCTGGACGGAGTACAGTGGAGTGATTGGATTAAAATTTTATCGTGGGATATGAGGAGGTTTTCTATTTGGTGTTTAGCATTCCTATCCCAACCTCTTTCTTCTCTGTTTGTATGTTTTATAGTCATAGCAAGAAAAATATTGATCTTTTATTAAAAGTGACTATTCTCAAGACGTTTTCATTAGTCCAAGTTATTCAACTTTATTTTCTTTCAGTTTTTTTTCTTTAGATGTATTGATCTTGCCCAGAGCTAGGCAAACTCTCCTGATTTATAAAATACTGCAGCTGGTAAAATTAAAGAACCTGAGAAATACGTAAACCACAGCTTGACAAAAGGCTGCCTGATTTGTTGTGTTTTTTCACTGAAATACAACCTAATTACTGCTTAAGTGGCTAATCGAAGAGCAGCTAGTCTCATCCCTGTTGCTTGACTGATCATGGATGTTCTCCGCACACGCACTTAACAGTTCCTATAGCAACTGTTGTTGCACAGATGGAGGTGATATGCTTCTAATCTCCGAACTGTTTTGTTTAGTTTGGTCAACAATAACTATTTTAGTTAAATTATCTTAACCCTTTCATGCATGAATGAATTATGATCCTTTGTGTCAGGATTTTTTTCCAATTTTTTATTTTTTTATTTTCTTAAGGCATAAAGAAAGATAGGAAATAAGATTTGTAAAAGATTTTTTATTTAATTTGTTTATTTTTTTAGGTGATCAATTGTAATTTTCTCCAAGTACAAAGTTGTTATTTGAAAAAATACTTCAGTAGTATTGTTCTTTAGGGGTTATCTGATGTCACAATATTGTTTTTTACTTGCTAGAGTCGTCTACAGTAGAATGCGGGACCGGTTCGGTCGGCATGCTTTTTAGTCTGTCGGCCATAGTGGATTTAACAAAAATAATTTCTTGCATTTCCAGCTGATGACCAGCAGTTGATAGTGTATTTTATGATGCATTAGTGTCCACTTCAGTGGTCTGTGTGCATTTATAACATAAAAATCCACAAGAAGCACAAGAAAATGGCTTTTAGACAGCTGTCCACTGTAGTGACCACTATGCATCAAAGGGTTAATTTAGTCTGCCTTTTAAAAGTATTCATACTCCTTATACTTTTTCGCATTTTGTTACTCTGCAATAGCAAACTTCATTTATGCATTTTCTTGGAATTTTGTATAATAGATCAACACAAAGTTGTGCATGACTGGGAAATGGGAGAAAAACTGAGAGCATTAATCTGAGGAGCAGCCAGCAGGTCCATGGTGACCCTGCTGCAGAGACCTACTGCTCAGGGTGGAGTGTCTTTTCGAAGGGCAAATATTAGCTGTCATAAATCTGACATTTATAGAAAAGTGGCAAGAAGAATGGCATTATTTAAAGATGTATCTGATGTATCTTTGTGGTCTATCACATAGAATCCCAATTTGTTGAAAGTTAATCTGAAGGGATATAAAAATGTCCATCCTAAATCAGTTGAGTGAAATTTTAATGGAAGTCATTTCACATATCATGGTTACAATTACTCTACATCATGCAGCACGGAAAATCATGTATGCTCCTGTCATACTGCAGTTTATGACCATGAAAGGGAAGCAGGGGTGACAGAGCAATTCATAAATAAATGAAACTTTTTTTTTTCTTTTTTTTTTTTCTTCCTGCCTTTTGTCTCTGGCCCCTCAGTTAGAGATATGGGCAACAAAAGCCTCAGGAGCTGAGATGCTGTGCATAATCTGATTGACGGGCAGCTTTGAACTGTCTGTCACTTTGTTGAAGCGTTAAGCCCAGGTTCCCGATAATTGCCCCGCTGCTCACCAGCAGCAGAGCAACAGCAGTGTAGATGACAGCGGATATGCATAGCAGGCATGAAAGATTGTGAAAGTGAGAAGAGGAGAATTTCACTGAACGAGAAAAGCAATTTCCACTGCAAAGAGAGGTGGTTTTCCTAAATTGGCCTGAAAGTGAGTCATAGAGAGAACACAGGTGAAATACTAACTTGGTAGCATTGTTGTAATAGGAAAAAGTGACCAGTATGTAATGTGCATGCACACAGCAGATCTGATATTTCCCTCTATCGATTTCCTGCCACTGATCCAGCTGCTGTTGTGCATTGGGGATCTAAGTGTGGTGTGTGTGTGTGTGTGTGTGTGTGCGTGTGTGTGTGCGTGTGTGTGTGTGTGTGCGTGCGTGTGTGTGTGTGTGTTGCTTTTCCCTTGTCTTTTTTAAAGGCTTGTATGTGTCTAGCAGAAAGTGAAAGTGAAACATCGGCGCAAAAACAAAAATTAGTTCCACAAGTGGCGCATCTTGTCCGTTTCTGGCCGAATGTGTTGGAGGAAAACAACGAGAAGAAAAAAAACGAGAAACATTAAGAAAACTAGTGAAATGCGTTGAATCAAACAAACTATCGTAGAGGCTTGTGTGTGAGGCCTGGTGGGTAGGTTGGCAGCTTTGGGATGACAGTTTGGAGCTGTTGTATGTGTGTCACCAGAAAATGGCTGTCATGAAATGGGCCAGGCATATGAGTGCCAGGTGGCGGCTCGCATCAGCAGCCGATTTAGTGAGTGGGAATCAGGTCATAGTTTTGGCCCCGAACACATGCAAATCAAATTTCATTGTGTTCGTTTTGTTAGAAGCTTGCTCAAAACCCTCCCTTAGCGGGAGGGTGTCATGATGACGCTCTGATCAATAATATGTGTGATTTAGGGCCTCGTACACGGAGGCAATCACCAACCAGGGAAAAGTCAGGAAGAGACATGACTGGTGTGGGATAAGTGTGACCACTGCTTACATAATAAGCTCACTGTGGAGGTCTGCTTTCAGTCAGATAACAGCTGAAGGCTGTCAGTCTGGTCAATATTCAACTGAGTGTATAAATGTCATGTTGGTTATACTATTTTGATCATTTTGACTCTATGCTTAGAGATACTTTATGTAGGAAATATCAGCTTATACTTTGTCTTGGTTTTATGGTATATAAAATGTATTAATGATAGCCTCGCAAACTATTTTTTCAGTTTGAATTTGACTTAACAGCTATCAATACGTGCACTTCAACAACTAGTTGAACATCTTGTTTAAGTTTTTTTGTTTGTTAAACACACATCTCAGCAAATGTTGAACATTTTTTCAACTACGGAAGCCCCTGATTCAAGAAAATATCCAGCAGATTCCCCCGGTGTGTTTAGCTTCTTTTAAGGTTGAAGGATTTAATGCAGTATTATCTGGCTGGTGTTTGACAACAGGGTTCCCCTGGTGAGAGAGGCCCTGCTGGTCCCGGAGGTCCTATTGGTCAGACAGGACGCAACGGCCCACAAGGACCACCAGGCCCTGCTGGAGAAAAGGGATCCCCTGTGAGTTTTCCTAGCTTGTTTTTTTTTTTGTTTTTTTCTTATAAAACTGTTTCCCAAACTCTAAAGTTTCCATGGTGTCATCAAATGATTGTAACAAATGCTATTCACAGGGAGAGAAAGGTCCCATGGGTCCAGCTGGCCGTGACGGCATTCAAGGTCCGGTAGGTCTTCCTGGTCCAGCTGGTCCTCAGGGTCCCCCAGGAGAGGACGGCGATAAGGTAAAGTAAAAGTGTCTTTGTTGGTACAAGAAATCCACAAGCTTTTATTCACAAAAAGATGAAAAAGCACACACAAGAAACATTTTTATTCTTAAAGATTATGACAAATATGTTATTTTTATTAGATGTACAGCATACAGTGCTGGTCCGAAGTTAAAAAAAATACCGATTCGCTTAAAAGTCATGTTAATTTGAGGCGTTTATTTACGCATTTCAACTCTTCTTTAGGGGGCAGCAGATAATACAATTACATTTTTAAAATAATTGTTGGATGCACAGGTTGGCATTTCTTGTTGATTTTCCTCCTACCCACACAGGCTCAGAATTTTTCGTAATCCGTTTGAATAAATATCTCTTAGCAAGTTGGAGAAAAAGCCTTACGTTTCTCCATCAAAACATTCTTCTATTTTGTCCTCCTCTAAACACAAAACGTTTCTCCAGAAGATATTTGTCTTGTCTATGGAGAAAGCTACAAAAATTAGTTGCTACTGAGAGTTTCAACTTTGACATATATGCCTCTTTTTGTTTTGGTCTCACATGATTAAAGTTGCTTCACTATGGACAGCGACGTGGATGTTCTTGTGCCTCCTGAAAGTTCCTAAACATCCTCATTAATGTCCCTTCGTCAAAGCTGGCCCTTTGGATCAGATGGGTTTAGAGCAGTTAGGTAGGCTAGCATTAGGCTAGCATTAAGCTCACGGAAAGGCGCTAACCTCCTTCGTATTAAAAATGTATGGCCTATACCTCACATTCTTATTGACGATGAATGTATGCAAACCTCTGACCAGCACTGTATCTTAAAAAAGCCCTTTGATGCACATAAACAAATGTTTTTATTTGCTTGTTAGAGTTAATATTGCTATGTGTAATTCCATCTAGAGTTACGCATCATGTGAACTAAATAGATAAGATGTTTCTCAAACAAAGGCAGGCGCTGAATCATCCTGCTGTTTACACAAAATGTTCACCCTTAGGCTAGCAACACCCACCGCTGTTACACTGAGCCACAGATCTGCATTTTGTAACCATCACACCTCCTTCATTCAAGTCACGTCTTATATCACACCTTTCTGTCAATCATACTACCAACGGGGTGAGACAGGGAGCCAATCAATTAATTGAAAACACTCGCCCAAGGTCTTTCTGGGCCAATCAAATTAGAATCTCTTGAGGAATATTCAGTGGCCAATGCTGATAAAGGTGACACTTGAAGACATTGGACTTTGAATAAACATGGCAGGCAGGAGGTTTTTTAAGATGTTAAGGAGAGATATGAGAGCTTTTGTGAATGTGTGTTGGACCACAGGGAGAAGTGGGCGGACCTGGACAGAAGGGAAGCAAAGGAGACAAGGGTGAACGGGTGAGTCTTTATAACCCTACTTCTTTGATTACATTCTATAACAAGGTTTCTCCGAAGCCATTGCATTTTAAATTACACTAAAAGTTAATTAGCTAAAGAAAACTAATCATCACTACTGATTTCTCATGTGGAATGAACATATAGCAGAAGCATGTGGCGACTGCTCTTCTCAATTATGTTTGTGTTGAAAAGTCTGCAGCTTTTCTGAAACATTATGAATGTCTTGTTTCCTTACATATTTTTTCATGAATTTTGAATTTGGCTTTTTTTTTAATAAACAAATGTATATCAAATTCTTTCTTAGAATTCAGTGTCCTGCAGTAATATTCACACCCTTTGAAACCTTTTCAATTATTTAAAAAGTGCAATAATCTCAAATTATTTTATGAGTTAGGACAACAGAATCAGTCTGATCTAAATCTACTCTGTGGGAAGAGATTAGAAAAGAAGAAGCTCTGTATAATCTGATTTAGCGTGAGCTATATTAACTGGAGAACAAGTAAAAAGTCATGGTTAGGATGTGCAAAACTACCAGACACTCAAACAAAAAAACTTACAGCTGTAATTGCTCCAATAAATAGATCTATAAAGCATAGATAGAAGAAATGTAAGTACAAAGAAACCAAAAACACAGTTTTTCAGATGTTTTCTGTAAGCCAGTTTGAAAACCTTGTCTAATTTTTCCACTACTTAACAATAGAGCAAAATTTTGGGTCAGTCTGCTGGGTGTCAACCCCAAACCCACCAGCATAAAACAATGTAGCATCAAAAAATGTAAAATGGTTCCAGTGTCAGGGATGCATTTTGTTTTTCTATATTTAAAATCTAAAAAAAATATATAGATATATCAGGTGACATTTTTGACAGTGTTGCATAAAGAGCTGCTTCATCAGACTGTACATGTTTCTTTTGTTTTTCCTTTAGGGTCCACCCGGCCCAACAGGTCTCCAGGGCGTGGTTGGAGCTCCCGGTCCAGCTGTAAGTATCACTCCCACTCGGCCATCAAAATTCACCACATGAAATATTAACAGTAAGTCTTTGATGACTAAAATTATTACTTTCAAGGATTTTATATTTTATATTCAGAAAATAGGCTCCAAAAGACCTGGTTGACTTTGTAGCTGCATCAGTATTCCCTCCAAATATCCTCAGCATTTTTTTTTTTTTTTTAAGGCTTCCAGCTTTTATTTTGCATATCATGGTGTTTTAAAAAAAAAAAGAAAAAAGACTCGTTTCTGATGCCATAAAAATTAGCTGTTCTACTAATGCCTGCCTCTGGCTGCAGAGAAAAACAATGAATTGATGGAGACAGGTTTGAAATGTTTACTCCAGTCAAGGCCTCCTCAAGACAGTGAAAGCGTTATATAAGTCAGGATCAAAGGCCTGCAAAACTCTAAGCCACTTATGAAATATGCACTTCTGAGGTGATGTGACAGTGTTATAAGTGGGATTACACGCTCTTATCTGCTCGTGTTAGGAAGTGTTTAAAAGTTACAAGGTGTACTCAGAAACATCCAGAAAACAGGTTTGATAAAATCTGAAAATTTTAAAAGGAGTAAACTTTAAATGCAATATGGCAACATAATTACAAAGTACAGTCAGCCATTTTATTAAGGAATATGTGGAATTGTTGGTGTCCACTGAGCTGGAATATCCTAACTCGGTGGATATTGTGTCAGGATATATAGTATAATATTTATACTGTATATATTCAGTAGCTACAGTAGTGATTCAGTATCACATTTATAGATAGTGAATATCTATAAATGTAGATATTCAGTATCTACCAAATCTGATCAATCTTCCGATCTTGAAACGGTCTTAAAGAAGTTGCTGCTAGAGCCTTTTGTTTTTCATTGCAATGTTCTTGAACATAATTGTGCCCGCTTTACGGGTGAGAATCCATCATACACAAGGATTGCATGAATGCTTTACCCTACTCATCGTTTTCTCTTTGAGCAAAGATTTTCTAGATGCCCCAAAGCAAACGACTTTCTATCATTCTTCTACCGTTCATCCTGTAGAGTTTCCCTCTGACCTCGATTATCTTCCTGAACTTGCTACGATCTGCCTCAAAGGCGACAGCAAAAAGGGAGACAAACCATGCACAAGAGTTTCATGTATAAAATACAAGCTGAGATTAAAGACAAAGTTTCAAATATGAGGTGTAAAAGTTTGTGAAATCAGTGGTGCATGAGCGGAGGATGCATGTAAAAGACCGTAGCAGAGAGCAGTTAGTTGGCGGTCAGGGTTTAATAAGAGCTGAGGGTCTTACCAGATCCTCAGGTGTCCCATACCAGTAATCAGTCAGGGTTGGATCTGAACGATAAATGTCCAGGCTAACCACAAGGGTCCTGCAGGGGCCGTAACAGACTGA
This sequence comes from Poecilia mexicana, assembly GCF_051168715.1. Lineage (NCBI taxonomy): Eukaryota > Metazoa > Chordata > Actinopteri > Cyprinodontiformes > Poeciliidae > Poecilia > Poecilia mexicana. The sequence goes on along the minus strand of NW_028263386.1, from coordinate 8,320,844 downwards.
AGTGATGCCTTTGCTGCTTCTCCTCCCACAAGGCCAGTTATGAGAGCAAATGCACCTTCTGCCAATGTTTTTTTTTTCCTGGTAGCAGGATAAAACTGTACTTCCTGAAACTCCTGGACATCCTGAAACTTCTTTTATTATTATTATTATTATTATTATTATTATTATTCTGAATTTTGTAAATCTACATCATTAGTTGCAGTTAAAAGTACAAGTTTGGGCTCGATGATCTATTCACAAAACCCCTGATGATGGTTCGTCAACAAGTTGACAATCATTTTCATATATTAGTTGAAACAGCACATGTGCCAGCTGCAAATACTGCAGAACATCCTCTACTCATAGGGAAAGTCCTGCTGCTGCGATATCTGGTGGCCTCAGGGTAACTAGCAGCTCATTGCTGAAAATAATAAGGCCTTACCAACCATTTCAGGGAAAAAAGTATCGTCTGCGAGGCTCTGTGGGGGCTGCAGTAGACCTGGTGAGACAGATTGCTGCAAGCAGCAAGTGCACCCGTGCTGAATAGAAAATTATTTAACAGTTGTTTACCCTGGTGAGTCAGTCTGCTTATGTGCATCTATGTCTTCACAAGTGAATCCTGACTCATGCTGAGTAGTCTCGACATAATTTGCTTTCATTAAAACATGCTTTCAGACTCTAGATGACAAGACTTTTAATCTGGGAAATCATTAGTGTTTGAGTAGAAAGAGAATGGATTTCTTTCTTGGCTTTAGATTTTAAACTTTGAGCAAAGACGTGTTAACCATACAGCAAAGACCGAACACTGGCTGACGCTATAGAAGGGGCAGTGTTGTCTGGAGACTTTAGACCAACGTGTGCAGAGCTTTGCCCTTTGTGATGCCTGTGAGCATGAAAGGCACCCTGCGCATTCACAGCTTTGCATTGTGTTGGTAACTTTTTTACAGGTGTGACACATTCTTTAAAGGTTAAATTAAACAAGTCAGAGGCATCACATAAATAAATAAATTCAGGCACGTGAACTGTGAATGTTCTGTGAAGGTGACTAACAAATTGAGCGCAGTTTAAATCTAAGTACTCTAACCTCACAGGCAACTCTGTTTTCAATCTCTTTGAGGAGATTAGATTTGCGACTTGGTTTGTTAAAGTGTCTCTGAGCTTTAGGCCACTTTGTCTGTGACTTTTCTTTTTCAAAGCTGTGCTCGTTTCCCCCATAATCACCTAACATTTCCCTCTAAACTGTTCTGCATTCACCACCATCGCCTGAGGCTCCCTACATGTCCCAGGGCTCGGCAAGAGCCTCCTCAAGCACTTTCAAGTGCTGACACGTGTTTGAACTGAAAACTCCCAGTCTGTCAGCACTTCACTCTTTCCCCCACAGTCTCGTCTTTCTACCCTCTGTAGCTCGATGCACCTCTGACTTCACAGAAGTCAGCATCTTTCACATACCATAACCCTGTGGCAATTCTTTTCTGCGTCTTGCTTTTTCCTGATGAGAGTCTCTAGTCGGAAAGCCCTCAGGTACACCACAAGGGCGTATCATTGAGGTATTGCCTCATGCTTGTCCAGTTTTGATTCAAGTTTTAGCTTCATGTTTTATTCTCAAAAGGATCAAATAGCTCGTACCATGCACCTATGCTGAATTCTATAAATGACCTACAAAGGCAAATGTTTAATTTGGGAAAAGGGGTTTTATGTGGCCGGTATACCTACACGGAAAAACTCTCACTTGCAAAAAAAGTTGTTGAATGCTAACTTTATCTAAAATCCATGAAATAGCTTTCTGTAAAGTTCCAATTTGGTTTCCGATTTCTGTTGTAATGTATTTCCTGAATCCATGCTTTTCCATGTGAGCTCAGATATACTTTGTAACCTTGAAACGTATTAAGAATAAACAGATACAAGTGTTTGAGGGGTTGCATTTGCTGCAGCTACAGCTAATGAGATTTTATGAACCCTGCCCTCCCACAGGGCAGTGATGGTGAGTCTGGGCCAAGAGGACAGCAGGGCATGTTTGGTCAGAAAGGAGATGAAGGACCCAGAGGCTTTCCAGGGCTGCCAGGACCCATCGGACTGCAGGCAAGTCTCCATCAAATGTGTTGCTTTTTTACATTCATATTTCCAGTCCTCCACCTTTTTTGTTTTTATTTTCAAAACATACAACACCCAAAGTCCCGCTGAGTATTGTCCTGCCGGGTATTCATATCGCTCTTCCTCTGTCAGAGCCGTCTAATGCAATGAGATTTCCTCCAAACTCCTTGAACCTGAAGCATTTCATCTCCCCATTTACAATACATCAAAACAGAGCATATTTTATTAATGCAGCTTGACTCCCAATAACACTTTGCTTAGCTCTAGGGTAAATAATGTTTTACCCGCTCAAGGACTTTTCTTGGTATAGATGGGACTGAAAATCCATCACTATCATCAACATTTTTATCTTTTCTGCTGGATTTTCTGTTGAAATTGCATCAAATTTATGCGCTAAATGTCTATCTGGCAGTCCCAAAAACACTCCAGTTTCCATATGACAAAACATTGAAAGCATTTAAATCCACTTTTCTATTAATCTATTGTCTTTTGTGAGACAGGCTGAAAATTACCCACAAGGCTCATTTCCACCCACAGGCTTTGTGTACTGATTGCTCAAGAGGAGAAAGATCTGAGGGCTTTTATCAATAATTGATTCACAGTTTTGTTTTCCAACTCCACACACATTAAGCTGTATTTCTCTTTATTTTTGATGGCAGCATTTTATTGAGCTCTGTTGCTGTCATCACAGACGCAATAACACATTCATCCATTTGCAGACGAAAGCATGATGCAATAGACACAATATGCACCCCAACTTCATTTATTCCACTCAGATGTTTGGTAGGCAAAGCATTATAATTTTATCGTTTTTTTGTTTTTGTTTTTTGGATGACCTGTAGGTTATTGTGACGTGATCCACATCCTAAAACGTTATCGAAGCCTAAGTGCTGTCCTATTAGTAAAAAATTATAGGAGTACCAATAATTGTGCCACAGGATATTTATGTATTTATTTATTTGCTTTTATTTGGAAAAGCTAAATCTGAAACAATTTTCATGCCTGCCTGGGATTGTTTTTTTTTTTTTCCTCCACTTTTCACTTAGTAGTTTTTTTTTTTTTTTTTTTCAAATTTCATTAGTTAAGAACAATTTTTAAATGGCAGTAATATGAATAAATATTTTTGATAAAATAAACAGTTTAAATTTTAGGAAAAAAAATGTCTATGTATGGATGAAACGGTGAGAAACACATAGGAGGACAAGGGGCAAAACTGAAACTACAATATGATCAAATCATCCCATCATTGATCAGCGCCAGCTTCGGTATTGATGATATTGATACTTGGGCCAATCTGCCGCAATTGAGAGGCTGTGCTCAGTGTGTAAGGTTCAGTGTGACTGCAGCATAATGGTGACCCCTCATGTCCTTACGGTGCATTATTTCTGTCAATCTGTTAATGGGAACTCAGAATTTAGTGTTTTTGAACATGACAGGATTTTTGATGCACAATGTTTTGTTATGGCCTACACAATAATGGGGAATACTGCTGACCTCCCCAATACTTTCTTCTGTCTTGACAGTCCAGCAGAAAGCCCTTCTCACCTTCCACACAAGGATAAGCCACAAAAGACCATATCTATGGAATCTGAAAGTTGAATGGAAGGACAAACTTTTGTTAATAACATATACAAGCAGCAGGGATTAGTCACAGCCCTAAGAGGATTGTGATGCAAATTCTACTTATTAGTGCGAGGGAGGTTAATGATGTATGAATTGCAGCTGGAGTCAGAGTTTCGAGAGCTATTATTACACACAGACATATACAGAACATGAGTTACAATTGCCATCTTCCTTGCAATAAGCCACTCTTGGACCAGAGACTGTACAGTCCAGTCCTTTTTCTCTTTAGCTAAAGAGAAAAAGGACTGGACTGTTCAGCGGTGAAAGTAAATCATGTTGTCATTTGGTAATCAAGGTCCCAATTTCTGCAGGAGGTGTGCAGAGGCACAGAAACCAAGTTAACAGAGATCCAGTGTGAAGTTTCCACAGTCGGTGATGATTTAGGGTACCATATCATCTGCTGTTGGTCCACTATGTTTTCACCAAATCCAAAGTCAGAGCCGCCGTCCACCAGGAAATTCCCTCTGCTGACAAGCTTCAGTGGGATGCTGACGTCGTTGTCCAGCAGGACTTTTTAACAGTCCACACTTCCAAAAGTACCAGTACGCATTTTAATGACCATGAAATCACTGTGCTTGATCACTCTACAAGACAAAATGTGTTGACATTTTATAAAAGACTGTTTCCATAAACCATATTTAGGATTTAATTGTTTGCCCTGGACTTCATCCATCCAGCTGGCAGCATCCATGTCTGGGATAAAGTAGTTTAGTCTCACACAAAACTAAGGCGCAAAGGTAGTCATCTACTCCTTTAAGATATGAACTGCCTATTACCTCTTAACAGTTTCTCACTCATAAAATCCTTTAAAAAAATGGAGCTTATGAAAGAGAAGCTGAAAATTACCACATTGATTCATTTAAGTTGATGAGCTGAAGTTTAAGGAAACTTCCTTTAATGTCAGTGAATAAAGAAACTGCGCTCTTCAGAGTACCTCAAAGTCAATTATCCAAGGACCCACTGAGGATGAAATTAGAGCGAAGCTTCGTTGGTCAATAGGGCTAGATAACGTTGTTATTAAGTGCAATTGGCTTTTAATTGGGCATAATGCACTCCATCTCCCCTCTTATAATTATTTTTTTTGGCTAAGCCGTCCTTCAATACACAGCAGCAGCTGCTGCAACTTCAGCTTTTCAATGCAATTATCTGTAGCTTTAATGATTTTTGACCAGGGGGAAGGAGTGTCTTCATCCTCAAATCCTTCCATCAATTTGTGCAGAGTTTGCTGTGAGGTATAGGAGTCCTCCCCTGAGAGGATGAATTGTTCAGATTAAGAGGTTACAACGAGGACGCAGAAGGAAAGTAAATATCACATTTGTTCATATCAGTGTTGTTATAGTTCAAGGCTAGTGTGGAAATGGAGTAAATGCCAACTCTGAACAATTATTGATTTCTTCTGATGTGCGCTCCAAGTTTGTTGTGCATAATGGTCTTTGCTAATGAAACTCATAATGCTTTTTTTCTTCCTTACTAATTCGTTTTCTTCAGTACACGTTTAATAAGCAAGGGTTACATGTATAAAATGCTTCAACATGTTTTCTTTTTTTTTTTCCATTATACAAGTGCTATAGAAGAAATTAGTTCAGGCTTTATTTATTTTCCCATTTTTACACCAGGAACCCACAACGCCAAACTTCCAGTCTTTGCTCATTATCAATAGTTTTCAGTGCTACTGCAAATCAACAAAATAGGTTGAAACTACATATATGTTACAGCACTGATTCACATCCATATCATTATACTCTTGCTTTCCCACAACTACAGCTGCTTTCCATACTTTATGTGTTACACATGCTCCACCATTGTGAACAACACATAATAACTGCAATTATGCAGATACACAGCAGACAACAATGGAAAGTGACACCTTCTTCATCCTTTCTACACATCCACCTTTCTGAGGTGCATTCAACTCTTTTAGTTGAGCTTGACTGAATCCCAAAGCTGCATAATAGGCACCGCCTGCACAGTCACATTCGTTCCACTCCACTGTGGACGTAGATGGATGGAGTTTCCACCCTGCAATTTACACAGGCTGATTATACCCAAGCCTCCCATACCCTTTAATTACAATAGGTGTCCCTTTTGAGTAATTGTGTGTTTATGCTCCAGGGTTCTGTTAGTATTAATGCACTCTCCATCGCTTTGCATCCCAATGGCCTCCTATTCAAAAAGTGTCAACTAAAAGCATCTGGTAATGAGCAGCACAAATGTATATATGTTCCTGTCTGTGGACTTTTTAATATGGAGCGTTGCCCCATTTTACCTTCCTTTCTGTGTGCTAAGCAGTATTTGTCGTCTTTACAGGGCTTGCCAGGCCCTCCTGGTGAGAAGGGAGAGAATGGAGATGTCGGACCAATGGTGAGTGCAGACATTTCTGCAACTTTGCTATTACAATATAACCTTTGCACTCAGTTTCACTCAAGAGAACTATTTGTTGGAATATTTTTATTGGAGGGTGAGTTTAATAACTCAACAAGAAATATATCTGCCAGTTGGATTTCAACCTTTTATTTCTATTATGTTGACTGTGATAACTAGAAATAATAATGTTATAACAGTTTTAGTTTACTGATATCATATGACGAAGATATTTTCACCACAGAAATATTGGCCCAAGGAAAAGCATTTTTCCTTTCACTAAGCTTTCTGTTAAAATACTTAGATGCAGCAAACTGTCAGTTTCTTCATCAGTCAGCAACGTGGCTGTGGCTCAGGGGTAAAGTTGTAGGTTTTTCTTGTCAAATGTGAACATGGGCAAGGCACCTAGCTCCAAATTACCTACTTTTCTGTGTGCTGGTGTATAAATCTGAGTGTGAATAGGTGAAATTCACATTAGATTAATTATAATGATTGTTTCATAATCAGCAAAGACTGTTGACTTGACAGATGTCCAGCATACAGTCATAGAGAGGAATCGTCATCTTTAAAAAAGCTGGCTTGTCAGAGATTTGCATAAAATATTTTAATTGAATGTTGAGTGGAAGAAAAAAAGTTCTTTTCAAAAGGCATATATTTTCATATTTAAATTATTTTATTTTTCTACATTTATTCCATAAGCTGAAATCCATAATTATCAAAATTAAGAAAAAAAAATGCTTATCACTCTTTGTGTAATGAGTCTAACCTTTGACTTCTAGCCAAGCAAATCAACTCTGTATTTTTGACTCACTATTTGGTGAAAACTGTGAAACAAATGTTTAGTAGCATAAACTCAGCATCAAGTTTTAGTAAAAAATTTGCATTTTTGTGTGTGTTTATTTATTTAAAAATAAAATGATTTTTAAAGCTTAAAATATGCTATTATGATTATTGCTATCAAGTAATGTAACTCTTAGAGTTACATTGAAATGTTCTGCGTGGTTACATGTAAATAAAACGACTATCAATAAGCAGTTAGTTCAAATTTTCTTCTTTGTGTTGGGAACAAAATAAATCTGCTGATCTTTAATCTCTTTCTGACAGGGTCCACCCGGCCCTCCAGGTCCCAGGGGTCCACAGGGCCCCAGTGGAGCTGATGTGAGTGAAATTTTAATGCTGGCATATTTAATTTTGCTTGGATTTGATCTAAAAAGAATATTTAAAAATCAACAAACAAAGATTTAAAACTTCATATGGCTGTGATTTGTCTTAAGGGTGCACAAGGTCCCCCTGGGGGTATTGGAGCAATGGGCGGTGTTGGTGAGAAGGTAAGAATCAAAAATTTGAGAATTAATATAAGAGTGGTGTTCTTCTCAACTCCTGCTCAAATGCATGATTTTTTTTATGTTTTATTTCCTTAAGTATTCTCTACCTCAAAACTCAAAATATTTAAGGAGTCTGACCTTCAACCTTTCATTTGCATTGCTGCAAAACATGCAACGCTATCTGGTCTGACAACGCAATTATATACATGCTAAGACATTACTAATCTCATTTTACAGGGAGAAAATGGTGAAGCCGGTAACCCAGGACCACCTGGAGAGCCTGGTACCCCAGTAAGTTTAGAACAGTACAAACATTCTCTTTATTTTGTTTCATACATATTACATACATTTTATTTTCACCAGTAGGAAAAGTTTGTCCTCATGCTCAAAGTCTCTCCAGCATAGAAACATGAATGTTAAAACAACATTCCTGGAATTTTAACTTCTGGATATTTTCCATCATTGTTTTACATTTTGTACTTTTCTTAAGCAAGTCTTTTAATCTACATCTAGGTTTAGAGATGGATCTTGAAATTAGCTAAATTCTCCACCTCACGGGGGCAACATTAGTGTTTGAGGAATTAAAACCACATTTTTACCTAAGATGAGTTTTCAAATGCTTATTTACATATCGAGTCTGTTTGGACTGAATGCCCTAAGTTTTGTGAACATTTAAAACTGGATTGGTGGAAGAGGGATTAGAGATGGGTGGGGTGTTGCGGAAATAAAATCAGAAATTTTAGTTATTCAATCATTTTGGGGGGATTATACCACATAAATCTACCCAAACCAATGTGAATTGATTCTGGCTTTGACAGTGTCTTATGACATGGTTGTGACCTTGGACTCCCCCACCATTACCGCTTTGATAGTAAACATCCTCTACGGAGTGTATTCTTTTTATTAAAATCATCAAATCGGAAGATCAGTTCATAAAAGTTTGTGTGAAGACATTTTTTTTTTCTTTTATCTTTAAGCTGGTATAAATGGCTACATAATGTTTGGATTTGACATGTGAATCTCATTGTTGTCATTGATCCTCGCAAATATTAGCCACTGTTTGCCCGTGACTAAAAACGTCTCATCTTAATTACAGCCGTGAGGCTCCCTGTGTGACAGTCCGTCGGAGGGTATCGATGTATCTGCCGGCTGGCTCAAATCTGTTTACAGTGATAAATAGACTCAGTGCAGCAGAGCAAATCGAGGTCGAAAATCTAAGGTGCCTTGCTGACAGTGACTCATCTCCAGTCGCTCAGCTGATGGTTCTGGACCGGCAGTGATGTGCGAGTAACTGCTGAGCCAGAACCAACGTTTTAAGTGTCCGTTTTTGCTTTTAGTAGAGCCGAAGCGATATGGCACGAAAAGTTAACCGCACTTGTCTTCCCCATCCTAATTCAACAATCGTGTCGTTGGCCTTAACCTGGTTCTCTGATGACAGAGCCGTGTCACAATGTTCCTCAGGGCCTCCGAGGAGAGATCGGCGAGAAGGGAGAAACCGGGCCACCCGGTGCTGCCGGACCCCCTGGCGGCAGAGGCCCCCCCGGAGACGATGGTCCCAAGGGAAACCCTGTACGTGCGCCGTTCTTAAACACACACTCTCACACTGAGCGACGGCTGATGCTTCATTAGAGCCGTCAGCGGCAGAGCGATTTTGACACGCGTCTCATTTTACCTGTCTGCTGCTAGAACTGTTCTTGACACAGTGAGACTCATCTGAGTCAAACTCGGTCTTCTCAGCGTTTTGATTTGTCTGCAGGGACCCGTCGGCTTCCCAGGAGACCCAGGTCCCCCTGGTGAGCCTGGTGCTGGGGTACGTTCCGCTTTTTTTTTTTTTTTTCCCCCTTTTTTTGTCTTATTAATAGGATTTTAGGTGTTAAAGTAATTGATAAGTCAATTCTGGCTCCTTTATGTTTTTTTTGTAGGGTCTTGATGGTTTACCTGGTGATAAAGGTGATGATGGTGAACCTGGACAGCCGGTGAGTCTAGCTGATCAGATTTTTACATTTCTTTCCAAGTAAAGGCAAAATCACCAAGTAAAGGCTTATTGTTTTATATTCATATTTTTCTTTTACAGCTTTTGCTGAATAATGTCGAACCTTTAAGAAAAAATTACAAAGCAAATTTTTAGTATTTTTGGCAGTTTTTACATTAAGAGGAATCAGAAAAGGCTGCAACTCTTATAGTTGAGGTGTTTAATATTCATCTTGTGTTGCAGAATATTGTTCTTTTCCTATCACATGCAGAGCTCATTATCTAACACCACTTAATTTCTAAAAAGTGGAGCTAAGTGTTCCTATATGCTCTAATTTAGGGTCCTCCAGGTCCATCTGGTGAAGCTGGAGTACCAGGGCCCCCTGGCAAAAGGGTGAGTAAGTGATGCATCTGATGAGATACTCCTGCTCAGCTCTTGAGATGTTCTCTATTTTGAAAGTGCTTTTAGCGAGCCCTGAGCTACTTCATTACGCACTGATACATATTTATGATGGTATACTTAGATTTTGAATTTATTTCCCTCTGTTTCACTGAACATGATTCCCATAAGAAAAGCAGAGTTTCCAGAGTTTGCAGTAATTGCAGATCGCAGTCACCTTCTGTCCTTTAAACTTGAACAATGACCTTTGGTAGTTTTATGTTTGCTGTTTTTGCCATTGCACACTGTTTTGTTTTCTGTGTGTGAACAGGAACGTTCTGCAACAGGAAGTAGCTTACTGGACTTACTGAACACGTTCCTGCCAGTGGGATGTTTTGTGCCTTCTCTAGAAACCACTGAAGTAGAGTAGTGTTGTATAATCTGTTCATAGCTTTAGATGAGGGAATATGGAAATGTTCACATTACCATAAACTCCAATTATAATATCCACCAGCAGGAAGTCCCTTGGTTACTTGATCAGAGGTCATCATAAGCCATAATTTATTAGGATCAGCTAGACTAAACAGAGATCAAAATCACAATCAGTGACTATATGCAATAATATATATTATATGTAATGTATTATATTTGGAAAATTACGTTCATCAATATCTCCCTCTGTTATTTGTTTAGCGTTCTTCATGCATTCTTGTTGTGCAAGGTGTAAAAATTGTAATCTAACTCTTAGCCTGATGTCAAAATTAATAAAAAATATGTTTTTATTTTATCCCTGATGAATTGGCATAGAAAATTGCTTCCTTTTTGAACTTGGTTAGAATGTATTCACAGATCGTAAAAAGTTTGGATTCTCAATCACCAAATTCTCAATGTGCATATCGCTTTAACGGAGGGATGCGATCAGAGGTACTTTTGGAGGCTTTTGCCAGAAAATAATTAATGGGTGTTTCTAATAGCATAGGATCATCTGTGATTAGACATTTCTATGTGGTTTATATTTTCCAAGCTGAGAGGTTCAGGTTGCATCATGCGCATCAGTTTACAATGCAACTCTTTGGCTTGACTTAAAATGCAGGCCATGTGGGGTTGGTCATACATTTTAAAGACGTTGGTAAGCACTTTTTATCCCCATAATTTGTATTCCTCCAGCTATCCCTGAACAAATTAGACTCCCATTCCGTGTTCGTATTAATGGACTTCGTGATATAATTTTTCATCCTTCACCAGAGTAAGTCTGGCTAAGTCTCCTTCCCAATATCTCCTTAAAAATTACTCCGATTTGGTGTTCGTTGATGCATGTAGCTTCTTGACTACATTAGCACACACACACACACACTAGTGCCTGCATACACATATTTGCCAGGGTTTATGACCTACATTGACGACCTGTGGCTTTTGTTTGGTCTATTCGATTATAGCTTCTAATGCCACATGTCAGCCCACTTACAAGGTTTTGACCAGAGGCTGTTGTGTGAAAATGCTAATGCATTTTTATCAGCTTGTATTTAGAATGTAGGACAGTTTGCTTGCACTCATGCTGACCGACCTTGCAAACCTCTCCCTCTCTCAAGGTCAGAATATGCTTTAGCTAAATGATTAATGTGCATTAGAAGCTACTGCGTTTTAGTTTATTTTGGATAATTCCACTCCAGATGAACTTCACCTGTGCTCTGGTTCTTTTAAATAAGCCAACATTAGACTTGGGGACTGAGACGAAAAGAGTCTAATGGTGATTGGTTGTTGTGTTTCTAAGGGACCTCTCGGATCTCAAGGCCAGGAGGGAAGGCAAGGAGAAAAGGGATCTAAGGTAAGTCCTAGTCATTTGGATTTTATTTACTTTTTCTAGTGATTGAGGTTGTTTTTTTTTGTTTTTGTTTGGTTATTTCACACTATTAAGATATTACTGAAAATGATCTCTTGGATCTTAAGCTCTTATGTTATCCGAGTTGTTTTAACCATATAACTCTCAACGTATAATTTTTATGACAAATACTCCTTAGACTGCTACTTCTGCTGTAGGAGTAGCTTTACACTATTATTGTAAACCCACTAATACAGCCTACGTCATACAACTAAATATATTTTGTGCTCCATCATATATATCTGGTGCACATAATTGACACACGTATACATACACACATGTATATATATGGGTGTCAATTATGATACAAAAAATGGAAAGCCAGTTTCAATTTTCATTTTGCTACAAGGTAAAGATTTCAAATGCTGAAATTTCTCACAATTGTTCTTTGTATCAAACTTTAAAAGGTTATGAGAAGTTTGGCTCTTTATATTGGTTCAAACACCAGCAGTGGTACTATGTAGGTTTGGAGACTTGCATTTTGCTTTGAGTGATATGATATGATTTATTAATTTCGAAATCTCCCAAAAACTCTCTCTCTGTCTTACAAAACAGCAGAAAAGTTGCACATCTCCAACTCTTTCCACCCGATATCCTGCTGAGGAGTCCTATATATTCATAAAAACCTGCAAATTAGATACATAAGAAGCAGCTGCGTCTCTTCACGTTCCAACTGTTTCACCATTGCATTCTTGTTTGCACCAGCATCAAGGCGAAAATGTCTGTTTAAGCCATAAAGACAATGTTTGACTTCTAAGTCAGACAACCTGACAAACCGCAGGCATAGTTTCGCTCTTTGTTTCATTCCTCCTCTTATTTCGCTTCTTCACATACCCCCCTTCACAGACACCCGCTCCACGTTTCGGGTAAAGGATTAGAGACGATTTGACAGGAACAAGGCAAAGCCTGGGAGATGATTTGAGACTGTCAAATCTGGGCCTAATTGGTTGTCAGAGAAGCGTAATCTCCCCCCATTCAATCATCCAGGTCAATATTATGCACCTCTGGAGCTTCAATACATGAGAACCTGATGTTACTCCTGAAAACATTTCATCTTTTAAGATCTTACAAATACTCCAGTCTTTGTTCTGTTCTCCTTTGGAGCAGGGAACGTTGCAGAGTACCATAGAATATGTTTTGTTAAAGTGATATTTAACCTTTTGTGAAGTTTGGGTAAAGGTGATGTAGTCACTGAATAGAATCCACATTTTATGTTTTTTTTCTTTTTCTTTTATTATTTCTGATTTATATGCCTGAGATGGAAGCACATGATGGTTTTCCATGTATTTCAGGGAGAAGCCGGAGCAGAGGGACCTGTTGGGAAAACAGGACCTGTGGGATCTCAGGGCCCCCCTGGAAAACCTGGTGCTGAGGGTCTGCGTGGAATCCCTGGCCCCGTTGTGAGTGTGGAAGACGCAAAATATTTGATTTTATCACCCAAAGGAACAACCGCGTAGTAGTGACATATTTTAGGTCGGAAGTTTTCTAGGTGAGGTCAAAGGGCTGCAAGCAAAAGAAATCACTGTTGATGTCTGTAATTATTTTTCTTACCCAAGTTCCTGAAGTATAAACCTGGGAGGGAATGGGTGTAAATTTATTTACAATTCATTCTGGATCTGGGTGGCATTCCAAACCTGACCCCAGCTGAAAACATTATGTCGTCTTTTCCTTCCAGGGTGAGCAAGGACTGCCTGGTGCATCTGGTCAAGATGGCCCTCCCGGTCCTATCGTAAGGCATTCCTTTCTATCACTAAGCTTTGGAAATGTTTTAAAATCCGATACACTGCTAATGCACACTGCACAAGCAGCTGTTAAATTTCTAATATTGTTACACCGGAGACCAATTCCTCTTTAAAATATGCTGTTTTAAAATGTACTTTTGATATTTACACAATTTATAACTTCAGTTGCTCTGTGCAACATGTAAAAAAAGGCACATTTAACATGATTTGTGTCATTTGCACTGGTTTCCTCTCCTCAGGGACCGCCTGGACTTCCTGGCATGAAAGGTGACTCTGGATCCAAAGGAGAAAAGGCAAGACAATATTATAATGCTAATCTCATATTGCTTTATAGTCAATGTCTCGTATCCGGTTTCGCACCTTATCTGAAGCTTCCAAAGCGTGCACACATCTAGGCCTGCGTGCACCTTGGCTGTGTTCCCCCTCCTCCCAGTGAGATGAAAAGCCGCTCTGCTCTGAGGAGGTTTCTCACTCGCTGATTTAATGCGCTGGATGAATATGTATAAGACCAAAAATATTGTCTTTGTAATGCTCATTGGCTTAGCGCCCGCATGCAGCATTCAAAAGCAGATGATCATAACTCATCCAAAGTGGCAGGTGGAAAGACACACCTCAATAAACATGCTAATTATTTATAGACAGAATCAAGACTCTGGCCAAAAGTTTGCCTGGCCAGACACTTCATATAAATTTCCCAGTCAATTTGCATATTTGTTTCTTTCTGCCCCCCAAAGCAATAAGTGCTTTAATAGTAAACTTTGTTCCTTTAATAATGTTATTTCTGTCTTTTAATGAAATAATTTTTTTTTTTTTTTTTTTGCTCCAGGGTCATCCTGGTCTGATTGGTCTGATTGGACCCCCGGGTGAACCGGGAGAGAAGGGAGACAGAGGTCTACCCGGACCCCAGGGTGCTGGAGGTGGCAAGGGAGAACCTGTACGTTTCCTGTCATTTTACAGAAATAGTTATTTATCTGAACATTTTGGTTTATTGGTAAAATTATGTTGCCAACTGATTTCATTTCATCCTGTGTGTCGCCAGGGTATCGGTGGAGCACACGGCCCACTCGGGCCTCCTGGTCCTCCAGGACTTCCTGTAAGCTGCAGTTCTCGTTAAAAGTTTGTCTTGCCTCATTTCTGACCTTCGTTCTTACATTGCCATTGACTTGTTTGTCCCCAGGGTGCGCAAGGACAGAAAGGATCTAAGGGATCAGTCGTAAGTCACTTTTCCTTCACCAATGAATGTTTTGGATTTTTCAGATAAGGATAGAGGTTGGAATAAAGCATTTAAGCGTTTCTAACATCCCCATGATGTGTTTTTCTTTATCAGGGTACAACTGGTCAGAAGGGAGATCCTGGACTCATAGGGCCACCTGGACCACCTGTAAGTTATAGATTCAGCTTGTCCCTTGTAATCTAGACTGTTTTGAGTTTTAAAGAGTTGGTTAGCCAAGAATTAATTTCTTTGATGAAGGAGGTAATTCTATATTTTTAGGTGGAATCGATGGAGCTTAATGCAGGGCACTCCTGCAGAAAAGCAGGGAAAATACAGGGAAAATTACTTTCAATATAGGACTTAAAAGAGTTTTTTACTGGCACGGTTTTATGTGGAATATACAAGACTGAATAACATCGAATGCAACCTGCAGACAGTCAAACTCCAGGTGAGCTGTGCTTTCATAACAATCAGCAATTTTAACATCACCGTAGTGAGATCAGGAACATCCTGACCTACATTACTGATGTGAAGCGTAAACAGTGTTGGGACAAACACAGAGCCTTGAGGGGCACCTTGTTTGGCATTTATGCAACAGAAAATCAGTTTAGTTTCAGATGACTGGTGACAAGAAAGCCATATTTAATATCACACAACGACTTGGTCTTTAGCTTAACTGACAGAAAAGCTGAAAAGATTTGATCACTGGGAACAGGAATGGCTGTTGGGAACATGCAGGTTTACAATAAGAGACTTAATTATACGTGAAACTGAAATAAAATCTTTGTTAAAGCAGCAAAACAGTTCTGATTTGTCTGACGACATAGAAACGGCAAAAAAGGTTTAATGGAGTCGTTTAGACTCAAGGTTTGAAAGTAGATTTAGTGATAATATTATTACTATGTTATCATTACAAGCTAATCTTTACCTCCTGTGCTGCAGGGTCCACCTGGTGACATGATCCAGCCGCTGCCCATTCAGCAGCCTGGCAAAAAGAGCAGGCGGCAGGCTGAAACTCAAGGAGATGAGGCTTTGACGGATTACGGCATGGAGGGGCCGGGCATGGAGGGAATGGACGACGTCTTCGGATCCCTCAACAACCTCAAACAGGACATCGAGCGCATGAAGTTCCCCATGGGCACCCAGGACAATCCCGCCAGGACCTGCAATGACCTGCACCTCAGCCAGCCCGATTTCCCCGACGGTACAATGAAGACGATCCTTAATGTTGCTGTTTAGCACAACGTATCAATAGCAGCAATTAGTAAACTTTTAAATAGCTTAGTTCAGTTAAAAAAAAAAAAAAAAGAAACGAAGGGAGGAACAAGATGAGAAAAACATTAAAGAGGATAAAAGCTCGTGTAGACACTTGGCTTGTTTTATGGATCTGTTTCTCTCTCAGGTGAATACTGGATTGATCCGAACCAGGGCTGCATCGGAGACGCTATCAAAGTGTTCTGTAACTTCACAGCAGGTGGAGAAACATGCATTTACCCAGACAAGAAATCAACAGGAGTGAGTATACGGTGTTAGAACAGCAGCCGTTTAAGGGATGCATGCTCCAGGGCCGTTTAGTAACATTTGAAACTGTGTAAAAGCTGCTTTTAGAAATTGAAATATATATTGTGTTTATTAACTTTACTTTTTTTTTGTGGGCATTTCTTATAGGTTAGAATATCCAACTGGCCTAAGGAATCACCAGGTTCATGGTTTAGTGAATTCAAGCGTGGCAAAATTGTGAGTCCAGAAGACACTGATATACGTCTGAATATGTTTTTTGACGTTTTCTTCATGAATTTCTTCATTTCCTTCATTCCTTCTGGTATTTCCCTAATTCTGTCCTCCTCCAACTATTCTCAGCTGAGCTACGTGGACGGTGGTGACAACAGCATCAACGCTGTTCAGATGACCTTCCTGAAGCTGCTGAGCTCCTCGGCGCGGCAGAACTTCACCTACATTTGCCATCAGTCGGTGGCCTGGTACGACTCCAAGGCCGACAACTACAACAGAGCGCTGCGCTTCCTGGGCTCCAACGACGAGGAAATGTCTTATGACAATAATCCCTTCATCAAGTCGCTGATGGATGGCTGCTCGGTAAACAGACGTTTTTGCTCGCTTTCAAAGTTTCACTTTGCAGTTAAACTTTATTTCTTCTAAATTCCACAAAAATCCCCCTAATCCTCACAAACATGTAGAGAGTTGCGGGAAAAAAAAGTGTCAGGAAGTGTTCATATTTGATGTGGGAGAAACAGTTCCCCAATATGAGGGATATCCAAGCTTAGAAGGAATAATAAAAAGCCAAAATTGGTTTCTCACACCACTGCACTGCTCGCGTTATCCAATTGAAAAGGAAACAAATGAATAAAAATTCCAAAAAGTGCTGTTTTAGATTGTCAAAAATGCATACATGCTCACTACACTGCGTGTTTTTTGTGATTAAGAAACAGTATTCTATAGTGATTGATATCTGTCATCACTTTTAACAAGCTTTGAAAAGCACAAACTGAGGCTTTAGCAATAGTACCTGAGCTACATCATCTCTACATAAATAACTCAAAAAGAAGAAACAAGAAGTTATAGTGGATTAATTCTTAAGAAGTTACCGCTTTGGTCAAAAACTCCAGCTGGAACTGAATGAATACTTTGAAAGATACTTGAAACTGCTCTGGATCATGTGACGAATCTCTTTCTTCTCACTCTGTGTGCAGATGAAGCAGGGTTATTCAAGGACAGTGCTGGAAATTAACACACCTCGCATCGACCAGTTACCCATCATTGATGTAATGCTGAATGACTTTGGGGAATCCAACCAGAGGTTCGGCTTCGAGGTCGGCTCCGTGTGTTTCCTCGGCTAGACACGCCCGTCTTCCCCCCCGCCCCGCTGAAGGACAGGGTCAGAGAGTCAACAGTAACACCCACATGAAGAGAGCCTCCCTCTCAGCCACCACCTACCGTCTCCTACGAAGTAAAATCCCATTTTCCGTTATTGTAAAGAAGGTCCGACTAGCTGGGAGAAGAAGAAAAGCACGCTTTGACCCTGCCTTAAAAGCGCTGATCAGGGGAAACTCCTCCTTGCCCTCGTAGGGCCAGAATCACGTGACTTTAACTTGTAATGAGAGTGACATCAGGAAAAGGACTTTTGATGCCGTGGTGGACAGTGGCATACTTTCAGCATTAAAGAGAGGATCCACTCGCCCCAAACCTCGCCCTCCCATCTCCCGGTCCTCTCTGCATGCTCCAAGTGATGCTCTGAATTATACCACAGAGGTGCTTTTGTGCAGAATCACAAAACACTAAAGGTGCTACAAAACAGTGCATTTGATAAAACTGTAATTAATAATATTTGAATTTTGTACATTACTGTTCCTCTCTGAATCCACTCTTAACAACTTGCATGTGCTTCTTTGGTTTTAAAGAAATATTTGGTCAACTCTGTTAGAATAAATTTTGTTAGGATATTTAAAGTTTCTTAGAATCTGTCTGAAAACATCTACGACATACATTTGACTAAAGCTTCAATTTGTAAGTATGAATCAGTCCTCTTGTAAATAACATGATTCTTGTCCTCTTTCGTGAGCTTAGAAATTAACTGGAACATAACATCTAACCAAAAAAAAAAAATAAATTTCCCAGTAGGAAATTAAGCCATAATAAAATGAGGTTATAATATAAATATTCTAAAAAAGGGCTTATTCTTCCAGCTGTTATACCTCAGTTTCCTTAAAAAATCTGAACGTTAGACACAGTCAAGTTTACATTTTCTGTGGTTTATAACTAATAAAACTAATTTTGTGTGTGTGTGTGTGTGTGGGAAAGGTATGTCTAGTTGTTTTCATTCAATCCCAAAGACGTCTTGTGGATATTTCCTTTGTAACAATGAACAAAATGTTTTCATGTGCCTTAAATTGTTCATTTAAGAAATACATTAAAATTGGGCTCTGAAAAACATTGGACTGAACATTTGTGTTGTTGGCTGTTTGACTACAGAAACAAGTAATGTTCGCTTTTTGTGATTCTGTGCCACAAGACTAATATATCCATCCTTTATCCCGATAGACAAAGAAAGATAAGTGATTCTTTGTGTTTGGGCTCATTTTACCCACTCTTTTTCTTTTTTTTTCTTTACCTCTCTCTCTGACTCAGATTTGACCTCGATCAAGATCTGTTTGCATCGCCACTTTCTTGGCTTAAAAGCTCTGGCAACAAATACTTCAGAGCCACTTTCTAAAAACCTGTGTAATTACAGTATGTCTTCAACCTATGTACAACTGCAATAAATGTTTGGTGCTTTGTGCGCATTGCAATCTTTTTGCATTCACTTGCAATATAAAATGAGAGTAAACTGGAGCCACTTTCTCAGTTCAAACTGTGCTGAATGAAAACTCGTCTGCTGTGGTTTTGGTTTCCTAAAAGCACGGCGTGTCCTCAATTCGGCTCATTATGCTACACTTAGAACAACCTAAAGTGTTCATACCCTTTGAATTTTTTGACACAAATGTTGTGTTACTGGGTTATTTGTGATACACCAACAGAAACCTGATTGCTAAGTGGTAGAAAAACTACATATGGTTTTGTTTTGGGTTACTTTTCTCCATATATATACATTTGAATAAAAAGAAGCATACAAAAACTTCAGCCAGTTTTTTTTTTCCTCACTATCTGAAGTTAGTCAGAGCAAATGTCAAAAGTCATGTCTGTTTGCTAAGAGCCACAACAACAATGTGAGAATATGTCAGAGATTTATGTAAAGAATGTCTTTAAAATTAGACGTAAACATATATTTCCTATTTTGCTATTTGATTGTGTTGCCTTTGAACTGTACGACTTGGGTAAAACATTATGGGTATACGTTCACAATCTTTTCACAATAGTTTGCTGGAATTGTGGCCCATTCTTCCCAACAGAACTGGTGTAACTGAGTCAGGCATGCAGGCCACCTCACTCTCTCACATGCCTTTTCAGATCTACCAACAAATTCTCTTCAAGACTAAAATAAGGGCTTTGTAATGGCCATGCTAAAACTTTAGGTTTGCAATATCTTTTCAGTGTATGGACAGTTCAGGTTTCAACTGTCAGAACCATGCATTTGTGTTGTGTTGTGTTTCACTCTGATGCAACTAGACGATGTCCCACCAAAACCCACAAAGATCCGAATATTTGTAAAGACACCCCAACCAGTTTGCAATATAATCTAAAGGATGCACACGGCCGCTCTGAGCAAATGAACAAACATCAACAAAACCAAGGAGTTCAACAAGAGTGGAATAAATAAAATGTGTTCAACAATAGAAGACAAGTTATGGATAAAGCTCTGATAAAGTTTGCAGCAGGTTTTTGGTTGTAAGACATTATCCCTGGCTTAGAAAGTGTAACAAAGTATTAATCAGTCTTTCATCCAGAAGCTGAAAAAGCAGGTTACAAGTCCAAGCCTACGAAGACATGAAATGCACACCTAAACTGACAGCTTAACCAAGACGCACGACTGGCGGGGCTACAAAAAGCCACATTACAGCCCTGTGTGGGATTTCTGACCATTACCGCCCTCACCCATCACTTTAATTGATGCACTGTGCTGTTCGATAAATGCATATTCACTGAATGTTTTATTGCAGTTGAATGAGAGCAGAATAAATAAAGTGCATTCAACAAAAATCTCCACATTAAATCACAAATTCTGAGACTAAAATCAACATATCTGCTCAATGGAAAAAAAATATATATATATCTATGAGACAGTATTAGATATGAAACCCCTGAAAAACATTTGAAAACAATTATGCTGAATTTGAAGTTATTTAACATTATTCAAACCAGTGGCTCAGAACATGCAAATGAATTAAAACATGACGGTTAACCGACTGAGATTTCTGTGCAGAAAGAGAATATTACTGTGAGACTCGTGTCAGGCTACTGAAAGGTTTTTTTTTTTTTTCCTGAAATGTGTGTACACACACTAAATGCTCTCTCTGGTGGTTCACTGGACTTGCAGGAAAGTGTTTGTGTGAATTTTCCTCCCATGGGTTTGGAACTGGATTGTCCAGTGATTGAGCCCTGAGGTATCCTCTTATTTCCTCATCATCAGGTGTTGGCCCTGAATAAAAGGAGGAATTTTTCTACCTCTCTGCAAACCAGTTTTTTTTGTTGTTGTTGTTTTTTTACCTGTGGTGATGTATCAACATCAAAGCACATGTTCTTTTTTCTTTTTTTGGTGTCTTTGGATGAAGTTGGTCAAAACCTAACTTGCTACATTTTAGAGACCCAGTCTGGGTTCAGTTTTTACTGAGGCCATTGTGGTCGGGCCACAACTTTTCTGCAGTCTCTCGGACTTGTACTGAGAACCGCCATTTGCAGCAGCTTTTGAAAAACTGCAATGAAAAAAAAAAAATCCCATGCTAACTGTGAGTGCCGTGTTGTCAAGTGTTCAAATTATTTCCAAAAGTCTGAATTTTCCACGGTAACTCAAACAGCATGATGGTGTCATACGCATCCACATCGACAGAGGCTGAAGAAACGGCTTTTGTGCTCAAATATCTTGATTTCCATTTTAATCTCCGTGTCATGTGCACACAAAGATCGCATGAAGCGTAATTAACAGCATAATCCGTATAATGTTGATGTGATAATAGCTCACAGCTTTTATCTGTGCCACTCAAGTGTCCACAAAAAAATGCAAATCTGCAGTAATTATCTTTTCTTCCCAGGGAGCCTGGGGGTTTCACTGCGGTATGAAAGTGTGTTGAAGTCAAGGATGTCACTTATCAGTAATGTTTTGCAAAATAAATGTAGCAGAGAACCAATTAGGAGTTCTGTCACAAGAAACACTCAAAGCAAGCATAAAATGCCAGAGTTTTACTGTTTTTTAATTGTAAGTTTTCAGCTTTCCTAAGTTCAAGGCCTTGGTTCTCAACCTCTAAATGGTGGACTGCTTCCTTCTCTACAGTCTCCTCCACTTGTCTCATTCTTCTTCTGGAAAACATCTCAAGTGCCACCAGAATGGATGGAAGTTGTTCACAAAGTGTTGCCATAGACACTCTATTTAGGTGCAGGCTTTGACTGAGCCATTCCAGCATTTGGATATGATTTCTAAGCCACTCCATTGTAGTTCTGGTTGCATGTTTAGTCTCATCCTGCTGGAAGGTCAACCTCCAACTTCTAACACATCTTCTTACAGAATTACCAAATATTTAGCCCTGTTCATATTCCTGTCAACTCTGACCAGTTTTCATATCCCTCATCATGACAGAACACCCCAAAGCATGATGCTGCCACTGCCATTTTTCACTGGAGGACTGACTTTATGTTCCTGTGCAGTGTTAGCTCTTTAATTTTCAGCCTAGCCTGAACAAGGGCAAAAAGGGAAGCTTTGGTCACGTCTGTCCGAAGAACATTCTTCCAAATATTTTCTGTTTTTGTGGAAGGTTGTAGGTTCAATTCCAATTTCTTCCTGTCACGCAAGGCATTTAACTTCCTGTATCTGTGTATAAATGTGTGTGTATGTGAGTGTGAATGGGTGAATGTGTCTGTAGTGTAAAGTGCTTTGAATGTTCATTATGACAGGAAAGGCACTTATTTAAATTAAGTTCATTTACAACTTTTTTTGACGCCACACAGTCAATTTAACTTTGTTGTTACTTTAAATATGTTTTCCTTTGCCCCTCTTAAAACATTTCCGTGTTACAAAGAAGGTAATAACACATAAATGTGCATTCATTGCACATGAATCCCGTGCATACAACCCAAGATCAGCTGTGTCTTTCTGTTTCACTGAGCAGTTTGTGTGTTGCATTCTGGAACGTTTCCCTGTTGTGGTTTGGCTGGTGTTGACATGCAGTCGTTCCAGAAGAACTGTTTGCAGAAGAAAACAATGGATGACTGGCATTTATTGGTCCTGCTGCCTTTTTTCTGCTCAAGCAAGCAGCAAGCCAAGAAATGGCGACCCTCCTCTAGAAAGAGAGGGAGGGAGAGGGAGAAAGAGCAGAAACCATGGGTGACTGAGAATCTAAACCAGAGTTTAACAAACTTTATTTTAAAATATACAATGATGCAAAAATGTTTACACTAAAAGAATGTTTTTCTCTTATCGGGTGTCAGGGTCTAGAAAACCTGACATTAAACATAAGACAGTAACCTGACATGACTTCCCTCGACACATGCATTCACATAATTGTACTTAATTTTTATTTTTAATTTATTTTAAAATAACTTTTGTGTTTTGAACATGCTCAAAATCTACTCATGTGAAAGTCCATTTAACTGTTGCAGGAATCAGAATAGACAAAACAAGCCATTTAAAAGAAATGATCGCTTTCCTTTGAGAGTTTAATAAAAAAAAGAAAATAAAAAGGTTTTTAGCTTCTATCAGACATAAAAATTGATATTGAAAAGTAGCAAAAAAGTACAACTGGACAGGTTTTTGTTTTTTTTCCAGGAAAAAAATCTTGTGTGAATCAAAAAAATAATAATCCTAGACACATTTTGTTCCAGAACTTTACTTTTTACTCACAGATCACATTTAAGTTAATGTGTAATATCACATAAAGTGTGTAAAGTTACCCAAGAAGTGTCATTTACTTTGGGACTGCGCGTCTTTCTTGTAGCTAGACAAATCTGCCAATAGTCTTTTTCCGTAAATGCATAAGGTATTATTCCTCTCATTTGGAAAAGCAGAAGTGAAGAAAATTAGAAACTGAAATTGTCAATTTCTTTGGTTAGGATTGTGCGTCTTACCGTGTCAGCTTTCAAACAGAGTGGAAACTTTCTTGTCTCCTGGCCTAATTCATTCTGTGATGGCGCCCGGCTGTTCATGACGCTGGAAAAGCTCAAGCAGAAAGAGAACGAGAAAGAATTGTGCAGAAGGAGTGTAACACTCCCTTTTTACTGAGGAGAAATCCAATTTAGCTGTCCCGGTGTTTCAGTGTGAACCATCAAACCTATCAGCTGTGAGCCGGAGGGGCCTTGCAGGGGTTTGAGGTGCATTCGTCGGACAAAATCAACTGTACTTTCCAGCAGCTGTAAAAAAAAAAACATTTTTCCTTTTATTGTTTCAAGCTCACAGGACATATTCTGTCTTTTAAAAGCAGAGGACAAGTGATCCTGCAGTTACGAAAAATAAATAAATAAATAAATAAATAAATGGTTACCATCCAACGGCTCTAGCAAATGTTTGTTTAAAGCAAACACGATTATTACTCAGCTCCATATGTGCTTTTGCTGACCGATACGAGGTGACAGATTTCAGGGTTCAGAAGTACAGATCTCTGCTAACAGATGCAATGATTCACGAAGCAGAGTGAAAACAGTTTGGAAGGAGGCAATGCCACACGAGCGTTTTCGAACAAAACCAATTAGAAAATGTCAAAGCGTGTAGAGCTGTGGTCCAAAGGCTCGCAAATATCACGTGCTGCCTCTGAAGGAGCTCAAATCGAGATTTGGATTCTGCAGCCTGGATCGCAGACGCAAAACTTTTCAAATCATAAATTTCCATTCGAAACAGCCACCTAAAGTTTGAAGCTCTGTGTGAAATAGCGGTGAAGGATTACATAAAACATCATAATCCTTTGTGTTCTCATAAGGAATACTGGGAGTCTGCTGTAGGGATTTGTCATGACAGCTTGACACTCGCAGAGAGGACAAAAACACAAAGGCAAGCAACAGAATACCGCTGTTTTTGACACGCTAATAACCTTCCATTACAGTTTACAAAGCCGAGCATGACATGTTTGTGAAGTTTTCATGACACTAATGCCTCTAGGGGCGTCAGTGAGATTGTCAAGAGAGCACAGCAGTGGTCACGAAATATTTAAAAACTATTTAAATGTGTGATGATTGTCTCTGTTGATTCGTTTGTAAGGACAGGTCGTCAGTCCATCACAGGACAACGCAGATTTACATGGACAACAAATACGACGCTGCACACACAGTGATAACTAAGGGCAAATTAAAGGAATTATTTTACCCTAGAAGTCAATTTTAGGACTGTTGGAGGAAGCCATAGTAGAAGTAGAATCAGCAAAACAAACATGAGAACATAAATCCACAAGACATCCCCTCCTTCTGTTCCTTGTCTGAAAAGGAGTGAATAGAAGTAAACATATAGTCCCATACCTTTCCCCCTTTAAGAGTGTTTGGTTAATCTACAAAAACCGACCAAAACAGAGTCCAACTGTTGAACTATTTAGCTAAACAGTTAAAACATCACCAATAAACAACCAGTGACCTACATTACAAATTAAAAATGTCATATCAAAAAAGGATTGGGGGAGAGGGGTGCAATCTTATTGTACTTTATACTTTATTATTAATTACTTTGCGTTTACATGCTCCACATTCAGACTATTCCATGACCAAACTCTAAAATTTGGTTGCTCTCAGCTGAACAATTCAGTCGGTGTAAAGTCGCTTAAATGACCCAATCCAAGCATCCCTGCTATCTTCTCCCACCGAAACAGTCACTTCCAGTTTGTAAATTGTTGTCCACCCAAGCAGACAGTGACCCTGATAAACATTGCAATTGCTTGCAAACCGTTGGTTTGTATTGCATTTAACGTAAATTGCTATGTAAAATAAAGGCATTTAATCACATATACTATTGTGTTTCTTTAATACTTTTTCTGGAAACTTGCTTTTGCCCACATTGGGATCCTTATTTTATAGAAGAAAAATAGAAACCTCATTCATGACTTGAATCATCCAGGAAAACCAAGAGTGAGACGTTATCAAGGACCCAGTAATACTTCCAAATAACCTTTCTTTCATTAAATATAGCCTGGATTTCAAAGATAAAGTGTGTCTCCTAGAAAAGTGTCATAGTAAATTCAACATCACTGACAACAAATATGAGAGAAAAGCAGCAATGATATGATTATTTCAGGTCGGAGTTATCCTCGGTGTCTGTCAATGATCCCTTTCACGGTACAACAAAAATCCTTTGATGCTGTACATTTAACTTAACATATCGAGATGGCTTGAAACCCTGAACAGATGGGTGTTGCATGCGGAAGATCTGTTATCAAGCTGTAGCTGCTGCTCTTAGCTAAAACATTTACTACAAAACTTCCTCCACTGAGCTGCCTATTGTGTTGAAAACAGCTGTTGTGTTGGAAAGGTTGCGTGTTTAAACCTACGACGGAGACAAAATAAAACGAATGCACTCTTTACAATACAAAGGTAAGGGAGCCTGTTTAGTGTAGCCAAAAGATTATTTTCTGTTACCTACAAAGCTGCTTCTATTGACTGACATGTATTTTCCTGCAAGATAATTGCTTGTTTTCCATCCGCAGATTCGTTCTTCACGTCTGCAAATACATTCCTTTTTGGTTTGAGCCGCAAAATAGAGGCTGCCCTCATCAAGAGCCACGATGTACTGGAACATCAGGCAACAGCCACAAGTTAATATGTTCATGTAGGTTCAGGACAAACTCCATGCTTCAGCTACAGCTCATATTACCAAGCATCCCTTCTCCTTCCTTTATGTCACTACTGTCATCCATCTTCCTCAATTCATGACCTCATTCTTCACATCTATTCTCTCTCCACCTTGTTTTAAGGTTCGATTAAGGTGATCCTAAGTTGGATGAGGAAAGGTCTGTTCCCTACAGACAACCACATTGAGTTTCCTCCTTGGAAGGATCCAATGGCAAGTCTCCACATCATCACATCCTGCATGTGATGATTCCAAATCTCTTGCATAGTTAAATCTTTAAGCTCACTTGCATGTGATGTGGTCCTTGCTAGTAAATTAGCGCTCAGCTAAATCTAATCATGAGTTCAGTGATGTACTGCAGAAAATCTTTAAAATCACTTTCTGAGTATTCCTTGTTGAAACTGTTGAATTGGAATACCCTGAAGAAGCCTGGACAGCAGGTGGCTCAGTGGTAGAGCAAGTGCATTCAGAGAGCACGGTCCGTAATGCAGATGTCCGGGTTTGTTGCATGTCCTCCTCTACTCCCTCTGCCTTTCTTCCTGTCAAGCTACCAATGAATAGAGACCACTTGGGCCAATGAAATATTAATTAACTAAAAAAATATTATGTTAAGAAGAAAAAACTAAAACATCCACTTATTTCTGTAACCCTAAAGTTTCTCCCAGCAAGAACCAGATTATTTCGCCTCCCTAGAGAGTGTGTCTATGGAAAAGGGAAACAAGCTACTGAGAAGGCTGAAGGTGACTCCTGCTATCAAGGCCGTGCTCTTGCTGCAGCCTTTGAAAAGCCTCAAAGGGAGTAAGAAAATCGAAGGACAGAGGCTATGGCTTAGATCCGAGCCCAGTTCAAGGTAGATTTGACATGAAGCATGATGCCAGAGTATTTTCATAAGTTTGTAAACTGCAGGGGCTTTCCAGTGGGAAGGTGGAAAATAAAGTGCTTTGAGACATCTTGAACTTTCGCACATCTGTGGTCATTGAAACGACAAACATTAGCGGATTTTATTAGAATTTTAGGTTATAGACTAAAACTAACTGTGAAGTGAAAGGAAAATGATATGATTTTTAACAGATTTGCAGATGAAACTGACTGACTTTAATACTCTGTAGAACCAACTTTTGCCTAAATTAAGGCAGGAAATCTTTTTGCCTATGTCTCCACCAGCATTATGCATTTTGAGTATAATTTCTATGAGAAATATCCTAAATTTAGTCACATAAAATGTAGATCATCTGTGAAAAAACATTTTTAAGTTTACTAACAAAAATATCAGGTGGCTTTAAGTTTGGTGATTTGAAAATGCACAACGCCTGCCACAGCGTGTCGAGCTTTTAAATAAACTCTTAATACCTGATTCTCGCATTCCTGCAATTGCTTTTTGGTTCTTTAGCACTGATAGCTAGTAGTTTTGGCTGTAATAATCTGTTTATTAAAGGCCTGGGAGCCGTGAGTCTTGAATACAGTACATAAGAGGTTTAAGTCATTCAGGTTTAACTGGTAAGTTGTATCATATTTTAACTGCAGGGGAGGAGATCATTGACATGGGATCCACAATAAAAATTGAGCTCTGGTTGTGTGTGTGTATAGTTTAAAGACCAAATGTCTGATTCAGCCCATGAGCATGCAAGTTCTCACAATCTGAAAATTCAGCCATGTTGCCACTCAAATCTAATATCATTGTAATTTCTATGAATGACTTTGTTTTAAGGTGGATTGAACAGTGCTGATATTCATAGGTGTAGGTGACTTTTCCTCAACTGTGTCCATGACTTGTTCTTGATAATTTTTATTCACCTTTTAAGTCAGAGGGCTGAAGTCTTTTCACTGAACTTATTACACATAACTGAACTCTATATCCCAATTAGGTTGAATCTGTAGGTTGCATTTGATTTTATTGTGTTCTAAACGGGGTTGAACACAATGGGCAGTTTAACGAACTTTGAACATATACTCCAATATTTCTTTATACTTGTGCACTAATTTTTGTTCCAAAATTAAAAAAAAAAATACATTGGAGGTTTTGATAGAAGCTGGCACATTCAAGGTTAAAGTTTTCTGGAAAATCTTTCAACTTTTGTAAGAGTTATGTGACAATAAAACAAAATTAAGTTTAACGTTATACAACACAGAGAGGAAGCCATACATAAACCATATTCCAATGGATTCATACAGAATAAAATCCTGAAGCTAATAAATGTAATATTTATTTCTCTGACAGCAGAAAAAAATTGCCTGAGGTATCTTTAAAAAAACCCACTAGGGTGGAACAGCTTGAGCTTTGCCCAAACAGTAAATTCTATTTGCATGCACAATGAGTGCCTCACACATTATTTAACGCAGCGTCTCGTTATTTGAAAACAATGTGTCATATTAGAGTATGTGACTAATGGCTCCAGCCAGACAGGCACATTACAACTGCACTGCACCACAAAAAGCTTTGTGTCATTAGTTTCAGTAATATGACAGGTTCTAAATCCCTCCGTGCAGTAATGAGATCTGCTTAATCAGAAATGTTTCATGCAGATCAGTCAAGTAACGCAAATTTCTTTTCTGTTTGCTCTTTAACAAGGCAGTAAGAAAGATAGAAATTTAATTTCCGCAGTGAAATAGGAAACTGATTTAGGCCTTTACATTATTAAGGAGAATTATTGTTCCTTTAAATGTGTTTAGTGACCCATCTTCTTGTTAACACCCTTTAGAACAAGGTAAACTCTGCTTGGCTTTCCTACTGTTTGAAGCATTGTAGTAAATCTACAGACAGTGAACAACCACACAGCTGAAAAACAGTAAAGCTGAAATTACTGAAGAGTCGTAATGTTTTGCTTCGGACATGAGTACATGATGAATGCAATGGTCACCTAAGACAAAATGAGCATTTGCAAAGCCTGCAGTCAAACATGAGTTCATAAAGAAAAGGTCTAAACCAGGATTTGTCCACTGAGGAAGATGTTAAGAGAAATTTAATCTAAGAACAGTTGCTTAGCTGGAACCGTACAAACTAGCACTCCATCCAGAAATTTAAAAGCTCTTTTGGTAATATCAGTCTGTTTATAATTGAATACAATCGAAACCTCTATAATACAAGAAACTAAATATCTGACATGATCTATTAAAATGTTACGATTTCTGCTCTGGTTCTATATGAACAGTTACTCTGCTGTGGCATCTCTCCTCCATTTTTTCCTCAGCAACAACTACTTCACCAGTAAAAAGCTGCCAAACGCTGAAAGTAGTCTCACTTTCCTACACATAATCAGTCTGTGTTTTATTGCTATAAAGTAACATAACTGTCGAAACAATATTTTGTGGCTATTGTTTAGTTCTCACTCTGTCTTCAGTTGATTTCCCTACAACATGTTAAGGTTTCCATTGTTTTGATTTGCATAGTGTATTTTATCAAGTTCCACAGACGTTGTGAAACATAGCCTATTATTTTGTTAAATAAGTAAATAACTATTTTTCTATTTTTTTTTCTTTTTCTTTTAGTCATTTAGTTTTCTAAACATACACTGTTAACCAGGGATGAAAGTAGTTTTAAATTTTTTGGGGTACTATGACCAATAAATAAATAAATAAATAAATAAATAAAATATTGCTTCTTTGTGTGCTTTGGAGTTTCTGTGCTGATTAAGTTTTTTTGATAAGCGATAAAAGCTGGTTACCTCTTGAATTGCTACAAAATAAAACTGTATTTCCTCCCTCAGCCCACTGGCTGCAATGTCGACACCTTGATATGCCATGAAACCTAAATTCTGAACATCATGGCATGGAGTGCATCCCAGTTTTCCATGTGTGGCATGTAACCATTCATTTTAGCTTTTAAACTGGTTTTATTGATCCTGTGTCCAGACAGAGGGATAATCAGCAGCACAGCATCATGACCTGTTTGTTCTGAAGATCCTGCAGCTTCCACTTCTCTTCCTAACATGGCGCCTCCTCACCCTGACTCTCATACTGACAGGAGGAACCACAGAGCTCTGTTAGGTTAAAGCTCATCTTCTGAAGTTGGGATATTTTCCTCCAACAGGTTCCAGAGGAATCACCTCAAACCAGATGTTGGACTGGATTTTATTTCACTGTCATTTGTGAATGCTAGAGCCTCATTTTCAACAGTGGAGCTATAAAGATTGAAAAAGGTTATCATTTTGGAGAAAGTCTCATCAACATCAATATTTCCACTAAATAAGAGGTGAAAAAAATTGTTTGATAAAGGAAAAGCCTCTCAGACTCTGAGCGTGACAGCACCAAACTATTTTTATATTAGATAATTAATTTAACTTCACATAATTATCATGTCATTATTATCATTATTTGTTTGTTAAACATATTTACCGTGTTTGATGTTTGTTGTAAATGACAAACAACAAACATCACAGACTAACAAGTTTGTCATACAGCAGCTATAAAGCGCCAAGACAAAGGTAAACAAAGGTAAAACAACCCGAACAGGTGATCAACTCTAAACCACTCGCACCTTTTTACTCTCCGTCTCTCTTTGTCAGTTAAGCACACCCGTTGCCATGGCAACCTCCTGCGCTCCTCGAGCCGACCAGAGATTACGTTAAAAACATAACATTCAGTCCGACACGATATCAGGTTTGCACGCTTGATATTTATTTTGCGGTCATTATTAAGCCTCTCATAAACACAGCGGTGGTTGATTAGTTCATTTTAAACTCCTGCTCTGCTAGTTATTGTGACATCTGTGTTTTTTTTTCTGTGTCCTTGTTTCCCCGTGAGTCTCTGTGATGTCCTGTCCTCCCTGTTGATTGATCCCAGCTGTGTCTAGTTTTCCTGATTACCCTCCCTGTGTATTTAAACCCACCTGTTGTCTTTGGCTCTTGTCGGATCCTCGTCGTTTATCATTTGTCTGCTTGCCTTCACAATCCAACTGTCGAGTCCTGCGTTGATTTAGCTCAAGTATTCAGTCTTCCGTTTTTCAGCTGCTACCGGTATTAGCTGTGTGCTATAGTGTTCCTGCCGTGCCGCCTGTACTGGACTGTGTTTTGAGCTTCTCTTTATTAAATCATCATCATCATCATCATATGGGTCTCAGCGTTCTCACCACCACAAACCACAACTCATGACATTTATTTTGACAATGGAACCGAAACGCACAGAATTGCGCAACACCTTGTTGAAACAATTATCACTGATATTATTTTTGTTGTGTCATTAATTTGAATACGTTTTTTTGTTCTTTAATAAAGTTACGAACGTTTTGATAAGGAGTCAGAGGAAGACGTGCTGGTCTCAGCCTCCTGGCGGCGTTCAGTGTGTCACCTAATGCTCTAAGCACGAACAGTTCAGAAACAATATGAAATGGGGGGGGGGGGAATTATTTATTAACTGATTAAGTCGTGTTTTAGATTGTTCTTGAAAAACTAATCAGTCACGACTGATTACTGGGTGCACTGCACAGTGAACCCATTGATGTTTTACAGCCGCTCCCCTCTCTTGCAGGTACTGCGTACCCCCGCTAAATCTTTTGGAGGTACGCAGTACCCTACCGTACCCCCTTTCTTTCACCCCTGCTGTTAACTCGAAAACGCCGTGTTGTGTGTATATGCTGAATTCGCTACAGTCTGAATTAAAAATATTGAGGAGTAACAGTTTCCAAGCGTTGTTCTCCACTTCGCAAATAATTGAAACTAAAACTGAGGGGTTTTTTTTTATTCGCCTTTCATGTAGCAGCCAATCTTCCAACTCCGACGCACGGTGACAAAGACGCAGCACTATCAGCACCACCTTCTTATTTTCCGCTCAATACAACCAGCTGCAACTTTTGTCGCTGCGCAGCTGCTGCTGGATCCTCCTCATAGAAGCAAGCTGGGCTCATTTAAAGCCAAGACAGGCGGCTTGATGATGTCACATCCGTGGAGTAGGGTCCTCTGAACGATTAGCTCGGATTTTCGCCGCATGCGTGCCCACAAACTTTTTCCCTCCTCCTGGATGCAAGGTTTCTCCCCGCTCGGCCGGATGGCACGCGTGACGGACACGAGTGGTTGGACGTGCCGCCCTCCTCCCGATTCCCTGGAAGTCTCTGTTTTAACCACAGAGTAGTGGACGCGGCGGCCAAGGCGCACGGATATATAAATATATATATAAAAAAAGAGGGGGGGGGGAAAAACTTCAGATTTTTGTTATCTAGGGTTGCTGAGGTGAAGGTGGAGCAGGATGTGGTCGCTGTCCGTGGTTCTGAACCCACTGCTGTTCCTGCTGTTGTTCGGATACTGCCCTACTGTGGTGAGTTACCAAAACACAAAACTACCTCCCGTTTGCACCTGAAACATAATATGAACACGAGCGGATCTGTTTTTTTTTTTTATACGCGCTGTTAGAAATGTGAAGTTTAGTTTGTTTTGGGAGGAGCATCGCATTACCGTATGATTTATCTGATCATTAACACAGGAATGAGTCACCTTAGCTTTCTGTACTTATGTATGTATGTATTCATTCTGTCTTCAATAGAAACAGAATATCTATCTATCTATCTATCTATCTATCTATCTATCTATCTATCTATCTATCTATCTATCTATCTATCTATCTATCTATCTATCTATTCATTAGCACAAGGTTGACTGTTTTCATAATTAGATTTATTAGCTGTCTTCTTTATGTTGTACAAAAATACTAAAGTTAGACCATTGGTCGTGGTTTATCTTAGCTGTATAGCAGTAATTAAATTTTGCTTTTGATGCCACTGCAATTAGGGATTTATAAATTTGTATATTTTGTGCACATATGTCAGATTTGGTCCTTTAATTAGCATAACAATCAAATATACCACTTTATGGATGGTTTCAGCATCTCAAAACATTTTGGGAGTAGTTTGGAAAACAGAACCAGCAGCTTGCTGATTACAATACCAAAACCAAGCAATGCTCAATTAGGTTCATCTCACCCATGTAGAGTTCTCCCATTTTTTTATTTTTGCCGGTGTCTTGATTGCAAAGCAGTTTTCCCTCACCTTGCCAGGACTGGCTCTCTGGCTTGTAACTCAGAAAGAGAGAAAATATTTTTAGACTGAAGGAACACTTCTTCAAAGGAAAGGAGTGGGAAAAACTCATAATGAGTGCTCAAAACAAAGGAGGGACCAGCTGTCTGAGTTATTTAATGGGGGGAAACGAAGAAAGTCTCTGTGCAGTGTTCCGTTTAAACAAAAAATAATCAAGTGGGGAGAGCATCTGGCTTGGCTAGGCATCAGAATCGTTTTAATATGAGAAAATGTGAGCGTGAAAAGAGGGGAAAGGATGTGAGTCACTCAAGAGACAGTAGAAAGAGCTTTTTCAAAGATTACTGAGACCAAATTATTTCAGAGGTCTAAAAAAAATAATCAGAGCTGGAGATGTTTTTCTACTTCCTCCTACTTTTATCCCAGCTGACTGCAGATCATAGGCATGTCACGTCGGTTTGTCGGCGTACGCACTTGTCCCCTAATAGTTTGTCATGATGTCATCCTTTAGCAAACTTGTCAACATATTTTTGAAGTGTTTTCCAAATTTCATGGAGCACACGATTAGCACAGAAGCTCTAGTTTGCATGTAAATACGAGTTACTGTATTTAAATAACCTTTTCTGAGCTGATGTGATATTCTATTCTAAAAAAGTTTGAAAAAGAAAGAATTTCAAAACACGATTATGTTATCGCCTTATTTATACATAAGGTATATACACAAAACTCATGTCAAAAAGAAAAAAAAATATATAGACATACATAAAGAAATTAAATGCTGCCTCTTGATTAGTCAAAAAATTGAACTATCTCCATTGGCTCGCTCAGAGAGGATGTGCTTTTTGCATCCTGTGCCAAATGTTTTTCAAACTGCTCAGGCTGACAGTCTGGGGTGAATGGCAGAGTGAAATGATGGCTGCACTTAAAAATCAGGACACCCGACTTTTATTTAAATCCATAGGCTTCCAAGTTAAGCGCATTGTTCCCGCTGCATTTCCCCTTGGGGCTTCGTTTTCATTATGATGAACACATTCAACAAGGGCTGTCAAAAAGGCTACTATTTGGGACAAATTTTTCGACCACAATTAAAGTTTATTGGCACATGCCAACACTTCAGGATGCTCAGCACTGTCTTTAGATCTAGTGTGCCACTTTGTTACTTCTGTTGTTCTGATTTTCAGAAGGGAATGGCCACAGTTCTTGTTTCAATTGCAATTAATTTATGACAAGTATTTCTGTAGTAATCAAGCGATGGGTGGATGGATGGGTGGATGGATCGATGCTCAAAGCTGGAGAGTGATGCTAAGTGTTTATTAAAAACTCATATTGTCCATATAAAGATTCAAAACTCCATCCAATGATGCCAAACCATGGTGAAAGTTTATTTTCTGAGTCTGGAAACAGAATAATGTTCCTTTTCCGTTACATTCTTACTCATCCAGACCTGATAAATACCTGAGTCTTATTCCACATTTTTTAAAATTTTCTGGACTGGGAAAGTTGTTTTTTTTTTTCTCTCTTTTTTTTGGATTTAGACAATAGCTTTGGAGAGCCTGTTGCATGTTCTAAAGAGGAGAAAAAAATGCCTGAATTCATGTTTCTCTGTTACTCCCTGCAGGGTTTTATATTAAACAATAACTGAACAGTACAATTTCAAAACTCGTGGTATTCATCAAGACTAGGCAAGACTGTTTATAGTTGAAGAGACAATTCACTGGAGACAACACACATTGAACAAAGACGTATCTTACAACAAAAGTATTTTGTTCTTCCAAGACTTTGAAAATAAGTTTCTGGAACGGGTTTGTGTCAAAGCTTTTGGGAAATAAGGCAACGAATGAAAAAGCCACAAAAGGGAGGAAAATAACCAAACATTACAGCGATAGTATGTGCTACTTTTGTTACGACGAGATCATCGGTATTCGTTTTCTTTGTCTCCACAGAGGTATGTGCAGTGAATTTATGCTTTGCATGTTTGTGTGCAGACCATCAGGCCAAAGGAGGGCTGGCAGGTGTACAGCTCAGCTCAGGATGCAGATGGGCGCTGTATCTGCACAGTGGTGGCACCTGAACAGAATCTCTGCTCCAGAGATGCCAAAGGCAGACAGCTCCGCCAGCTCCTGGAAAAGGCATGAACGCGCCTACACACACACACACACACACACACACACTGAAGTGCATGCAAAGTCTTTTTTACAATCAGCACACCTGAATTTATACAGACATTGATTTTCAGCTGTTACTCATATCACTTTGCTGCTGTAATCCTCCCATAGATTGTAGCAGCCAGATTCACAACACCGTTTTCTGCCTCTGCATCTATTGCATGGATGAGATCAGCTAAATGACATGTTGTGAAGATGAGATTGGCTTCCATCCTATCTTAGCAGAACTGGAGTGTCATCTGTTTTGCAACCAGTGGGGGCCATAAAGAAATATTGCAGTATTTTTTGAAGCGAGGTTCCATTAGAAGAAACGAGTGGTTAACACTTTACCCGCAGTTGAGAAGGAATTCAGCTTAGTTCATCCTTTTTACCTTCTTGAAACTACAGACGTCGCTGTGGTTAATGCAGACACTTTAAAACTCTCATCGCATTTGCATTAGGTCATTATTTATAAAGAAGCTGGTAATTATTTATGGGGGAAGGTAGCAGTTCACCACTAATGATTTTTCTGGCCAGAAGGGAAACGGAGTCCCTCAGATGTGTTCTGGGTCTACCCTGTTGTTCCCCTCCCCACCACCCTAATGAGACACTTTGAAGTCAACTCCAACAGGAGGCATCCTGGTCTGATGCCCACCTAAAGGGACTCCTATGCAGGTGAGACCAGGCTCTATGTTGAGCTTCCCCCAAGCTGCAGAGCTCCTCACCTGCAGTGCAACCACACAGAGGAGCTAGCTAATGCTACCTGCTTGTGTCCAGAATCTTGATGTTTTGGTCATGATTTATGATCCATATCTCTTAACAGTAAACAAATCTATTTCTTCATCATATGAACCAGAACAGCACATCCATTTCCGCAGAAGAGGCCCAACCCATCTCTCCATCTCCAGCTCCATCTTGTAATTACTCATTAATAAGACATTAATATATGTGAACTCTTCTGACTGAGGAAAAGACCGGTTGACCTCTGACCAGGAGAGAACAATCCACATTTTCCTCCCAGGAGATTCACCACTCTTCTGTGAGCCTCTCTAGTGGAGCTCATGGCTTGAAGATGTCAACAGAACCAGATCATCTGCAAGTAGAAAATATGAGCATCTTAATTCCTAAACATCCTAAAGTTCCCAATTCAAACGCCATTCCTTCAAGGACCACAGTGGAATGGAGACAAGGGAAAATGCTGACTGCATCATAGAGCACAAGCTTGACTGTTTTCATTGTGCTGTGATTATACAAGAACTGGATTTCATCGCTTCCCCCCAAAAAATTGCGGCAATCCTGACAAAATATCTCAGGAAACTTGGTTTTTAATCATGATGACTCCACAAGGTCTAAATCCAGCATCCCTGGAAGAATCCAGTCCACACTTTGTGCTGGACAACTCCATTGTCTGCAATAGAGTTGTTTTCTCCTCAGTCCTCAGAGTCTTGGCGACTAAATTAGGCATAGACATTATTTACAAACCAGGGAAAACGCATGGTGTATGTAGTTTATGTTTCACACATCTACTAGCAAACAAATATTACAGCACTGAAGTCTCTCTCTGAAGTGACTGTTGCGTTCTGATTTAGCCTACATTTAGCCACTGTAAGCCGATGCATGCTCTCTGTCATTTGCTGGGGCCTCTGACACTAATGTACTAAGCTGCCTCAGGGCTCCAGAAAGGCCTTTTCAGCATCCCTCTGCCCAGGCCAGGGATGAACGCAGTGTGTGATGGTTGTGCTGCTTTGCTTCTGATGTGCTCCAATAATGTTGGCTTTATTACAATGAGAGTCAAAGAGAGAGAAGAAAGGATCACTTTTTTTTTTCTTGTCCGTGTGCCCTACAAACCTAGTAAGCTTTTTGTTAAACCAGCAAAAAGGGTCCCTGTATCCTTGTTCTTCTCTCAAATAAACTACCAAATGCTGCAGATTCATTGACTTTTTTTCTTGATATCTAAAAGAAACACACTAAAGTCAGATATTTATTGAAATCAAACATTTGCATGCACTGTAAACATTTTGTTCCCACTAGCTGACATAAAATCAAACCATTACTTACTTTTGCTAAATGTCTTCATATAGGTTATTTTAAAAACATGTCTTCATTAAGGCAGACTTCAAATACATTGGTTTCTTGAGTGAAATCATGAACACATCTAATAAAACTGCTGAGGAATCTGGTTCTGTGTGTTGCAGATGAAAGTATTCATGTGGGGAATGAATACTTAAAACAACCGTTAAAAGCTGCGTAAGGATACTGGCAGAACCTAAGATTTGTACCAGAACGGGTTAAAAGGCCACTCAGTCCAAAAGAAAAGCTTGCAGTTTGTAAATGCACAACTAGCTTAATTTGTTGGGACACCTTCTATGTTCTGATGAAACTAAGTTATTTTTTCATAAAGGCTTGGAAAAAAAGTGAATGTTCAAGCCTTTGGAAACAAGGAAGTTTAAGTGCCTTTCTATGACAGTCAATGAGGAATGAAAAGCTTGTCTTCCCTTTTTATACAGTGTATGTAAATCTGATTGAAACTGTACGTTTTGAAGCTGATACATCCTGCAAGTTTGCCGAAAGGCAATCACACTGGAGGTCAAGGTGTTGTTTCGTTTCTGGAGAACGTAAAGTGAAGCGAGGCACTAAACAGCTGAAGAAGAAGAAGGACATTTTAATCTGCCGGTGGACGGGAAAATCAATGCTGCACCGTCTGATTCTTTCCAAAAGGTACAGAACATGTCACAGTCAATCGAGGTGCTGAACCTGCGCACGCAGAGAGACTTTCAGTACATCATGAGGATGGAGAGCCAGATCAAAGGGCTGCGGTCAAAGTTCCGGCAGATCGAGTCGGACAGGAAGACCCTCGTCAACAAAAACTTTCAGGTACTTTCTGTTTGATCTTAAACTGCGTGAGAAACATCTCAGAGTGGTTTTTGTACGAGAAACCTGATATGCATGTGAATACATAAAATGTAATCCTTGACAGGATCATCAAAGGTCCACCTCTGCCCCAAACAAGGACAGGTTTTAAAACCGAGACACTGTTTGACTGCAGCAATAAACCTGAAAACATTGAGGTTTGTTTGATCTATAAAAGGGCAAACCAAGGAGAACACTTTTATAGAATAGAAAATTACACACTTAATTACTTTCTATCTGTAATGTCACCTTGGAGTTTCAACTTTTATCTCAGTTTTTTGTCTCAGTTCTCTTTCCATTGCTATTTGGCAATACAACACTTTTCAGATATTCCTAACAGAAATTTTAAAAGACTATAACTTTTGTTCCCTTTTTATTACATTACAGCCACAAATTTCAACATATTTTGCGGGCAATTTTAGTTACTCTTCAAAAACAACATAGTTAAAAAATGTGTCATGGAAGAAAAATGAAATATGGCATTCAATAAAAATCTGAAATTGTGAGATGCATTTGTATTTACCAACCCTCTGCCCCCTCACTCTAATATCTTTTGATAAAATCTGGCTTATCCAACTGCCTGTCTGTGTAACTTTGAACAATGTCACTGTGCCTTGACCAAAAAGGAGCAAAGTGACCCCAGAGCCCCTCTGGATGAGCTGCAGAAATGTTCTGCTCAGGCGCTGAGTAAATCTGGCCTTTATGGAAAAGTGGCTAACAGGAAGATACCTTAAACCTGTAAGGGTCCAACCCTGCTGGTTTAAGCCCCGTCTACACTGAGCTGGTTTTCGGTGAAACCGTAACCTCGTTGCGATCCAGCTGCTCGTTAACACGCCTCCAGCGATCAAAGTGTTTGACACCAGCACTTTTTGAAGCCAAGTCTTAGAGTGGAACTTTTCCAGAAGGGGCGGTGGGTTAAAATGTTTGAATACAAATGAGACACCAACAAATTCCTCTAAATCGTTTAGAAAATGTATCCATTATTAATCTTGAATTTTAAATTTGACTTGAAAGAACTCAACTGAATTAATAAGTAGACTCAGTCTGGACAGGTTGTTCTTTTAGATCTATTCTTTATGTGAAAATTGACGGACTCTTGGGCCCCACCATCAACCTGAGGACACTATGAATGTTTCGGACCATTTGCTTAGATTTTTATGGGATTTGATGTAGAATATGCTAAAACTGGTATTTTATGCAACACGCAAAAGTGAAAGCGTCATGAATAAATGGAAAAGAGGATTTGCAGTTGTTTTATATCACATAATTACAGTCATTATTCATTTTCTAAATTACAATTTCAGGATCTGAAGGGGAAGATGGAATCCCTGCAGCCACTGATTCCGGTCCTGGAGCAGTACAAGACGGATGCCAAGCTAATCTCCCAGTTCAAAGAGGAGATCAGAAACCTGTCCAGTGTGTTAATGGGGATTCAGGAAGAAATGGGAGCCTATGACTATGAGGAGCTGCAGCAGAGGGTCCTGAACTTGGAGAACAGGCTTCACAGCTGCATGAACAAACTCAGTGAGTGTCTCCAATCAATGACAAAAACAGAAAGGATAACTGGCACATTTCCTGCTGCTGCAAGCAGATTGGCATTTTAGCTGGAGAGCAGGAAGCACGACAGAGCTGGTGCCAGAGCCAAAATGATTTTAGTTGATTGAGAAAAGCCTCATTTGGCGTCACAGGACATTATGTTTTATTGCTGTAAAATTGTGAAGCTTTGTGCCATGGCATTATAACTTACAGGAAAATCCTGGTTTTATTCAAAGTGAACAAAATCAAATGTAGCCTAAAAATATGATTTTGTTTTGTCAGATCTGATTCTCTCTTCTTTGTTGACATAAAGGGACATGAAGTGTGATTACATCACTGCACCCACTGACGCTTAGCTGGACTAATAAGATCAATTCTTCTCCCAGAGCTACCTTGTCTTGCGTTAAAGGCTTCCATAACTAGATTCCACAACTCACTTTTATCTGCCAACGTCTCGACATAAATAACTAACTGATCTATTCTAACAGGAAATCCTTTGGTGCTTAAAAAGATGGCTTGGCCGTAGTGTTGGGCTGAAGCCATTTGATTGAGTTGTTAAAATATGAACTTAATGTGAAACTGATCAACTTGTACAAGTGTAGCCTTGCTGGGCATTTCGAAGAAATAAGATGTCTAGCCGGATGAAATTAACTACAACTGAAGCACCTCTGATAATAAACCATCAAAAATAAACATTTCTCCGCGTTCAGACAGACGTGGTGTGGTTATACTTCAGCACTTGCGTGTTACCTTCCCCTTGTATTTATTCAATCGTGAGAGCTGTAGTGTTGGCAGTGCTCACAATGCCGCCCACACTTTAGTTGCTGCCTGCACTTTGAGTTGTACTCCAGTCATAATATGAGAACATAAGTGATGAGAGCCGTGTGACGTGTTTTACAGCATGTGGCAAGCTGATGAAGATCACTGGGCCGCAGACAGTGAAGACTTCAGGGACACGGTTTGGAGCTTGGATGACTGATCCATTAGCTTCTCTTAAAAACAACAAGGTGAGTTGATTTGCTCTGATTTTCTGCTGTGCAAAACGATGTTTGCAGATGGTCTAATATACTTAACATCACCCTTAGTCGCTTCTTCTAGATGAAAGACATTTGTGATTAAAAAGTAGAATTACTGCAGTTCTCATCGTTCCCTGTATAGTGCAGTGGATTTGTAATTTATATGTTTACATTACATAACTGTCTTTGATAGACAAAACTCCAGAGTGATAAATGTCTAGCTAAGGTTCTAGTTTATTTAGGTTTGTTGTTAAAAATCAGGTGTACTCTTGCAAAAGATTAAATGTATATCATTTACTGGAGATTTTCTCTTTAAATGTTATCTCAACTCAAAAATGGATGTCATTGAATGGATTGTATATTTCACAAATTAAATTCAGTAAATCAGAATTGTACATCATGTAGATTTATTTTAAATGTTGCAGAGTTTAAAGGATACTTTCTGTGTTGCTCTTCCCCCACAGGGACAGATGTCTAGGCACAGCATGTAGAGCAGGTCACTGAACTCATGTAGACAGGAAGCGGCTCACATTAGTTCTCTTCTCTGTAATTATCATTGGAAAAGGTGGAAAACGGTTACAGTACTGGGGAAAATGCAGGTTTGTTAACTCA
Source organism: Poecilia mexicana (assembly GCF_051168715.1). Taxonomy (NCBI): domain Eukaryota; kingdom Metazoa; phylum Chordata; class Actinopteri; order Cyprinodontiformes; family Poeciliidae; genus Poecilia; species Poecilia mexicana. The sequence goes on along the minus strand of NW_028263386.1, from coordinate 8,279,683 downwards.
ACAAATATTGTGGAGTTTGGTAAGCCATGCATATAACAGCAGCCATGTTCCTTTTTTTTGTTTTTTTTAAATTGGATATGCAAAATGTCATTTGCTTACATAAAATCGGACTGTAAACAAACAAATATTTAGAAGTTGAGATCAGCCAATGAATCTGAAACGGATAACATGAAATGTCTTTTTTGGGACTCCAGTCCAACATTTTGGACTGGATCAGAAAACACTTGTTACTGGAAGGCAGCCTAACAAACAAAAACTTGGAATTTAATACTTGACATATGCTGCAAAAAAACAAGTATGAATATTATGCAAGGCTGCATGGTGGCACATTTGGTAGCATTGTTTTGGGCTTTTTCTAAATGGAGTTTGCACGTTTCCCCCATCAACGTGCGTATTATCTCCAGGTACTCCAACTTCCTCCCCCAGTCCAAAAACACGACTGTTATGTAAATTGATCTCTCTAAATTGCTTTTAGATGCGAGTGTGTGTGCATGGTTGTCCGTCATGTGCCGTTGTGTTGCCTTTTAATGGACTGATGTCCAGTGTGTGTCCTGCTTTGCCCAGTAGATGGCCATCAGCACACCTGTGTCCCTGGAAGGAACGTGTTGATAGGAAACCTTTCTGTTATTCACAGAAAATGCTCAGATGGTGATGTTTAAAGTCTGTAAAGCAAACTGAGTGCTTACTAAAATCTTTTCTTTTGTTTGCAGAAAAAATGTTGAATTATTTAAATTTGACTTTTAATAATTTAACTTTATTCTAATCTTTCTTTTTTTTCTGTGTAAAAAAGTTGAATTATTAACATTCCTAATGAGTTGACCTGCTGAGTCTAAAACAAGCCCAAATGGTTTATGACATTAAGCTTTACTAATACTGATAAGATATAATTATACAGCGGCAAAGAACATTCAAATATATGTTTTCTGTGTATTGTACCCCCTGTTTTACTGTGCATTCATTGCACTGACAATCATATTATCCCATCCAGGTAGTGCACTCTTTTGATAATTACCATTTTTGTGAGGAGTTGATTCTAGAAAATACATTGAATTAAGTAATAATTATAATATGGCCCTTTTTCCAAGACCAGATAGTTTAATCACCAAATAGTTTAATGCACCAACAGTAAATCAAGTAATATTTTATATTATCAAAAAATGTTTATTGCAGTTAATTTTATACAACGTTGTTGTCATAAGAAAAAGGCTGATTTTTATGTGGTCAATTTTAACAATAATTATGCTGCTTGGAACCTAATCATAAGAGTTATCTCTTATTTATCTGCATCTGTAATCGTCTTCCATGCTTCCACTTTCAAACATTACAAAAGTGTTTCCTGCATCTGTCCACAGGTTTGGTACATGGACAGCTACACCAACAACAGGATCGTGAAAGAGTACAAATCCATCAGTGACTTTGTGGCAGGAGTTGAATCCATGACCTACAACCTTCCTTTCAAATGGGCCGGAACCAACCATGTCGTCTACAACGGGTCTCTGTACTACAACAAGATGCAAAGCAACATCATTGTCCGGTACAGCTTTGAGACGGGCCTGGTCATAACCCAGAGGGCGCTGGAGTCAGCAGGCTTCCACAACGTGTACCCGTACACGTGGGGGGGCTTCTCGGACATCGACCTCATGGTGGACGAGCTGGGCCTGTGGGCCGTGTATGCGACCAACCAGAACGCGGGGAACATCGTCATCAGCCGGCTGAACCCGGACACCCTCCAGATCCTCGACACGTGGAACACGGAGTACTCCAAGAGGAACGCAGGCGAGTCGTTTATGATCTGCGGCACTCTCTACATCACCAACTCCCACCTCACTGGCGCCAAGGTGTACTACGCCTTCTCCACTAAGACATCGACGTACGAGTACACAGACATTCCCTTTCACAACCAGTACTTTCACATGTCCATGTTGGACTACAACGCCAGGGACCGCGCCCTTTACGGCTGGAATAACGGCCACCAGGTCCTGTTTAACGTTACACTTTTCCACATTATTAAAACAGAGGATGACTCTTAGGGACACTGTGCAGGTGAGAGAAGGAAAGAAAATATACAAAACTGGAAGGTTGTGCCTAAAAATAATCAGATAATTTATTCTTCTTTTAATTTATTTTTGTTTTACTCATACTAGTTTTTGTTTTATTTTTGCCTTTTTTCACTGACTTACCTCTTTTAATATTAAACTTTAACTTATTTCTGTACACTGATTTTCTTATGAGTATATTCTATTGATAAAACAGTTTAAAAGAAAGATAAAACTGTGCAGCTTTTTGACCCCTGAAACAAACGGAGACGTTTCTGTGGCATTTTCCTCTTCATATTTTTTTTTCTCTGATGTAGAAAGCCCATTTATTTATGCACACTAATTTAATCAAATCTTTGACTGTAATCATTAATCATTTATTCTTTCCTTGCCATTTATTGATATTAGTATAATTATTCCTGCTTTTCACTGCCTGCATTTAGCTTTGTATTGTTTCCCATCTCAAATTTTGCACTTGACCTTGTGACATGTGGGGAGGGACCATAATGTACCTGTACAGTTAATGTACTTGGCCGTTTTTGTGTTTATGTGGGGGTTATGTGGTCATCACAGCCGCTGGTTATCTTGAAGTACCAAGTCAAAGTCCTTAGCGACCACTAATATCTGACTGCCTTTAACTTAGTACTCTGAGATATTGTAGCTTTTTTGTAACTTTAGCAGCAGTTTGTATGCCTTATTCTGTGTAGTATGTGCCGTAAGCCGAAGGATAACACTTCTTGTGCATGAATGTTGGCTATCCTGATGGCATTTTTACTGTGTTTGTGTGCATTTTGTATTTGCACAACATTGCATTCTCCTCCAATGAAGCTATTGTCATGATCCAGTTTTACATACTGCGCTACTTCAGTTCATTATGTGTTTGTTTGTGTAAATAAGACGGTATCCATAGGAAAATAAAATATTGTTTTCATAAGACTAGTGACGTATGTTTTTTTTGTTTTGTTTCTCTTTTTTTTTAAATAATGAAAATGTCTTTAAAAGATTTATGGGAACAAATGTCAAAGATCACTGCAGTTTTCAAATAGCTCAGTGCTCTTACAGCCCCTGGTTACACTGCTTCATTTTTTTCAGAAGATAATTCTTTTGTTTTTGTGTGCAACATATTTTTACCCATAAGCTTATAAGATAAACATCTGCCAGTACATGTTCAGCACCAACAAGTCTGAAATGGTGGCCAGAATCCAGTATCCATGCCCACAATTTGTTCATTACTGATACTAAATCAGATCTGTGCTAATTTTTTGTACAACATATGTGACGCTCTAAAATTTATGAAGGATGTACTTCTTTTTAACCAGTATAGCTGCTGTCTAAATGCTGCAGATATGAGGACAACAGAAATAGAGGGATCAAACAGTGCAGCCAGAACGCGCCCCTGAGTGAAAGCATCAACAAACCGTGTAATTAAATCACCAGTGGTATGGCAAGGTTACGGATGTTGACTTTGACGTGGGGATCATTTGAAAGGAACCTTGTCTGAACCTCAGTTTTAACAGGTTTCATTTATTTAAAAAATATTGAAGTACGGGATGTTCAATTAGTGAGTAATGTGTCATTTGTTTCAGCTTCGTGTGCAATAAAAAGTTGAGAAGGCAAAAGAAACCCTTCTTCTTGCTTCTTCTTTCTAAATGTGAAGTTTTCAACGGGGGATAATATGTGCAAATCCCTGGACAAATGACACATTCTCTCTCACAAGCTCCAAGACAAGTATTGCAAGTTTTTCCTCCTAATTTTCAGGCTGCCAGTCGAGCCAAACAAGCTGATGCTTTGAAAAGATGGAGTGAGATTATCTCCTGCCAAATCAGAGGTCTTATTTTTGCTGTACAAAAATAATGAATGCAAGATGAGCAGATTAGCAAGTGAAGAAATGGATTTTTGAGGTAAGTAAATCTAACAGTAAATAGCACTCTGCACACAGTGAAACCCAAGAATAGAAGTTAATTATCAGTTAATTATCTGGCAAATCCGTTTTTTTTTTTGTTGTTGTTTGTTTTGTTTTGTTTTTACAAATCCTTAGGATTAATGAGGGAAGCAGGATTCTCATGAGGCAATTCTAAAAAAAAAAAAAAAAATCCTTAATTTTATTTTCAAAAAGATTACAAACTTTCACTACACTCCAAATCATTCACTTTTTACACTTTTGCAGAGGTCTGTTTACTTTTTGGAAAGTCTTTCAATCTTTTGGCAACCTTTAGGACTGAGGAGATCTTATGATGCTAAGGTAGATTATACACATAATCATCCCACCAGTCTCTCTGTAGCAGTCAGCAGTATTTTTGATAGTGTGAACACATACCTCTTATATCCTAATCTCTTGCAGGTTGGATGCAGAGCCTCCTCTCCATGTCAGATCAATACACACCAGTCAGAAGCATCACAAAGGTCAAAGGAGCATGCACTGAGTCTACACCATAGGAAGCAGAGACAAGTATAGATTTCATGAGATATTGATGTCTCGAGGGCAAAGATGTCAGCGAACTTCAGGTGAATCACCATGCAGCCCGAGCTAAATCTTTCTGGGAAGTGGTTCCAATATGGAGTTAACATATTTCCAGCATACAGTGCTTTGAAAAAGTTTTTTCACCGTATAGATTTGTTTTCTTTTTGTTTTGTTTTTATCATACTGAACTGATTCAAATAAAATTTAAATATCAGGTAAAGATGAAATACAAATTTGCACTCAAGTAAGAATAGGACTACTTCAAAAATATAGCATTTGGTTAAAAAAAAAACGAAAACGTCTATAACCAATATTTACAGTAGGTAACATATGTAGCAACATTGCAAAGTTGCAGTGACAACATTTACTCTGCTAATATTTGCAGTATGCTCACTTTACCTGCAAATGGCACAGCAGGCTCAGAAAGATGGAAAACAACCGAACAACAAAGCTTGTGAAAAAAACAAGAGGCTTCACTTCAACATAAACTGTAGGTTTGTGTCTGTGTTTAATGCATTTTACTTAAAACATGTTTGTTCATCATTTAGTGAAGTCAATCTCAGCAGATAGAAATTTTGCTCAAATAAGAGTAGCAACACTTCATAATACTAATACTCAAGTAAAAGTCTAAGGTAAGGTGTCATAAAATACTCATAAAAATACAGTTTTTCCAAAATGTTAGTTAAGTAAATTAGTTACAATCCATTTCTGCTCGGTGGACATTTTATTTCAGGTTCAGGTTTTGATGCAGCCCAGACGGTGACACAACAACCACATGTTTGAGTATTGGCATGATGTCCTTCACTGAAATGATTTGCTTGTTTTATGCAAGTTGTAATACAATGCAGGAGGTGTATGGGGGTTGAGCAAAGTTTTATTGTTCTTTGATAAATCTAAATGCTGGAAAAGAGATTATCATGCTTCACATTACAACTACACATTTATTCATTTTCAAACTCTCAAGTTGTCAAGGTTTTTTTCTGAGTTATTATTGTAGCTTTGAAAATTTCAGTATGCTGCTTTTGCATGTAAAAGCTCCCATGTTAGCATCGCCATTTGCAGATGCTGTGCGAGCCATAAATTAGACGTGGCCAGCGTCCAAACTGAAATGGATCAAGTGCAGCAGATTTCCACAAGTGTTACATTTTTATGCCTGCATGTTCCTGAAATCTGAGTGTTTTTGAAATTGTTTCATTTTCTGATAAAATTAGGTGGTTTGTATTTTTTTAGGAGTTTCTGTTCACAGTTATAGCGAAGAGATTGGAAAAAAAAAATAGTTTTCCTCAATTTCTAACATAAACAAGAACTTTGTTTTTTTTTTTAGATTTTTCCTCATGTTATTTAACTTAACTCTTTTCAGTAATCATCAACTATTTTGCTTTCAGTCTGCAAGACATTTTCCATTATTACTTTTTTTCTTATTACAACAAAGCTAAATGCCTGCTTTGAAGAACATATTAAAATTACATTATTGATTTCCTCATTTAATTCAATTTCTTTTTGTGTTTTCTTTGGTTCGCTCAAATTAAATTCTTTAAATGAAACATCAGAGACTCATATGCCGAGTTCAAAGAAAGCAAAAACCGCACAACAAAACCTCCGCATAAACTCACCATAATGGGATTTGAGGATTAGCCTCAAAGTCTGCTTTTCGTAATTCTAAATGTGTTGCTAAGTAACAGGTGGAATTAATTTCATTTCATTTGTGGAAAAAGTGAGGGTCAAAGAAATAAACACCACCATAGCAGAGTGCAAAATAGAAGGGGGTGTGCTGAAGGGGCCACTTTGTAGCATATGATAAGTGTTTATGCAGAGCACCAATTACCATCACCTAAATGAGAACTCTAATTACCGTGATCCTTTTAGTACCGGTGTACAAGTATGCAGTGGGAAGCCGTAGTCATCACTGTAGCGTCTGATTAAAGCAGCTTTAACTTCCTCAAAGCTGAAAAAGAAAATTACAGCAGCAAAAAAAGTTACAAATTGTCACGACAACTTCAAATGATAACAAACGGATAAAGAATATGCAATTCATATAGACTTGAATTAACATTACGGCAAATTTGAACATAATATCACACTGTTAGCTGCAGTTTACGGTTAGTTTTTCTGGACATTTTGCTTTTAATTGGGGAAAAGCAAAAAGAGAACAAGTGTCTTTCTGACCGGGAGCTGACAGCGTGTTGAAGAGTTATGGACCGGACGCTTTGGAGCGTCTGGTTAGGAAGCGCATTACAATCCTTTGGTTGAAATGTAGTTTGTAGTCAATTTGTGCTCAAAACCTATTTTAAGTCAATCATCGGCCTATAAAATGCTGGGAGTCACATGTGGCACGCAGGCCTTGAGTTTGACACGTGCATTACGCCATAGAACTGCCAATTGGTAATTAAAGTAAAGTAGCTTTGATTTCAAAGAAGCCGACATTGAAGTCGATTGGCAAATGAACCATCACGGAAGAGGAAGGCTCTTGTTGTCTCACTGCACCCCAAGAGATGCATAACCGACAAAAACCATTTCTGTCTAGTTTCGAACCAGAGACCTTTTGCGTGTAAAGCAAACGTGATAACCACTACACTACAGGAACTGAACTTCTCTGCTTTGTTTCAGTTTGAGGTTCCAAAGTTGATGATGTGAGATGCAACATGAAAATTTCAACTGAGGTTTGCACTCAGATGCCTGGATTCAGAGTACAGACCATGACACCACAGAACCCTTGTTGACCTTTAGTAAACACCTATGATGAATAGAACATACAAAATCTGTTTCTGTCTGGTTTCGAACCAGAGACCTGTTGCATGTAAAGCAAACGTGATAACCACTACACTACAGAAACTCATGCTCTTTGGAGTGTTCCTGGTAGATGATCCACATTTTGTTAGAGACTAATGTCAACGATGGGCATGGAACAATGTTAAATACTTATACCACAGATCCTCTCAGAGAGCACAGTAACTTAGTGAACAAACTGTCAGACTTATAATTGTGCCTAATTTCACATTACAGTCCATAAACTAAGCCTGGGATTAAAAAATTGTATTGAAGATGTCATTAGCAGAGACAAATGGTTCTACAGAGACTTGGCTAAATGGCTATAAAATAAAATCAATACTTACAAATAAAAAATGGTTCAAAAATAAAATTAACACATTAAAATAAAAAAATATCTCTGAAATACAATCAACACTTGAAAATTAAAAATGGTTCAAAACTAGAATCAACACTTCAAAATACAAAATCTCTGGAAAATAAAATATTATGTATGTTGTTTTGAAAAACATTAGAACATAAGCACTTTATCAAATCTTCAATGTGGTAAGATCATGTAAGTTCTTAAATCCATGGAAACTCAACAGTTTGTAAGGTAGGTGAGTTAGCTCAGCAGGTTAGAGCACCGTGCTGGTAATGCTGAGGTGTCGGTTCAAACCCCGTATGGGGCAATTCATGTCTAAGGTCTTTCAGACAATCAACACTTCACAATAAATAAGGTTTCAAAAATAAAATCACCACTTCAAAATAAATAAGGGTTCAAAAATAAAATCAACACTTTACAATAAAAAAAGGTTTCAAAAATAAAATCAACACTTTACAATAAAAAAAGGTTTCAAAAATAAAATCAACACTTTGCAATAAAAAAAGGTTTCAAAAATAAAATCAACACTTCAAAATAAAAAATGGTTAAAAAATAAAAACACTTCAAAATAAAAAATGGTTAAAAAATAAAATCAACACTTCAAAATGTATAATGGTAACTGTTTCTGTCTGTTCAGTCCATAAAATAAAATCAACAAAATGTATTGAAGATGTCATTAGCAGAGACAAATGGTTCTACAGAGACATGGCTAACAAATAAAATCAACTTACAAAAATGGTTAGGAAGAGCATTACAAACCTTTTGTTGAAATGACGTGTTAAATTCAAGTCTCCATTATAGACCAGAGAAAACTAAAGAGTGTTAATCCATTTGAGGAGCCGGCAGTTTATCTTGAGGAAATAAATGACGACGAAGAAGTTAATTAGACTGTAACATGCTCAACCACTGCGGACGTGGCTCTGCCGCGTCGAAGAATTAGAAACCGCTGGAAGTAACTCATCCAGCAGATTTAACAAATGGAGCCTTCTGGGTTCACGTTACCCAGGAGAGCGGCGGTCCTAAGGAGCTGCAGACGTAACATCTGTCCGTTTCGGAGAAGCGAAACCACGCAAAAAAAAAAAAAAAAAAAAAAAATCCTTGTAAAAGCGCACACCGGACCGCACAGGGTAAAACACTCAGAGTTCAGTTGATCTGTTTGGATCAGACAGATCCAACTGACTGATGAATTAGCGCAGATTTTTCTGCAGATGGGAACCAGGAGGAAGGGCATTCAGACCCCAGCGGGTGAAGTGATGCTAATTTAATTTAATTTAATTTATTAAAAGTTATTGGGGTGGTTTTTGTCACTACGGAGAAAAATGTAGATACATTTATCTGCTTAATTTGTGATGGGGTCTGGATTCACGGTGAATATTAACTAAACCGCATAAATGCGGCTAAATGGCCGATGTTAATATGATTGTAATTTCACGGATAAAAATAGTACAGGACCGAGTTTTTTATGTTGTCGGTCAAGATAACGGATAACAAAAAAAAAGTCTAGCGTCACCTGCCGCCCTGACACCAACTCACACATCTTCATTCACAGTCTTACTTGTAAATCGATTTTTCTTTACTTGGACGTTTTGATGTTAGCTTGTCGATGTTTTATTCGCTGGGAAAACCAATAAGCAGTTTGAGGTGACTCTGCTGCTCTCTAGTGGCGAGAAGCCGTAATGTTGGCTGGTAACAATCGGAATGCATTGTGGGAGATGTAGTTTGTAGTCAATTCGTGCTCAAAACCTATTTTAAGTCAATCATAGGCCTATAAAATGCTGGGGGTGGGGGGTGACATAAAATGACATGGCGGGCCGCATGTGGCCCGTGGGCCTTGAGTTTGACACATGTGCTCTAAGGGATAAGTACAAGCTTGTCTACCTGTCACAGGGTACAAATGGAAACAATCAATGAGTATTATTTTTCATTTAACAATAAAGTTAACAAGAAAAGTGATCAGTATTTTTTGCACTTGCCTGTTGGAGAGAAATGTTAAAAGTCGCATGTGGATGCAGGCTCTTAATGATCTCACATACAGTCTTGAGCGTGCCCTCCAGTGGAGGGCTCACCTCATCAAGAGCCTTTCTGACCAATTAATAAGGAAGGATGTAAAAACCCTCCGTTTTTGACTTTTCTATTGAACAACCTCTACCTTTATTTCTGATATGTTTACACCTCTAAATGTCAGTTACAAGCAGCTGCTCCATAAGAAATAGCTGCTATTAAAACGTTATTTAAATACCACAATAAAGAATGAGGAATGGTTTTGATTTGAAATGAGAATCTTTAGATTAATATTTTCCACTAACTGATTATTATTTTTATGTTTGGCCAATATTCAACAACCAGGATATCCTGGCGCCCAGTTTTATCGACTTTAATAAGGTTTGGTTAATATTTCTTTTTTATCATACAGACCACTTTTCATTGCTCCCTTTTACTCCCTAGTAACGGCCTTAATTATTAGTGTCATAAAATTCATGTCCCCTCTTTCCTTCTCTTCTCTTTCAACTGCAGCCAAGATAGCTGCCCATCCTGATTCTGCCTTGCCATCTTTTGTCAACCTCGGTTCTGAAAACGTTTTCCTGTAAATGTTTGCCACATGCTTGATCACAATAAAGGAACAAAGGTGCATTCAAGCAAGGGTTCAATACAATCAGCTGTAGTTTCTCTTAGATGATGTTTTGTTCATTTATATTTAAGATTTTTATGTGCAGCATCTTTTTATAATTAAATTGAATTGAAACTGTTTATTAACTCAACTGATATAATTTCAGTTTTACTTTTGTCAGCTTGTTTTTTTTTCTGTTATCTCCTAACCCTGTAATAAATTTGATTATTTTTTAATATATTTATACCTTATTATTATCTCTATTTATTAGCCATTTTTTTGTCCCTGCTTTTTCTAAGCTTGGTAAAAGATTTTAAGCCCTTTCATTTTTGCAGTCTTGTGTTTTTGTTGCCAAAGCTTTGAAGTACACCATCAGCCTCCCTATAAGCTTTGACTCCATCCCCACCCCTGTCTCTCCTATTGCATCATCGGCCCGCCCAAAGCAAAAATTGCTTCTTTTTTTTTTCTGTTGTAAACTGTGCTCATGAATTAAGAGTAACTTGGGGCAAGGTTTCAGATTCCAAACGCATTTAATCTGAAATCAAAATAACGGAGGAACCTTTTGAACCATCATCTTTTTTTTTACTAAATTATGTTTACTTCCAATATGCAAACGACATACCCCATTTATTTTCAATTCCTCAAGTTGTAGAAAGTTTGCCCCAACCTTTCGATAAATCATTTTATTTTGACAAGCTGCCTTCATTAACTATAAAAACCCCTTGAGTGTTGAGACACTCAGCAGAATTTAATAGACAGCAAGATCAATATCAATGGAAGGAAGTTGGTGGAGAAAACCATCAAAAATGAGAGGATGAATGTTAAATACGTAAAAGAAAAAATATGAAGTGAAGTTCAGGTGTGATATTATATCTGCTGTAGATAACTGTCCTAACATCTAAGTACTCAGTAGTTTGTCAAAGATACTGAACCTAATGGTTAGTTTGAAAAAGCAAATACTAATCCTAAACTGAGAGGAGATTTTTGAAAATCTGAGATTGATAAAACAAGAACACAAGATTAAAGAATTATTGTTTACTTTTTGGGGCGTTATGAACACCATAAAATTAGACAAGCACAATAACCACAACATATAGACAAAAACAAAACAGCTGGGGAAATAATGAGATCATAAATATAGTTGTCAAAATAAATAACAATATTAAATAAGTTCATTTGGAAAGATAAGACAGACATTAAATAAACAATTCTATCTGCTAACACGTTACAGCCTTCATCCACGTGGTGTAAGAAAAACAATCCTGTTTTTTGATGATAAAGTGAATGACCAAAGACGGCGAGTGTCCTCAGCTCAGAGATATGAACCTGAAACGCTACTTCGCTTTAGTTGTCATACATTTGTAGTTATTTGAGATAAAACAATATTGCTGTTTAGGAAAAGGTTCTACAGTTTAGCTTTAAGGTTAATGGGCTTCTGCACTGTTGTCTGTTCATTGTGTTTTAATTCTCGTAATCTCTCTTTACTAAATTAAACCCTGATATTAATTCGGGATGGATTTTTTTTTTTTTTTTTGATACAAGCTCACTGAAATCCAATTGAAAATTAATTAGAAAATTAATTTCTGTATCTGCACATTCAGCCAATTTGCATCACATAAACAATGATGAGCTGAAATGTCCTCGCCAAGTTCATAACAGTTCTTCTGTCAATGGAATAACAGCTGGAGGCAAAGACATGCTGGACCGAAAAGATGCTCACTTCTTTGGTTAAACACATGGAGTACAAGAAAAACACTTTTTAAAAATTAGAAGAATAAGGAAAAAAAAAAAAAAACATTTTAAGCTGTCAGCACCTTTTCTACTTTATTCAGAGTGTGGCTCCCTAATTCATTTTTCAGTAAGTACCAACAAAAATGCTAATGTGCAGAGCTGCTGTCACATCTGTTCAAACTGGCTTTGTAGATCAAAACCTGGTCTGCAGGTCCACTAAAGGGAGCTCCTGCAAGCACAAACAGAAACCACCATCTAAGCCAGAGATATTTCGCAGTAGGGGGATAATAAGGCTGTGCTGCTTAAGTTAGTGGGTTTTTAGCTCCTGCACAGATTCACATCCTCGTCTGACACTAGAGCTACTTGTTTTAAACATTGCTAGTTTGCATTTGTGCCCTCATTCCTTATCTGTGGGCACAGGAGCAGAGGATTTGTCTCTCTGAATGAATGAGCTCAATAAACCTGTCACAGCTCAGACTACTTGACTGTGTATTGACTCAGGTTATAGGGATCAATCCTTTTTATTAGCTTCCATTTGGCTTTGCTTTACCCACACATGACGAAACCCAATAAAACACAATGTCACCTTAAATAATTGTTGTACCTCTGAGCTGATTTAACCTGTATCATATGTACCAAAGAAAAAGGAAATGTGCAGAAATTCATTCTGTAATTTCTATATAAATAGTCATCACCATTCAGATTTTGTTCTTCTTTTTTTTGTTTTTTGGTCACACTTAATTGGTCCGGATAATCAGACGTTTTGACCACAAACAAACTTGAGTAAACACCAAAGCAGTTTTCAAATAGTGATTTATTGAATTAAGAAAAACTCATTAAAAGAAAAAGGTTATCGAAAGCAGCATGTGAGAAGTAATTGTCTCCATAACTTGATAAACTGGTTGTGCCGCCCTCGCCAGCAACAAAGGCAATCACTGATAACTGGTAGCAAGTCTTTTATCTTTGTGGAGGATTTGTTTTCTCACTTTTCTTTGCCTAATTGTTTCATTTCTGCCACATTGGAAGGTTTTTGCACATGGTCAGTTTAAGGCCATGTCAAAACGGCTTAATAAGAATCAAGACCATTTTTGGATATCTTTAGCCTGGTTAATATTGTCAAACAGATTCTAAGGTTTGAATAGCCTGTCTTTAGTGTAAATAAACTCATCCACCTAAAAGTGCGGCATGTCTAAACCAAACGTTTGGACTTTGATTTGTTGTTGCATTGATCATGAATACTTTGAGATGTGCTACACAAATTTAAGGTGTAAAAGGCTGCAGGAGAGTGCAGGCATTATAAAAACTGCAGCTACAAATTCTGCTACAACTGGTTAAATGCTTTCATATCACATAAATTGTGTAGGTTTCACATCATCATCTGATTGTGTGTCTTCTGTTCTCTTAGGGTTGTTCATTTAAAAGAAAAATCAATGGGTAGATCCTATCCAGAGTCCAAACATTAGTCTGCATCTACACTTCAGGTTGTGCACTAGCTACAGACAACAAATCTAAGCGTTAATTTAACAGCACATTAGCAGCACACAGGGCACTTTGTCAAATTTCAATTTTTCAGAGCAACGCTAATGGGGCTGACGAGTGATAGGACGATGGTGGTCGATGGGTCCTTGGGGGGCTGTTTGGGATGTTAGCGCCTCCATTTATCAGGACAGTTGCTTTGAGATCTTTGAGTGGCAGCCAAGCATGTCGAGGCACAGAAGACCAGGCCGCTCTTCCAGATTGACTTTTTCAGTCTCAAGCCTCAAAGATTGATCTATGCTACAGCCTGCCAAGACCTTGGTGGGAAGATTGTAAAAATAAATTGGATCTATTCTTTCGAGGAAAAAAAGACTCTCACGGTTTTGGGGGAAAGACAATGATTAGAAAAGACACAGAGAGAGAGGGAGAGAGAGAGAGAGAGGAAGAGGGGGCGGATAATACTTTTATAAATTATTTCCTAAAGGTGTGTAGGCTCCGTTTGAATACATGCACACACACACACACCGAACATATACACTTTGAATTGATTCCTATTCATTTTCCTTTCATTTCTGTAGCCCAACCTTAACACTAACCCCAGCCCTGACCTAAACTCAATACCCACCCAACCCACAACCCAGAAACAGCATTTCTTCTTATGGGGGCTGGGCTTTGGCCCTTAAGTTGCAGTGGATCCTCACAAAGTACCTTCACATTTCCGCTGATTCATTCTCTTTTTAATGCATTTAAAAATAATTTCAATGTGAAATCTATATTCAAATACGCGGAAGAATTATCTATTACTTCTTCATGAATCCTAGTGAAGTTTCACAGCAGTGGCCAGGCTGCTGAAATTACTCCAACAGCGCATCGACGACCCTTCAGAAGTCACAATACATGCCAGAACAACACCGAGAGCACTACAGACATCACTGGCTGTAATGTTTGCTTTCAAGATTCAAAATAAGTCATAAACTGGGATAAAGTGATGTCCACGAGAGTGCTATCAGAAAAAAAAAACACTGCTGCTGGAAAAGAACACAAAGAGCTGTCTCACATGTCAAAAAAACATTAAGAAGATTCTCAAGATGTTTGAGAAAATATTGGACTGACAACAGATATGGAACTTTTTAGAAGGCGTATGTCTCTTTGCATCTGGTATAAAACTATCACAGCATTTCAGGAGGAGAACAGACAATTGTCCAGACTCCAAACAAGGTACAGTTATTGCAGTGATCTGGAGTAGTTTTGTTTTTTCTTAGTTTTTTTTTTAAATAACTGTTATTTATTGTTAGCCTGCCATTCGTTCACCACTGTTCAATGTTTTCTCTGTTCTGGGAAATAATTTTTCGCTCAGGGATAAACAAAGGTAAAATAAGGAATAAAAAGATAACTTTTTTTATTTGGAAGGATGTAGGTTAAGCGCATTATTTAAAAAGGTTCCTGGTAATGTTGTGTGACCTGTTGTGAGAGCAGCTGCAGACATCTATTGCCTTTGACATTAAGGGGCTAATGGCATCACTGCTGTTACATCCAGCTACAGCAGCATATTCTGCAACACAGCAGAGTGAAACAGACACAAACACAATCTCTATTCCAATAGAAATCACTTGGAGTAATTTGTTATAAGTTCTCCTAATATTAAATATAATTTTAAAAAAATCTGCTGCACTAATTGTTACGTATTCCACCAGATATAAATCTCAGACCTTGCAGAAAAGAACAAGAGTTGCTTTTATGGTGTAATTTTTTGTTTCTTAATTATGCTGGCATAATCTTGACTTAGGTTACAAATGGAGCAACTGCAATTGATAGAGGGAAAGGGGAAAAAATCCTCCTATCATAAAGACAAACACCAATAATCAACAATGCACACATATATAAAGTCACTTATATATGTGTGCATTGTAAGAAACATGTTGCCTTATAGAGAGCATATCAGCTACAGCTTTAATCATTTTGTGAAACCAATTTATTTGTATTGTCATGTTTTGTTGTTGGGGACCCAAGTAGAGGGGCAAGGCAGCAGGAAAGTGGCGAGTTAAGATGATTTCCATAAACAGAATGGACCGGAAACAGCAAAGTGCTGACACAAAATATGACTTGGAGTAACTGAACCAAGGAGCAGATAAACTTTGAGCCCGGCATTACGTGCAATTTGCAGTTATCAGCAGGATTTTGTTTTACATTTGCCTTAAAACAGCATCAGCATGTGTCATTTCCTGGACATGCACATCTCAGTTTCCGGGGTAAATTTTAGCCAAACTCAACTTCATCTGAATTTCTGATTCCTTCTCTTATAATTGTCTTGAATTAAATCAATTAGAAATTCATTAGAGTCGCATTCATTGCTTTGGCAAATGATTTAATTATGTTCTGTAAATGAGGCGTGAAAGACCTTTTAAATGGGACCTTGTCTTATCATTTTTCTTCAATTACTTCAGTGATTCAGCTAATCTATTTTGCACTTGCCAAATTATCTAATGGAGCTTAGAAAATCAGAACATTTCATGTGGTGTCAGGTGAACGCACAATCTGCAAAGCTGATCTAATTACTGTCCTGTAAAATTTAAATAGGATTATACAGTACTGGATGTGGCGATAACGCTCAGCTCCCCAGTGGACAGAACTCCAATTTCCATGAGTTTCTCACTGCAAAAATGGATTCATTTCACACATTATCTTTACATCGTCATCACAAAATGTGCCTTTATACTTTTAGATTGTATTGGGACATATTGTGATTCAGCCTACATAGTTTCATACTTGGATTGTGCCCCTCATTATTGTTAATGGTTGTTAAATCACTTCCTCGACAGCTGCAGTCTTTATGCTTCATGATATTTCACTTCATCAATTCGCATCATTTCAACATTTACAATTAAATCAGGAAACATTTGATTTTAAAAATACTGTGTGTAAAGCATCACATCAAAGCTGTAACACAGTTGCTGCGCAAATTGGGTGTGATGTTATTTATTGTTTAAACATTTTTGCCCGTTTTTCAAACTTTTTTTCTTGTCTACATGAGAAATTCAAAGGCTGCTGTATATATAAAATGCATAAGCAAGACAAAAAGTACTACATAGTTGTCTTGCTACCGTCCTCAAATCCAGTAAAATTAGTATCAATCAGCTGTGCCATGTCTGTGCTTCTGTCATTGTAAAGATATTAGTAAGTCTCCAGAGGTCATCAAAGGTTAAGTGTGCTCCGTTTATGCTGGTTTGTACTGATACACTTTTTCGATTGTGCTCCTGTTGTTTTAACGATATTAATAAAAATGTAAAGATCAAAATGTAAACTAACTGTTAGAAATGAGAAAAAATATATACTTCATGTGTCTTGCACAGTTATTGAACACGATTCTTATCTGTCTTAGCAGAAATGTGGCATTGCAGCACTTCCTCACTGGCTTTAAGTTTGACCAGGAGTGGTAATTTTTACATTTATTTGAGAAAGAACTGACAAGACTTGGTCCTCACACAATTCTTTTTTTGGTTCCTCTTTAGTCAGTAAATATTTTCTAAGTATTTTAAAATGCATGCCATCTCTTTTAACACAACATAATTGTAATCATTTACTTTTCCAAGCTCAGTCTGCCTTCCATCTTAAAGTTTAAATGCTTTGCCTTGCCACGAGATCTGACTGAAATGTCAGAGTATATTTAGTAAATGTGCTATAAATACATCAGCAGTGAAGCTCCTAATCTCTGAAGAGCATGCCAAAATCGTCGAGACAACTTTGCACACTGATAATTTTTTTTTTATTATTCTCTTCAGTCTCTAATTTAAATGTTACATTTGAATATATCCCAAACTCAAACTGTGACATACTTCACATGCAGTCTGCACAAGGCTTCACACTTATTCAGTCTCCATTTCTCCTGGCTTGCCGGCAAAACTAAAACAACCTCTCAACGTTGTGACGTTCTTCATAATCAGCAGGCTTAGAACGACAGTCGAAGCAGAGCCAAGGCTGTCAATCTTTCCCAATCATGATTTTCTCCTTAACCCCTAAAGTTGATGCCACTTCAGAGGCAACAACAACGATATTCACCCTCCCTTTAGGGAATTACAGCTTGGAGCCGAGGCGCTGCGGGGAAGCTAATAAATGTATTTGTCATATCTGTAATGCCTCACTATGTCACCACGGCACCTTGGTTTGAGATTTATGGTAATTCTGACTGCAGAGAAGCAATTGTGGCGTAGGTTTGTTGAGCGTCTGCGTACCGAACAGTGCTGATGAGATTTCTTAGAAAAGCATTAAATAACTGCCACTGAAGTAATTCCCGAGCAAAAATAATTGAAAAAGTTAGAAGAGTCTTGCTATAAATTATAGCCTAACATGCAAAGTTTAGAAACAGATACTGTCATCAGCAATAGGGCAAAAATGTCAAACTAGTAATAAGTGAGGCATGAGGCTTATTGCTTTTGGTTAAAAAAAAATGTTTCCAGTGTGAAAAGAGCAAGTTGTGAAAAATAAATGATCAAAGTTACATGATAGAGTGGGTAAAAACACATTTAATATTATTTTACATTTACACAATTTGAATAAACTCAATCCTAAGAAACACACTGGAATCAAGCCTGACCTCATCAGCGACGCACTAGAAATCCTCCATTAACAATTAACTCACTAAGTTGTAATAAACTGATTATGACCAGAAAGATAGATGTAAAAAGAAATTTACTGGATTACACATGACATTTAAATATAATACGTTCCCTAAACATTTGTTGTTCTGAAGATGGCAAGTATGAAGCACAGGAAAGCTCAAAATTATTCATACTGCTTGCAGATTTGGGTTAAAAGTAATTGTTTAAACTCTACCGACATGTTTTCTCTCACTGTGTGTAATATTGACATTTTAGAGACAGCTTAGCATAAGAGCTATGTCATGTTAGTTCATCCATAACAAATAGGATTCTATTACTTTTTAATCAAAACTTTAAATTAGAGAAAGAATAAATTGGTCAAAATACTCTTTCACAAGACATCAGATATTTTTCATAAACTGCAGCGGTTTTCACATACAGATTTTTAAACATGTACTCATTCTACTGAAAAAAGGCAGGAGTCCATTCAAAGTTTGAAACATTAATATTTAAAGTTATACAATATATATGTTTTAATGTTCAGAATCAAAACAAACATGACATGTATCGACAGGATACATCTGCCTCTCAAAAGGTTTGTGTCCAATTTTAAGATTGCAACTGTAAATATACTCTGTTGTATTTTGTTCTGTTCTTTGTGTGATGTATTTTGGAGAATAAGGGAATGCAGATGGAAATTAGAGGGCTAGAATCTGACATAATGCATATTTTCCTTTGAGGTGCATGCTCTTGTGCGACATCCTTGCTTAAAGTGAATCAACAGAGTTTAAATCTAATGAGTTTGTATGCTCTACACCCTTTGAGGATCACTTGCTTTAAAGTTTCAAGAGCTCAAGAACTTTTCTTAGTTCCCTTTTTTTCATGGCTGATCTAATCATCAAAATGTCATTGTTTTCCATTCATCCCAGGTGGGTTGGTTTTGAAAAGATATTTCTTTATCTTCAGTTTGCACTCTAAATGCAAATATCTGAGTGTCCTGGGTTTTGGCGCATACAGAAATAAACTAAAATAACTAAAGAAACATAAGAGACAAAGCTAACCCCTTACAAGAAATATATTGAGATTAATTAGATGGGCAAAGTATCCACTGTAATTTTTGTGATTACTGTACATCACCAAGAGGCGTTGGTGGGAGTGTTGAAGCTTCAGGTGGAATGGTGGACGTTTGAGCATAATTTCTTATGCTTTTTTGGCGTTCACAAACATATTTTCTGTTTGCACAAGAAAAAAAAAAAGGAGAGAGAGAGAGAGACGCATTTGTTGTAGAATTCTCCGGGGCAGCGGTTTTGCGGGGCAGCTCTCGCAGCTCCCGCAAAACCGCGTGTCAAAGCCGGAAGGTGCCGCCCGGCTGCGTGGTTCTGATGCACTTTAAAAGCGCACTTGATCAGCAATTCCCTCTGTGAGCCCACACATCCCTCGCACTTCAAAGGACGCCTCCTGAAGGTTCGGGGCAAGAAACGCAGTCGATAACAAACACGGAGACGCCTCGGCAGAGATTGTTTACTGTAACACGAGACATGCGATATTTTCATAAAGTGATTGCCCTCGTGCGGTTGATCCTGGATCAAAGGTGAGCTGGAGACACATGACACCGCATCCTCACTGATGGACTGTTTAATTCAGCCAGTACACAAAACAATTGATTACAGAGAAATGACTAACGAGTTGTGCTCTCTCAGGGAAAACAGCATAATCAGGCCAATTAAAAAAATAAAATAAAATAAAAAAACAGCTGAGCTTTTGCTTTGAACAGACTTTATCGATGGGCATGTCCATCTCTCATTTGTCTAATTCTCCAGCGATGCTTGTACAAATTGCAGACTGTTCATTGGAAATGTTTATCTCTGTCTACAGATATATATCAAAGACTAAAGCAAGGTAAATGTTCGATGTGTCTTGGGTTTTATGCTGTTATCCACAGTTAGACTGACATCGACAAATGGAATCATTTAAAATCTGCATTTTACGATTAGTCAGGTTATGTTTTTTGACATTAAATCTTTTTTTTTTTTTTTGCTGACTTGAATTGTGACAAAACAGAATACATCATTAGCAAAAAGAACGCTTTTTGGATTTTTTAAGCATTTTTTTAAATACAAAGAATAATTAAGTTCCCTTCCTTTTTTCTAAACAAGCTATAAATTTGAAAAAAAACAAACAATGAATCTCATGAAAACCAACCACTGACACCTATCAGTCTAAGAAGGGTTATAAAGCCATTTCCTATGCTTTGAGACTCCAGAGAGAAAAAAACAAACAAACAGTGAGATCCATTATCCACAAAGTGAGAAAACATGGAACAGTGGTCAAGCTTCCCAGGAGTGGCCTGCCTATCGAAATAAGTTCTGTGCATCGACCACTCGACCACGAGGTCACAACAAAGAGCAAAACATCTAAAGCTCTGCAGGCCTCACATATGTCAGTTGAGGCCAGTGTTTTTGATTCAGCAATAAGAAAAGAGTGTCTCTGGGAGAGTTACAAGACAAAAACACTGCTGACCAAAAAAAGAACACAAAGGCTTGTCCACATTTGCCAAAAACACTGAACTGAACTGAAAGAATACACCTTGTAGTTTCTTAAAATGTCTCACTGATGACACAATATCTTTCTTTCCATACCTTTTCTGTGTCTCAGATCGTCTTTGTTCCAGTGGACCACATCACCAAGGTGATAAATGTTAAGAAATTAGACTGCAGTTGTTTATGAACAGAGATGGATGAAATGAAAGCTCATGGTCACTGAACGTCAAACGCATCACTTTCCAAGTCACTTTCTTTCTTATTGTTTTATAACATGTTTTACTGTAATAAAAATGGATGCAGTTGAAAAGAAAACTTCTGTCTCCAGCTGGAAGTTAGAATTGTTTCCCATTCTGAACACAGCAACCTTTGCTGACTCCGTTCCCAGACTGTGCCATCAATTAAACTTGCAAACCAACATATCCACTGCTCTGGGTCGCAGGCTAACAAAATTGAATCTTATCCTCACAATTAAAACACAAGTTGTTTTTTTTTCTTTTTCTTCTGTTGCAGAAGGTAAACACGCTTTTTTGAAATCATTTTGCAAATTACAAATCTGTAAATGAAGGTTGCAAATAGTCTTGATGCAGGTAAACATCTTATTTCTCAAAGCATCAACTTTTAATGAGCTCTGATGGCCTCCTGCAGTACGAGGCCAGATCAATTCCTGTTTATTTAGACATGGAGTCTCCTGAGATCAGGCTGTTTTCTGTTTTTTGTTTTTTTGTCTCAAACATCCTGTAGTTACTTGATCGTACTGAGATATAGGGACTCTGGAAGTCAAATCAGCAGATTGAAATTCTTCTTAAGCTATTCCACGAAGCATTCAGTTTTTCATAGGAGGCTGAAGGAAGAGTCCACAAATTTACAAACATTTTATTCAGTGCATTCTGCAGTGTTTTAGTTTGTAGTTTCTTGGGGGAAAAAATAACATCTGCCTTTGTCTCCAGATCGTTAAAACTGGCTGCTATGCAGCATATAAGTATGTGGATAAATAGGATTAACTTTTATCGCATTAAAGGCAAATCAAATCTCAATTTGACTTATTTTAATTACTTATTTAATCATTTCTATGGATGTTTATCGCACTACAACGTAAATGGAAGTCAAAGAGGTTCTTATTCCTTTTACAAACAGAACAATGAAACTTTAACTTGCAAAATACACAAGCTAATACTGCCGTGGCAAAATAAAGCCCAAGAGAGCTTGTATATAACAGCAAGTAACACATCCTCACCATTTTTTTTTGTTCTACACACTGATTATCTGCCATCAACAGGGAAAGAAAAAAAAACACCTATTATGGTATTTCCAAATATGACTAAATGCACAGGAGTAGAACATGAACAAATATTTTACTGCTTTTTAGCCCTTTTCGTTTCCCATTTATACAATTTTCTTCCCGTCTAACAGAAAGGGTGATTTGAGTCACTTAAAACCTGAATGAATTTCACTTTTTTTGTTTATAAGTGAAACAGGTTAGCTCTAAAATGGTTACTGTAAATTACAAATCAATTATCCTACACTGGAAAGTACAACATTTAAAGGCCACATTCAACCTTAACTTGCATGTATTTTACCACTGAAAATTTTCAGTGGTAAGTTCTTCAAATGAAAATTCACCAAAAAAAAAAAAAATAGGACAGATCATTTGAAACTTAATTAGGTATATATATAAAAAATATGGAATATAAAATTTTGAATTGCATTAAACTGCCATTCTGTCGGACATTAAGTGTGAGGGAGGAGCCATCTCGAGCTGGAGCTTGTCAACACGCCCGCACACACATACACACAAACATGCGCAGCCGCTAACTTACTTTTTGTTGCAGCTTAAACTGACGCGGTTCATCGTGGTGTACACACGGTGTTCCCGTATGAGGGGCCGTTTAGGACAAAAATTACGTTTTGTCTCTCACACACTACCAAAAACTCTCGCATACTCCAAAAAAGTAGCCACGCACACTCAAAAAAATTACGTTTCGTCTCTCACACACTACCAAAAACTCTCGCATACTCCAAAAAAGTTGCCTCGCACACTCAATAAAATTACGTTTTGTCTCTCACACACTACCAAAAAGTCTCTCATACTCCAAAAAAGTTGCCTCGCATACTCAAAAAAATTACGTTTCGTCTCTCACACACTACCAGAAACTCTCGCACACTCCAAAAAAATAGCCACGCACACTCAAAAAATACTAAAATGTCACACACACACAAACGTTAACTTTCTCGCACACATACACTAACAGCTCGCACATTCACAAACGTTAACTGTCTCGCTCACATACACTGCTACCAGCTCGCACATTCACAAACGTTAACTGTCTCGCTCACATACACTACTAACAGCTCGCACATTCACAAACGTTAACTGTCTCGCTCACATACACTACTAACAGCTCGCACATTCACAAACGTTAACTGTCTCGCTCACATACACTAACAGCTCGCACATTCACAAACGTTAACTTTCTCGCACACATACACTGCTACCAGCTCGCACATTCACAAACGTTAACTTTCTCGCTCACATACACTACTAACAGCTCGCACATTCACAAACGTTAACTTTCTCGCTCACATACACTACTAACAGCTCGCACATTCACAAACGTTAACTTTCTCGCTCACATACACTACTAACAGCTCGCACATTCACAAACGTTAACTTTCTCGCTCACATACACTGCTACCAGCTCGCACATTCACAAACGTTAACTTTCTCGCTCACATACACTGCTACCAGCTCGCACATTCACAAACGTTAACTGTCTCGCTCACATACACTACTAACAGCTCGCACATTCACAAACGTTAACTTTCTCGCACACATACACTGCTACCAGCTCGCACATTCACAAACGTTAACTTTCTCGCTCACATACACTACTAACAGCTCGCACACACACACAGACGTTTATCTCTCACATACACAAGACTAAAGTTGAACACACAGTACTAAGACTCGTTTTTTGAATGTGTGAGAGCGAGACTTTTTTTGAATGTGTGAGAGCGAAACTCTTTTTGAATGTGTGAGAGCGAGACTTTTTTTGAATGTGTGAGAGTTGTCACGGAAGAGGCGGGGCATAATTTTTGGATCAAACTGCGCATGCGTAGATCCTAAACTATAATTTTCCATTTTTGACTCACTGTATGTTGTATTACTTAGTATATTTGTGCTTTTAAATATATATAAATATATTGAAACTATCTTTCAATAGCTACCTTATATTAAACTATGTTAAGGACAAATGTCAAACATAGTGCAAATATTTTGAAAACAAAGTAACAGATCTTGCAGGTATATTAATCTCCTTCCTTCATCAGAAATGAAAAATTATAAATGCACACTATGTGTTGGGAACCTGTGTTTGTTGACTGACTTTTATTTGTCAGGCTTACGAGACAAAAGCTGAAAAAAGATCGATTTTCTTCGCTTTCAAAATAACACAAAACAGCGAAAAAAGACCTCCACACCAGACCTCGTTTATTTATGTATGTATTTTTATTTTGATAGCTGCCGATTAAACTGAAAGTTACACATTGATATGCTCATATGAGTAGTTTTTACCGAGAAATCGATCAGAAGTGCCGTGAAAATGGTCAGATTCACCGGATCCGCGTCTCTGGCTGCAATGCGCGCTCCCGTCACAGGGGGAACAGAATTTCTCACAAGACCTCTTAATAATTCCTGTAATGCTGGCACCCAGTGGACAGATTGTACTACAGCAATTTTGCTATTTTTAATCAATCAATCAAATTCATTTATTTCTATAGCACATTTAATCTACAAGAAAGTTAAACGTTCTATATATATTTAAAATATATATAGCACAAATATACTAAGTAATACAACATACAGTGAGTCAAAAATGGAAAATTATAGTTTAGGATCTACGCATGCGCAGTTTGATCCAAAAATTATGCCCCGCCTCTTCCGTGACAACTCTCACACATTCAAAAAAAGTCTCGCTCTCACACATTCAAAAAGAGTTTCGCTCTCACACATTCAAAAAAAGTCTCGCTCTCACACATTCAAAAAACGAGTCTTAGTACTGTGTGTTCAACTTTAGTCTTGTGTATGTGAGAGATAAACGTCTGTGTGTGTGTGTGTGCGAGCTGGTAGCAGTGTATGTGAGCGAGACAGTTAACGTTTGTGAATGTGCGAGCTGTTAGTAGTGTATGTGAGAGATAAACGTCTGTGTGTGTGTGCGAGCTGGTAGCAGTGTATGTGAGCGAGACAGTTAACGTTTGTGAATGTGCGAGCTGTTAGTAGTGTATGTGAGCGAGACAGTTAACGTTTGTGAATGTGCGAGCTGTTAGTAGTGTATGTGAGCGAGACAGTTAACGTTTGTGAATGTGCGAGCTGTTAGTAGTGTATGTGAGCGAGACAGTTAACGTTTGTGAATGTGCGAGCTGTTAGTAGTGTATGTGAGCGAGAAAGTTAACGTTTGTGAATGTGCGAGCTGTTAGCAGTGTATGTGAGCGAGACAGTTAACGTTTGTGAATGTGCGAGCTGTTAGTAGTGTATGTGTGCGAGACAGTTAACGTTTGTGAATGTGCGAGCTGTTAGTAGTGTATGTGTGCGAGAAAGTTAACGTTTGTGAATGTGCGAGCTGTTAGTAGTGTATGTGTGCGAGAAAGTTAACGTTTGTGAATGTGCGAGCTGTTAGTAGTGTATGTGTGCGAGAAAGTTAACGTTTGTGTGTGTGTGACATTTTAGTATTTTTTGAGTGTGCGTGGCTATTTTTTTGGAGTGTGCGAGAGTTTCTGGTAGTGTGTGAGAGACAAAATGTAATTTTTGGAGTGTGCGAGAGTTTCTGGTAGTGTGTGAGAGACAAAACGTAATTTTTCTGAGTATGCGAGGCAACTTTTTTGGAGTATGCGAGAGTTTCTGGTAGTGTGTGAGAGACGAAACGTAATTTTTTTGAGTATGCGAGGCTACTTTTTTGGAGTATGCGAGAGTTTTTGGTAGTGTGTGAGAGACGAAACGTAATTTTTTTGAGTATGCGAGGCAACTTTTTTGGAGTATGCGAGACTTTTTGGTAGTGTGTGAGAGACGAAACGTAATTTTTTTGAGTATGCGAGGCAACTTTTTTGGAGTATGCGAGACTTTTTGGTAGTGTGTGAGAGACAAAACGTAATTTTTTTGAGTATGCGAGGCAACTTTTTTGGAGTATGCGAGACTTTTTGGTAGTGTGTGAGAGACAAAACGTAAATTTAGTCCTAAACGGCCCCTCATATTCCCGCTTCATTTATCATATCCATCCTAACTTGTTATTTTCAGCTTCAAACATTTTCCCGGTTCTACTTTCAAGCAGGGCCGTTTCCGGATTGTGGCGCGCCGGGAGGGAGTCACGTGATGACGTAGTGACGTCATCCGAACGCATTGAGCGTTTTCTATTAAATTGAGTATTGTATTTTTGATCACAAGTTTATGTGTTTATATTTAGTATAAATAAATAGAAGGTAAATTATAAAATAAAAAAAAACCAGTGGACACATACAAAAAAATATCTCAAGAAACATCGTAAGGGTGTTATTGAAAAGAACAGAAATATTTCTGACACTTGTTTTTTTATATATAATGTAAATAAAAGCAGATTCCTTTTTTTCATAAAGCAAAATATTGAATGGGTTTGTCTTAAAATCCTCAAGTCTGTGATTATTCTTATTTCTTGTGTTTATTCAGTTTTTTCTTCTACCCAACTTTCCAATAACTTGCTTGCATACAACACTATGTGAACCACCATCTTGTTTGGCAGAGTTATTTTGGAAGACATCTGTCAAGTCATCAGTCTTCCAACAATTTATGTAATTAAAAAAAAAACATTGGTTGTAAATATATATTTTTTTATAAGAATCAGAATTTTGGATTTTATGTAGTTGTAAGCCATGCAGTTGATCAAAAAGAACAGATGTAAATAAAACAAGAAAAAATAACACTAATAAGCAGATAATTTCGTTATGCTTTGTTGGTTCAGCCCTGGTGGGCAAGTAATTTTTCTTTAAACCGAGTCAGTGTTAAGCCCCCATGCTACGATTAAGTATTCTTTTTTCAAATATGAATAAATGGCAAGTTGTCTTTTGTTGCGGTCAGCAGCACCATAGAAATACATTTCACAGCCTGCCACAGCAAGACTCACCTTCTCCCCCATTGCGTCTCTATTCGTGCTCATCAGCCCCATTCAGATGACCATATGGGGGAGACAGTGGCATGAGATCTCCTCCAGAGAATTCATTAGCAGCCCCGACTTGTACATTGGCAACATCCTTCTATCTACTTGAGGTGGCCAGTGAGGTTCGGGCTTGTGGGCATCCTCCGGCAATGACGCCACAACTTGCAGCAGCAGAAAAGTAATTGGACTGTTTGTCAGAGAAGTGGAAACTGTGACAAGACGCTTGGCGAGTCCTCAGCAATGACTGCGACACAGAAGGTGAGCGCAGGGCTTTGTGTATCCGTTATAAACTGTTGACTGTTTGTAATGACGGTTTAATTGTCGCAACTCGACTGGACGGCTGAGGTTAAACAAATGCCAGAGATATGAGGAGATTTTCTTCTCGCACAGGGAGACGACATGATGCGCAATGTATAAAACACAGCAGATAAAGAAATACTTTAATGCTTAGCAAATGACCAAACAGAACAAAAGCAGTGGTAAACATATTTTGCATTCAGTCAGTCTGAGGACAAATAAATATTTCATGTACATATGCCTAATAAAATAGATTTGTGTTTTTAATATAGACAAAACAAAGTCTAGGAAGCTTAATAATTTATAACTTATACAGTATGTACATATTTAAATAACCCATCAGTCTGATGAGCTGTTTTCTCTGTTTCTACATCAGTCTCTGTGGGCTAACAGACACTGTAAGTCATAATCATGAGTCACACATGCTTGGTATATCAGGTCAAGTTAATCCCCATCAGGAGCCAAAGGCATTTGTAGTTTGGCTGTGGCTGCAGGAACCAACTTGGCAGGTGAATGGCCTCACTAACTCATGAACACCTTGGTTAGCAGAAGAGACGAGGCTGCTGGGTTATGGAATGTGCATCATATTCACTGCTATGCAGGGAAACCCTTCTGTTTTCGTCTGAGTATTCAGAAGTGGCTGCCCATTATTTCTTCTTCACGGGCGAGATCTTCATGTCCTTTCTTGCTGTTCGTCTGTGCAGCGTCACGTCGTCGTCCTCTCCCGTCTGTTGCTTGGCAAAGTTGACAAACACCTGAACAAAAGAGAAATTCATTCAGAATGTGATCAGAGGCATTCTGGCTCATTGACTTTGCACCAGTTCCTCATCGCAGGCATTAATATAACAGTCCCGCCAATGACTGGATTGGAATCGTATGCAATTCCAAACAGAAAAAAAAGCATTAGGAGGTATAAGATTAGCTCTCACATAGTTAACTATTAAAGTCATCTTGCAATGACATCCATTGTCTATAACAGCGTATCCCTGAAGGCTTGTGCAGCTTGCAACAGAAGTGAAAAAAACGAACAAGATGAATAATAATACAATCTTTCATGTTTTAATACCAGCGTCCTTTGGCCTCATATCCACTCTCCGCAATGCAAAACTAAAGTTCTTACACACTTTCTTGTCAAAATGCTCGTCTAACCCACTTCAGTTTTAGTTTCTTGCACATTCAAGAACTTCATTCAGACTTCAGCCACTTTTACAACCTTGAAAACACCAGAACAAAAAAGATAAATAAAGAAAGTGTTCAAATATGGCAATGACATCAACAGGCAAATGCATCATCCTGAATCAAACACTTTGGACAAACTGGAGTAACAAGTTAAAAAAAATAATATGTCATGTGTGTCTATGAGAACAGGTGTACAGCATGGAAATAAAGTGTTGGTTTACATAGACAAACTCTGGTTTCAAAGGAACCTTTGAAGACAAAAAAAAATTGCACTCTTTAATGAATTTCAAAGTTTACAGGCACAATTTGAAAGCCAGTTTGCACAATTAAGTTCATTGTTCTAGTAGGACTAAGTGGTTAATTCCTGGCAGGTTTTCTTTTTGGCATTTGTAATCTAGTATGAATGTACAACGCAGTGTTATGAATACTGTAAGTGATCTGTTTTAAAGCTTATATTATCCATATTTCCATACTACACATTAGTAGAAAATAGTTATTTTTTATTATTTGTCGTTAGATGTCTTTCTAGCTCAGTAATTTCCCTCTGTGCATTAATGGAGCAGCCATCTCTTAAACATAGGAGGAAGAAGGAGGTGCTCCTACAAGCCATATGAAGACACCAAGTCTTGCCTAACTGTAATGTTTTGCCTGTAAATGGCGTCGACCTTGCAGTCTCTAAATGACTATTTTTGCTTCCTTTTTCTATTTTTTCCCAGTGATGCATCACAAGAATTAATTTTGAGCTTTTCTGAGTCTAAATTGTTCCCGAAAGCCAGAATTGAAAGTGATCAAGTGAACTAGTTTTCCCAACACAATTACGAATTAGGTTTACGAGAACATTCTGTAATTGGGTATCCGATGCTCGATTACGTTTTGTTAGCAAGCATCTGACAGCAGCTCTTATGAATTTTTAACACATTGCAATCTTTTTCTTTTTAAAAATAAAGTGTAATTGTTTTTGTTGTGATTGTCACATCTCAGCGTTACCTGGTCCAGTGTTGTCTGGGAAACAGAGTAGTCCTCGATGCTGAGCCTGTCTTTATTGGCCACCACCAGCTGGAAAATCCTCGCCAGGGAGGATGAGGCAATTTCATACTGCAGCGTGTTGTAGTGTTTCTCCCGCTGAACACAGCCGGGGAAGGAGTTCTCCATAAAGCTCTCCACAGGCTCCAGTTCTGGACACAAGCCTGCTTTGGCTCCCCTGATTTTCATTGTCACAACGTAGCCGTCGCCAAATCTGGGTTCGAGGAAGCAAGGCACAGAAACACTGCATACTGCTTTCTTTGGTGGCTACAGCTCTGAACATTAATGCTTCTGTCATCTATAACGTGATGGTATATATGTATATACCATCACGGTATATATATATATATATATTAATGCTAGCCTCAGACTTACAGTCACAGATTGGAACCACAGTTATTGGGTAAGTAAGAAACAAACTCTTACTTGTATTTGAGGTGCTGGATGGTACCAAGACACTTGAAGGTCCCGTTGACCATGATGGCCAGTCGGGTGCATAGAGCTTCACACTCCTCCATGCTGGTGGAAAACAACAGCAATCCATCGTTATTCATGTCTGTGACCTTTGTCGCCTTGTCAGACCACAAACTTTAATACTTCTTATTAGAGCTTTATGTAAAGGATGAACACAAAGTAGTGCGTTTATATGAAGTGGAAGGAAAATCTTTAGCACACATTGGTTTTAAAGTCATACCACAAAATCTCAATTGGATTTAGGTTTGCACTTTGACTGGGCCTTTGTAGCAGAGGAATAATGCTTTGCAGACTTCTTGGATTTCTTGTTCTGCTGAAAAGTGCAGATTGGGTCTCTTGGCTATTACTCTAAATAATGATGTCCTTTTCCAGCCTGTCAGTTTAGATCAGGGGTCCCCAAACTTTTTCCTGCGAGGGCCACATAGCTGTTCCTTTCTCTGGTCGGGGGCCGGTCTTAGTTTTTGGAGAAAGAAACCTTAGAAAACTTTGAGTGAAACTGTGGACCGGGGGGGGGGGGGTGCTGGCTGGTTTATTGCCGACGACATATTCGCGCTTTTAGATAGATTTTTACCCAGAATGCAAATGGAAAAAAACCGTGAGTGAAACGGTGACTGGGACTGACTAGTATATATTCCATTGAGGGAAAGTTAGTTTCACATCTGCTCAAGAACCCCCATGGTGGTTGAACAAAAATCCACATATAAACCAGAAAATACAATATATAAAAAAAATCACTGAATGCTCTCTGGTATGAGGAGGCGGGCCGGATCCGGCATTGTTCAGGGGGCCGGACCAAATGACGTGGCGGGCCGGATCCGGCCCGCGGGCCGTAGCTTGGGGACCCCTGGTTTAGATAGACAGCTTAACCTTGGTAGGTTTGTGGTTCAAAATGATAATGTTCTATAACCAACCCCAACTTTATCCCCAACCTTTCTGCTGTATTGTATGATCTCTAAAATGTTATTTGTTCATTTGTATTTCAATAAATTTAATTATTATTGACAAGTTCATTTATTTCTGTAACTCAATTCATTATGTGAAATATAATATACAGTAATTACATAAACAGATCATTTTCAGCTTACAAGTAATGAGAACATATTAAGTTGCTCAGAAAATTAGATCAAATCAGACCAATTAAAGAAAACATTTTAATAAAGAAATGTGAACCTAATGAACAGTTTGTTTAATACAGGCTTTAAGGTGTTTATTTGGAAAGGTAGCAAGGATCAAAGGAACAAATATCCCATTTTAAGGAAATGTACATGTACATTGAAAATAAATGACTCGCAAATGGATTGAATTTCCTACTTAGGTGAGTTTTGGAGCCAGCTGGTTGCACTCGAAAAAATAAGGGGATTTTTATGGGACTTTTATTTTTGTTAAAATGTTAATTATATGTAGAAATTTCCTTCCACAAACAATAATATCTGAATGTTTTTTGGTTTTTTTATGCCTTTGAAAACAGGCTAACTGTGCTTGGTTAGCTGCTGACACATGTTTGTGGGCCAAGATTTTATTTCATCACAAGGTTTCGAACCTGTGTGACGTTAGCACCACGGCCCTGCCGTCCTGAATCACACTCATGATGGCGTTCCACAGAAAGCGGCGAGAGTGCGGATCCATCCCAGTCGTCGGCTCATCCTAAAAAAAAAAAAAAGGAAAACAGCTACAGAACAAACAACAAACTTGTCTCTCTGAGCACATAGCACCACACGAACAGAGACCAAGTCCTTATCTCTATCAGCATATGGCAACAAATCACAGATTTATGCCAGTTTGAACTGAACTGCGTCGTTTTCGTGCCAACATATAAAACATTCCAGGCCAGGCCTGACTGAACCCATATGGCTTACCATCTGGATCCATAGACTATTTCATTGATAAATTCTTGCATAAAATCTAAAAAACACAAGCAAAGGGCTCTGTAGCTTGTCGTCGTTGGCTCCCCTACCAGCAGGACCAGCGCAGGGCAGCCAATCATTGCGATGGCTGTGGACAGTTTACGCTTGTTGCCTCCGCTGTAAGTTCCTGCGCTGCAGCCAGCGTATTCTGTCAGGCCCAGCTTCTGGATGCCCCACTCTGCCACCTGCAGAAGAAACAGAATCTAAGTTCAGAGGCCACTTCAATGCATCACTGGCGGATTCCTTCATAAAAGAATACGCCAAAAAAAAGGAAAAAAACAGATGGGAAAAATGGGGATGGAGTAAACAAAACGTGAAGAGAAGATGGAGGTCTTTGCCATATGTGTAGCAGAGTAGAACATCCTAAGGTGCTTCAATATGTGAAGCAGCTGGAGTCCCACTTACTCTGGGGATCTCTGATTCGGGCACCCCTCTGAGTCGGGCGTAGAGGTAGAGATGCTCCCTGCCGGTAAGAAGCTCATCAATGGCATCAAACTGGGGGCAGTAGCCCATGTTCTGGTGCACGTCTAGTATCTCTGTCAGGATGCTGCCGATATAAACACAATATGTTACTTGAGATACTGCAGGAGCTCAAAGGATATGGAACATTTTTAGATGGCGTTAGCTATATGGAGACATGATGCAAATGTCTACATTTAGAAATTTGTCAAAACAACATCAGATTCGGGGTGTCAAAAGTCTGATTCTCTCTCTCCTGATTAGCACATGTTCACTTGTGTTTAGAGACGCGGGTCAGTTTCATTATCAGATGGTGTCCAAACGGTCTAATTCTCAGGGCTGTTTTAGGATTCACCCAGCTGGAACTACATGCAGGATGAGCCACGAGAAACAAACTTTTGTCATTACATAGAGCACTGAAAAAATATTCATACTCCTCAAATTTTTATGTATTTTGGGGGGGGGTTGAGTGCAGTACACAGAAACAACGTGGTGAAAGCTATGACATAAAAGGAAAATAACATGGTTTTCAACTGAAAATCTGAAAATCATTTGGCTGCAAGTTTAATTTCAAGATGTGTCAGGTCTAATATGCATGACATTTTATCTTGCATTTTAAAAGTTTCACTAACTTTTAAAATGTCTTATGGATGTGCATTGCAAAATTGCTAAGTTTTGTACAATTTTTTTTACAATTGTGTTCATTAGGGTCAGAGTAAAAGGAGCCCAATGCATTCTGTAGATTTTTGTGTGTTGAAAATGTTGAAAATCTAATTTTATAATTATCCACTACTTTTTATTGGTCAATCTTATAAAATTAATTTGAAATGTATGTAAGTTTATGGGTCAGTTGGTATAACTACATTTGCAAGGTACTGTGTCTTAATTTTTTTCTTTTTTTTTTTTTTTTTTAAGCAGGGACAGGAATGCCTTTATTATTCAATAAATGAGCTCCACCTACCTGTACCCAGCCACAGTAGCCTCTCCAGAGCTGGCATCAGTGTCACCTGTCAACATTTTGAAAGTTGTTGTCTTCCCAGCTCCATTAACTCCCAGAAGGCCGAAACACTAACAACAACAAAAGGACGCCATTAATACCAGAAGCACAGAAAACTGTGGCACTATTATAAAGAATGAATATCATCAAGAAGCTCAAATGTTTCCTCTCTTATGGTTTCAGTCACTAATCAGTGCTTTCTCAGGTCAGGGCATTGCTGTAAAGTCAATGAATCAATGCAATTTGCTGTCACTGGTTAGATGGAAAATGTTTTTCCAATCAGCGTAGCACTGTATTCTAAGCAGGATTACATGGAATATTAATCTGACAGTATGACTGGATTGATTTGACTTTATACTTTACATATAGATCAGATCTGTTTGTTTTTTCAAGTGCTTTGAGATTTATCATTAACCGCCGTCACAGACAAACTGATTTGAATGACATTTTGTATTGTGTATAAATATCTATTTCAACTGTTTTCATGAAAACAAAATAAATTTAAAGTTGTGAATTTTAACTATTAGCCTTTATTTATTCACAGACAAACAGACACAATTTGTGGCAAAAAGAAAAGGTAGAAATAGATCTCAGCATGGATGAACTCAGTGACTTCACCTCGCCTGCAGGGACTCCCACACAAATCCGGTCCACAGCTGCCCTCTTTCTGCCCACATACGTCTGTACAGAGAAACGATAATATCTCATTTTATTGGAGCAGTACCAAAGCAAATGTAGCGACCACAAATATATTTTAAAACACACCTAACTGGTGAATCATGTGCAGTGTTCTGACTTCTGAATTTTATAATTTCATATATTTTATTCTGGTAAATTAAGATTATTTGTTTGTTTGGTGGAGTGAAAAGCAGTTTGTGGACAAAGGAGTTAAGGACAATTTTATGTAATTCTGAAGATATTTCTTTAGTGTCCACTTTATGTTCCTCCTTTTTATATGTAAAAGAAAAAAATTATAAAGTTTAAGCAACTTGGGCAGTGACAATTATTTCCTCCAGAATTAATCTAATAAAATATCTTATTCTGTTATATAGAAAAAAATGAAACATGATACAGTCCAATGCAACAAAAAGAAATTTCCAAATTATCATCTTTTATATTAGATAAAACTTCATTTATTTATTTTGTGTGTGTTTTATTTAATATTGGTATGTATACATTTCATATGTTCACAAATGCACCAAGTATTTTATTTGATCATCCTTTTATTGTCAAACATGGCTGCTGTAGTTAGGCATGGACAAAGAACAAGATCAAGTTACGGTTTCAAAACTGCTAACGTTTTTGGTCATATTGTTCCTTTAAATGAGATCTGAACTGCACTCCTCAGATCGTTCCTGAACAGTTAAGTGTTGTATTTAGCAGCTTTGTGGTGCTGATGGAGGCTGCAGCTATCAGGGACTGTTGTTAGTTTATGCAGCCATTGTCAGATGGTAGATTATTATATTTATCAAGATAATGTAATGCCGGAAGGAAAATAGCTTCATATTATCATAAAAATATTACTGTTTGGTGACTGTTTAATTCATGTGATTTATGTGAGCAAACACCTAGTATTCAATACACTAAGTAGTAAGAATACTTTCTAAGAATCTTAGAAAAGATGCGGAAAAGTTTGATGTAAAGATTTTTTACCTTTGAGAGGTCCCTGATCTGCAGGATGTCCTTCTTGCTTCCTCCCTCATATATCCTCCGCCTTTCCTCTGCAACATCCTCATCCTCATCTTTCACTACAGTCTGTTTACAGTCTGGTAACCTGAGAAATAAAGAACAAAGTCCTCTAAGGAGGAATCGACAAGACCAGAGAAATGCCTTTTCACAAGCTAGCTTGAACAGCTAATTCAAGCTAATTGCTGAATTAGATAATTCAAGCTATTCGGTTTTAATATATTTCCATTCAGTGCATTAAATGTTGCTTGTGTGTGTCAATTGCAAGCTTTTACCAGTGATCCAAGAAGAACCGATACTGGATCAAAAGGTTGAGACCAAAGTACACAAAGCCTTCCACTAGCATAAAAAAGATGTTTTTTCCCACAAAGTCCCACCGGAAAGGATCCATCTTGTATTCTTCACCTTTAAAAGAGAAAAAAGAAAGACATACCACAATATTTTGACTTGTGATATGAAACACACACACACAAAAAAATCAAAGCTTTACAAACAATTTAACATTTTGTCAAGAATTCCTATTCTCATTTTTTCTTCTTATTTTCTCCCATTAAAACAACAAACTTGAGTGCAGTTAAATGCAATTTTTGTGGTACATCAAGACAAAGCAGTGCATAATTCTCAATTATGTAAGACGATAGATCAATTTCAACATTTACATCACAATAAAAAGCAGTATAAAGTTGTTTTTTTAGAAAATAAGCACTTTCCAGACTCCCATAATGAGCACACAGAGTTCGTAACCTCTGTGAAAATCCAGCTGTTCTGTGAGACACTCAGAGTTTTGTTGGAGAACATACAGCATCATGAAAACCAAGGAACAAAGCAGACAGATCAGGGGTAAAAGTTGTGGAGAAGCTTGAAGCAGATACAGATCCTAAGCTTCGAACATCGTACATAGCAAACAGAAAACAGAAACCGCAAGAAGTAATGTTTGAAGTAGGGAAGGAGCCATGTAGAGGACACAGAAAAACATTTAGTAGAAAGTTATCGGGTAGGATG
This sequence comes from Poecilia mexicana, assembly GCF_051168715.1. Classification (NCBI taxonomy): domain Eukaryota; kingdom Metazoa; phylum Chordata; class Actinopteri; order Cyprinodontiformes; family Poeciliidae; genus Poecilia; species Poecilia mexicana. The sequence continues at coordinate 8,243,903 of NW_028263386.1, read as the reverse complement.
ACCTGCAGGACAAAGGTGAAAACTACTACAGCGCATCTCCCTGAGAATACCATGGTGGTGACGGAATCAATCTGTGAGGACGCTCTTCTTTAAGAGTGACGGGGAAACCGAGTTTTAAACTTTTTAATGTGTTCTTGCACATTCTTTGTCAACACTTTTAACGAGTGAAACACCACGCGGCGCTCACCAAACCTGGCGTAGACATCAGTTACAGCCTGATTCATGGCCATGTCTATCAGTCCTCGCCCCAGGCAGAAGTGAGGAAACACCAGCAGCAATTTCTTCAGCCACTCGTTAAACGTCAGCAGAGCCTGAAAACACAGGAACACGTCGCAGCAGCAACGATATGAAAACACATCTGATGGCATAGAAACCAGAGCTCTGCGACAAATACAGGCTAATATTTATGTTCCATTTGTAAACTGTTTGCAAAACACAACATGATGATGCCATGCTTGGGACTCGGTGTAAAACTTTATCTGTAAACAGACAAAAACAATCTCAAGTAAGCATTTGTGTTGTGTGTGCCCATTTTGAATAATGTCCTCATTTTGGTTTTGTTTTGTTTTTTTTCTGTATGGAAAAAGAAGTTCTTTTAATGAAGCTAATTTTTCAAACTTGGCAAGAATGATGGCAATTTTATAATGCACAATTTTATGAATACTTTTTGAGAAATATCAACAAACATTAATATGACTCAGTCCACCTGGAGAGCATCTCTCATGACTCATCTGCGGTGAGAAAAATGGAGCGCAGATGTTCAGAGGAGACAACCATCTGCTGGAGAACGGGCTCTATGTTTTTATCATAGTAGATTACAATGAGAGTGCATTCTACAAACTTTACCCAGCTTTGGTTTTACCCTACTGCCCCCCCCCTTTTTTTTCTTTTTAAACACATAAAGTTTGCATACATATTTGTCCGGACAGAGTCTTCAGACCAAATATTGTCTTCCACACTCAACCTTGAATGTTTAGGCCTCATTAAAATGTTTTCCACATTATTCACCGAAATCTACCATTTCCTCTTTGACGCACGCTAAAACAAGTTTGAGTCCGATCTTAATTAGCATCTCCTTGTCCCCTCTTGGTATTTTTTTTTCCTTTCTGGTTTGTCAGACACTCGTCTGCCCTCGAGGCCTCACAGCAGACTTTAGTCCACATCTGCATTAATCAATTTATGTTACTTGCAACTGAGGGGATCCAGACGTTCAGAAAACATGGCTTGTTTTGAGAAATAATTCACCTCTTACAGCCGCGGGCAACAGTACGAAACAGAAACAGGAGGAATTTGCATGAATGAGTTCTTCAGCTGCAGGTCAATTTTTTCTTTTTTCCCCAGCGATGATATGACAGATACTGATCTATAATTGTTTCCCTTATAATAGCATAATCTATTTATTATACACAATCACACGCAAAACGGTCTCTTAATATTATTGTGTGAAATAATACACTGAAGAAACAGACCTCAACATGACAGTTTTCATTTCTGTACTTGAATAAAGCAGTAAATTGCTCTGTGGGATGAGTCTCATGTGGTTTGGTAATAATTGAAAAACTCACTCAAGAATCAAATTGTTTGTGGTAGATATATTTGCCCACAGTAAATTGACACCTCTGGGTAAATATGGAAAGTAGGAGCGTTAAACAATTACAACTCGTCTTTTTAAAACTTACTTAAAAACTAACAAACACTTACACAGTTAACTGGGATGTGACCTGATCTGCATCATTGCAGGTCTAGCTGTGGGTTTTTGTTCCATAGTTTCTGGCTTCTTCATGTAATAACTGATTACATTAAGTTTTTAGAGTTCTGCTCTAAGTTAAATTGTACATCTCTTCCACTACTTGTTACTAAGTATGCCACTTTGACTCATTAACTTTATTTCTTACCCACATTAAGTCCTTAACTTTAATGAAGAAGCAGCAAATTTTACTTTGTTACAGTAAATCTTTCTCACTCACCTTAAAATGATCAGTACTTTAGGAATAATTCAGGTCAAACCATTAACAAGCTTTTCCTTTTGCTCATATTTCGGTTATCGTGTGTCCTTACCCGATTGTTTTCAAAGAGTTCCAGGATGAAAGTGATGGCGCTGCTGTTGATGCCGATAAACAGATTGATGCAGGACAGAGACACGTACGCAGTGCTTGGGACACTAAATACGTAGGACATGGGGTACATCATGGGTGTCACTGACCACCTGAAAGGAGAGGCTGAGAATTATGAAAATAGCATGTTTAAAAGGCAAATGTCACGTTTTAGAGCCATAAAATGCTCAACAGATGTGAGAACACACAAAATCAGCTACAAGGATCATCTATGCAGGAAATGTGGGGGAGCTGCATTGAAGTAAACAGGCAAAGAGGGCAGATTTCTCCTCTTCAAATTGGTGTTTCTCTCTGGGAGAAACACCAATTTGCCCCATGAAGCAACGGGAATCCTGGATTAAAGAAAAGGAACAGCTCACACCTCAGAGGTTAGCACAAAGCACAATTCATGCCATGGCAACAGTTAATAGTTTGAACAAAACCCAACCAACCAGATGAAAGCCACCACCACACCTGGTGTTTGTGAGCATAATCATCTTTTAGGTAAGAACAACTTTTTTTTACATCACATTTTTTATTTCATGTGTAATCTGTCAGTAGAATATGTTGATGTTTACAGATCCTGTTAACCTTTGGTGTCAGATAAATAAAGTTTTCTATTCTATATCAATGACTTCTCTATGCAAATGATCCTCGTGCATCTTTAACTTTGACTTTCTTGAATTACAGACTTTGCTCTTTTGAATTCCTCCGTATTGGGTGTTTTTTAGGTCTCTTAACTCCTGCCCTCAGAAAACATTTCTCCTGACTTTCATTTCCCTGCCAAATATATTTTGTATAAATCTTCCCTTTATAAAGTCAATTTTGAGATAGAGACTTTATTATTACTACTTTTATCTGAGATCAACTTTGGGTAGATAGATCATTTTTATCTTGTCTGCCTTTTCGGCTGACTTGTGTTTGCATTGTTTTTCCTGCCACACTGTTTAATTTTTTTTCCATTACTGTGATGGGCAACACATTTAAACACATTTGAAAAGGAAAAAAATATGTTGAAATTAATTGTTTTTAATCTCTTGGGCGTTTAATTTCCTTTATAAATATAGACATTCGGATGAGACAGGCTGGATTTCTCCAAACTATCTCTCCCAGAAACAATTTGCACTTTACTTCAAAATGCTTTAAACATTTACTTTATATTTAATTAAACTACATTTAAAAAAAAAATCAGCAGCTTACCCATAAAGAAGAAGAAGAGCTATTAATGCTGGGAGGTTGGTTGGTGACGTGTAGCACTTTTTATCAAATGCCATGAAAATGCCAACCACCATTGCAGTGCTGAGAAAGTAGTTCATCTGAGAGAGAAATAAACGATGAGATTATAAAGCAAAATCTGCAACAAAAAAAACAACAAATTAAAGATTATATAAAACTCATACTATCACAATATATTTTAAGAACTTCTTTTTCAATCTGGAACTCTCTAATTAAAACGGTATTCATAAACCACACACATTTGTAAGCAGTTTCATTTACGGAGCCGGATCTTACTCACCATGTCCCAGAAGAAGTTGGCCACCCAGTACACACAAGGACTCACTCCACTGACAAACTGCAGGTGTTTGGCTTTGGTCACTCGCTCCTGGATGAGGTAGAGGACGAAGCTGGCAGGGATGAAGGACATGGCGAAAATGACACAGATCGCCACAACGGCGTCCACAGAAGTGGTCAACCTGCAGGAAGAAAGGAGCAGAATGAAATCACAGCTCTGGTCTGGGTTGGGTTTTTGTTTTTATTAGATGCTGGAATGCAGTGGCTGAATAAATGCAACCAGATTCTTTATCGTTTTCAGTGTTGGATTATTCCATGGCAATTCAAATCTGTTTACATTAACACTTTTTACGCATCTTTACTAACGCTGGTAATTTTTGATCCCACAGCGTACTCAGACTGCTTTTGAGAAACTGCGATTAAAAACTTGCTACAAAGCAGATACAAAAACCAAACACAGTGTTTTAGACTTAGCATTTCTAATCCTTCAAAACAAAACAAAAACACAAAAGGTGCAGCTTTGCTCACACAGTGACTTCAGAAAGCTGCTCCTTGGTTAGATTCAGAGGGTGATTGATGGCGGTGATCCCATACTCGGCAGGTTTGGCGAACGAAGGGAGGAAGGCTCGCAGAATGGCGTTGTTGGCCACATTCATGAAGGCCACCATGGCGTGCCAGCCTTTGTTATTATACCACACCTGACAGAGGATGGTAGAGGCAATACAACACATCCAAACAGAAATATTCATACGCCGAGTGCAAGCAAGCTTTCTTCATAAAACTTACCTTTACATTAAACTCGCTCTCCATGAAGTGTAAGAACGTACCGATCTCCCTCAGGGCAAGTCTGGAGTAATGACCCTGTGAACAGGGGAGCTCAGAATGAGCCGACTGGATGGATTACTGTCTAATGTAGAGGTGAAAGCAATCAGAGCATTACCCCCGTTATGTTGAGCATCCGTCCCAGCTGGCGGAAAACGTTCTGGATATCTCTAGGATCCACGTCTAGGACGGGAAGTTGCCCTCCTACAGAGAGGCCTCCATACCTGAAAGAGATTCAAACCTGGAATTAAAAGAGAGAAACGTCGACTTCTAGATACAGAGTGAGACTAGAAATGCAGGTACCTTTGTTCATTCACCCAGTATTTGCTCTTTAAGCTGCAAAGTAATGATAAGAAAAAACGTTATTAGTAAAGGTAAAAAAAGAGAGAGAGAGAAAGAGAGAGAGAGGTAAAACGACTCCTTTGCAATTTAAAAAAAAATTTTTTTAGGATAATTCTCTGCTGTTCCAGTCCAACCTGCCTGGTTCTGATGAGACTGGGGTAGGTTTTCACCAGATAGTCAGAGATGTTCCGGTCGGTCAGATCCAGCATGATGTCTCCCGTGGCCTCCACCCGCTGCCGAGGGGGCAAGCCTCCCGCCCCAGCAGGGCAGATGGGCATCATGGTCAGCTTCTTGCTGGTGCTGCACTGGCAGGAAGGCGACGGGTGGCGCTGGTTCCACTCAGGACTCTGTAATATGTTGTGGACCACAGGGGAGACGCCAGGTTGCTCCCAGTCTGAGGCACTGGTGTTGCACATCGTCCTTGATAAAACAGAGACAGGGATGTTAATTGAGTTTATGATTTAGAATATTTCTCATGGCATTTGGCACAGCCTCCCAGACTTATTGGAGGCAGGTGTAGAATTGTTATTTCTGCATACATTTTTAATACAAACAGAAGATTATTTGACACTGAAGTACGTATAAAAGGATAGAGTTAGTGGTGAAACAAGCAGGGTATTTTTCATTCTGGACATTGTCTTGATACTCACTCTGGCAGCTCTCTTTGCATGCATCGTGTGCCAAGGCCCGGCATGCTTAACAAGCGATCTGTGAAGTGCTTCATTCTGGGGTCAAACGGACGCTCGTTGCTAAAAACAGAGGGAAACATTAAAGAAAAAAAGATAAGATTACTGTTAATGAGATTCGGATGATCCAGTGGCTTTGAATAGTACTTATACTCTTCTACTTCTTCACATTGTCACACTACTCAAAACTTCACAGTGTTTAATTTGGATTTTTTTTTGACATAAAGGAACATAAAGTGGTGCATAACTGTGAAATATGGGGGAAAATTATGCATGGGTTTCAATCTTTTAGGGAAGAATCCAAGAAGCCAAAGGTAACTCTAGAAAAGCTGCAGGGATCCACAACCATTATTATTATTATTATTATTATTGCACATCATAAGCAGCCTGTACAGAATACTGGGAACAAGAAAAGTCAAAGCCATCAGAAATCCTGTTTGCAATCTGTCACAAGTTATGTAAGGAACACAGATAACACCTGGAAGAAGATGCTTTAATAAAATGACACCAAAACTGAACCTTTGGTCCTCCTGGAAAACAAAAACCACAAAGTCCAAACCTCATAGAGACACGTCCCAAAATGACTTGCAGATGTAATTGCAACTGCTAAATTAGATTCTTCTAAGTATTGACACAGGGATGTTGGATGTAAATGCAGGCTATACTTCCAGATTTTTATTCGTAAATGATTTTGAAAATCATGTATTGTTATCCTTTCACGTCAGAACGATTCACTACCCAGTGTCGGTTTACCAAATAAAATCCTAAAAGCCTGGAACTGAAGTTTATGGTTGTAACTTGACAAAATGTAAAAGAAAAAAAAGAAAAAAAGTTACAAGCGAATGAATAGTTTGGTAAAACACTTCACAATATTTTTGCGTTATTGTCTGACCTGAAGAAGGTGAACTGCTGTCCGTACATCCAGGGCGTCAGAGTTAGGCTGGGATATTCTCCAAATGGAGGGACAATCAGCGTGAAGATCAGAGAAATGAGGACGAAAGTGGCGGGAAGCACAATCTGAAAGCACAGTTACATGTTTAAATAAGGATCAGAATCTATTGGGCATTAGTAAATAGAGATATCAATGTCTTCCCCAAGGTTTTTCCCCTCCTTCTGGATGCAGATTATGTATGCTAAAATAATTTGAAACTCAGAAAAGCAACAGCCATTTTTATCAGTGGATCTCCGTGTTCGCTTCGCCCAGCAGTACCTGTGCCAGGAAGTCTTTTCTGCTTCTCATAGCGTGATGGAATCTCTTCACCAGCAACGCGTGGAAATGCTTCAGGATCAGTGAAAAGCCCTTCACCTGTCTGGATCCCTTCCCTGCACTGTTGTCAGAGGTAATCCCATTTACACCGTTATTCTCTATTATAAACAAGAAAACAAAAGATGAGTATTAGTATAACAAAAAAAAAAAAAAACACGTTTTCGGTCAGGCAACTTTTGACACCAGGTCAGCTTAAATTCTGATCTTTATTTCTTCATCTATAGAATAAAATGCTTTGCTAAGTTTTGAAAGCTTATGCAGCAGGAAAAGAAAGAGCATGTAATGAACAGCAGCTGCTAACTGAACCCCTTAGAACTGGGTTGTTTTGTGGAAAATTTGTTTTTAAAATTACTCCATTTAATGGAAGTCCTATTTAGGAATTCCCTCAAATTAGAAATGCAAGATTGTACCAATAATAAAACATGGCATTTACATAACCCAGGTCCAGCAGGTTCTACGGGAGGAAGAGGGGAGTAACTGCATTTTTATTGAAGCTCTGTCCAAATGCTCCTCTTTCTCTGACCTTCCTCTTGGCCTACGCCAACTTTGCTGCCATTTTGTCTTCCCTGCAACATCCACTGTTCTAGAGGTGGGGCAAACAAACACAAACTACAGGGTTAGAAAACATAACAGACGCACGTTTTACAAAAGTGATGTGGCTGCTGTTTAGATCACACCTGCACAGTTTGCATGTTTACATCACGATTACGCATGCAGGTGTGGTGGAAGGATTAAGAACATGTTGGAGTAACAGACAAATGGGTCAGGAATTTAATTCCAGGAAAAGGTCAAGCAGAATATCAGTGGTGGCATTTACCAGCAGTGGTGGCATTATTTGCTGCTTCTCCATCTGCTGTGACCTTTAGAAATATCTGGAAAGGGAAAAAGATCATCCTTTAACTCTCAAAACATTCCAGGCAGTTATTTTATTAAGTATTTAAATATAAATGCTACAATGATATGTAAAAATTTTGCCAACATTCCTGCTACTTTAGGTGGATAAGCAGGAAATTCGTGGCGAAACTAAAGTAGAGTCCAAGATATTTGTTTAAGGTTTCTAAGAGGTGGTCATATGAGCAAGTCCCTGGAAATAAGTTCAAGGTGTCGTCTAATAAAATGAGTTGAGTTGAATTATAATCACAAAAACCAAATTTAGACAAATTTACCCAAACTGCTGTCAAATTTATAGCTATGGTGAAACTTGAAAGGACAAGTTTCTTTCATTTAAGAACCTGAACAAATTAGACCATTTAAAAAATGTTTCCTCTTTTAATGAGATAAATTCGGCACAATTTACACACAAAAAATAAACTGTTAAGTCCAGCAAGGTTTGTCAGAGATTCTTTCTCCCATAGTTTTGTTTTTTTCTTTTTGATGGTGTTAGATTTGTGCAGATGGGGGGAAACAAATGATTCTCCTCTGACCTTGAAGAGCAAAGTATAAAGCTGGGAAGGGAGCTGGTTTCGCTGCCAGTTGGCAGTGTGAGGGTTGTGTAAGCTTTCTGGAGGCTTGGGCTGCCTGCTGCCTTGAATTTTCAAGTGAAGTGATGACAAGTCTCTAGAGAGGTTTTGTTTACAAGCATTAAATCCAATCTTGGTGATTCTGGTCCAGTTTGTGACAGTATTTAGTAGTACTGGAAATTAAGAGGGAAACTTTAAGTTGGTTTTTTTTTAATCCTTTTAAAAGGTTGGGCTTTACTTTTGATGGACGCTTGAGATTGTCTAAATTCCTTATTTTTGAGGAATTTATAACCTTTAATTCCACCATCCATAACCTGGAGGTGTATGGATGGTGGATTGGGGTGGTGCACAATTTGGCAAAACCTTAACTTCTTACATCCTAAATCTATTGACAATTTTGTAAAATGTCGATGTTTTTTCTGCTTAGGGATTCTAATTTATGTGAGATTTTTTTCATTTGAATGCAGCACATGTAATGGTCCATGACACAAGTTAAATTCAGTTGAATACTGTAAAATTAAAACTGGAGGTAGTTCACATGCTGGCCACCAGATGGCATTAATGTGCTTCATAATCAATCTTTGGTATGTTTCAAAAAAGCATCAGCAGGCATCTCAGCTGCACTGAGACATCACTGAAAGGATTTTGTCGCCTACAAGGTGGCAAACTTTGTTGAACACCTGGGGACTGGAGCTAAGGCGAAGTCCAGGTTCGCTCAGTAGTCTGGATTTTATGGTAAATGTCAAGCATTCACACTTATTTATGCAATTAACCCTCTACTGCCAATTTCCCTACCTCCTCTAAGGATGTATCAGAGATGCCAAAGCTGCTCAGACCCATGTCAGCAAGAGTTTCCTCCAGCTCTCTAAACAGGCTGGCATAAGCTCGATGTTTGAACCCTTTATTAGGGAGCAAATAGGTCAACTCCTGTCCGATGGTCTCAATGAGCTTTGCCTCGGGAACGTGATGGTGGATCAGACTGGTGATGCAGTCGATGTCCCCTGGGAAAGAGACAGAAAAGTTACAGTTTTGGGAACTTTTCTTTTAGCAAAGTTTTCCCGAAGCAGCAGAAGCTGAAACAAGAACAAAAGAAGAAAAACTGCTTGGAAAGCAAAACACAACAAAAAACAAACACTATTATTCAAGAGAGAGAACCTGTGCTGGAGCAGCTCTGTGGTGTAGCATCTTAAACAGCATCTCCTTAGGCAGATGAGGAGCAAAAAGGCTCTTGTGTCAATATAGATACTAAATTATTAAAGTCTGTAAATAATGTGAGCTGTTCCAGCCTGTTTTAGGATTTACAGGAGAGATGCAGTGATGGAAATCATGAAAAGATCCTGTTAGCACCATTACTCACAAATTGCTCCTGATAGGAGTGAAAAATAAGGGGAAAATGTGTTAATGTCCACTTTTTTCAAAGGACAATCTCAATAAGGGTTAGCATTTTTTTATGTTAGAGGACATTGTTACCTGAGTAGACACCACCTTTTTGTGGACAGAAGGGGTTCTTAATATATATTGGTTCATAGTGCTACTTCTCTCCATACAGAAAACAAATTAATCTGAATTAAACCAGCAAAATTTCATAAAAATGCAAGAGGTCTGATTGTACCTTTATTAACCTGTCTTCATGTTCAAAACTGTTAAAGGATCTAAGATTATTTCTTGAGCACAATTCAAGGCGACTGCTGGGGACAAATGTGGGTTAGTTGTAGCATCATGAAACCAAATGACACACATCCGAGATATTCCGCCCTCTAGTGGAGGACTAAATATCACAGGTAGCACTTATCAGTTTTTTTTCCAAGAATCCAAGATGGCTGTTTATTATCCATGGAAATTAAAGTCAGCTGTTTGGTTCAGATGTGATTTTGGATATGAGCCATATGGACAGTGGCCCAGGGCGGCAGGAGAAAGGGCAGACACATGAGCTCCGGATAAAAACTAGAACTTTTCTGTTAGTTCTGTTCTAAAGCTGGCAACCCTGCTTGTTTAGTAGTTGCCTCCCACCCCGACCTGAGAAAAGGGAAACTCGGTAATGTACTTTGCCTGAGACTCCTCATCATTTATCCTTCTCCAGGAGTTCAGATAGTATTTTAATTGAAAATATGCATATCAACTATGATACAAACATTTAGTATTAGATTTTTTTAAGCATAGAACAACAAGCAAAAACATCGTCTCAAAGTAAATGTGAGCTCCTGCACAAGGTGTGGTTCAGTGGCTGCAGTCTTTGTGGGGACCCGATTGGTAACTTGAGGCTTCATAATAATCCTGTCACCTTTTCTTTTAATGTTATAAAATCAACTGAAAGCTAATGCTCTTACAAACACAAAGTTTTGTTGCACCCAAAATCTATTGTTTTTGGCAGAAAATACAGAAGGAACAAGCGGTTGAGTCTTTCTCTCACTAAGAACCCTGGGACTGGTTTATCTGTGAATAGTTTTGAAAACAATGTATATATTTAAAAAAGAAAACCATTGTGATTTCCAGTTACATTAATGCCTTCAGCTTATTTTGCTAAACAACTTTTGTCTAACAGCAGAGACAAGGAAAGGCAAAGAATAGCACAATAATGTCTTTTACAACAAATAAGGACAGACTTGACTGCAAATGCAACTTCTGCAGGAAGTGTTGCTTGCTAGCATGCAGATGAAAGGCTGACAGAGAACACAAACACTTACCCTCCAGAACTCTGTCTAGCTGCTGGTGCTGATTCTGAGACTGATCTTTGTATTTGGTGCAGATGGAGCAGGAACACGAGCAGTCTGAAGCACAGTCGCATTCATTCTGACAGAAACACGGAAAGACACGGGCGCTTTCAACAACAAATGCATATATGCTGACAGAAGAGGAGGAAACCCTGTTCTTTGTCTGCAGGCGCTGCACACCTCCCGCTTCCTGATGTCCTTCATGCGGCGTACGAGTGTTAGATAAAAGCCGACTCCAAAGCAGTTTTTGAGGAAAAGGGGGGACCCGCAGCAGTAGAGCTGTCCTTTGGAGATGATGGCGATTCGGTCACTCAGCAGGTCGGCCTCATCCATGTGATGTGTAGACAGAATCACGGTGCGGCCTGCACAAGGACCAAACTTTCACTGAGGTGACACACATTTCTGTTAAAAACGTAACAGAAATATAAATATAAATTGTTTCAATTCGACTTTCTTCTTTCCTTCAGCAGCTATGAATGATAGTTTTACAGTTTCGAAAGTTCACTACCAAATTAGGGAGTGTTTGTAAAATGCCAAAAAGGTTTGTTTCATTCTTTAAATTCAGCTTAAGCTTTAGAAAATGTCTTGAGTGGTAAAATCGTGACCAAAATTTGTAAAGTGCAATTCAAATTAGTGATTTTCACCTGATCTATATTTCAGCAGCAGATCCCAAATGGACCTTCTGGAGTACGGGTCCACTCCTGAGGTGGGCTCGTCCAGAATGACAACCTTGGATCCTCCAACAAATGCCATGGCAACAGACAGCTTCCTTTGCATACCGCCTGTAAAGTGCAGAAACACATAGTAACGAGAGGGATAAAATAAATTGACCTTCTCTGTCCTTTTCTGACCCATAAACAGACACAAGTGTCAGACCTGAAAGGTTCTGAGCCTCTTCGTCTCGCTTGTGAGGCAGGCCAAGGTCCAACAGCATGTTCTCCACCTCGGCCTGAGCCTCCTCTGGAGCCCGGCCCTTCAGCAGCGAGTAGAACAGGATGTGCTCCTCCACCGTGAGACTGGAACACCAACATGGCGCAGGAATCCATCATTTTGAGAAAAGAATAGAATAAAGTGTTGCAGGAATGGTTTAACCTGGGCAAGTCTTCAAGAACTATTTGTCGTTTGTAAAGAACAATCACGATGGGAAGTTTCTTGTGCAGCTTTATGCATGTGGAATAAACAATGTGCAACAAATCTTGATAATCATTCATCATATTCCTCCCAGTTCACAATAATGCCCTAATTTGTGTTGGTCTATCAGACAAAAATCATGAAATATACAGGAGATCTGTTGCAGGAAAAAAAAAATTAAAGTTCAGAGTATGAATAATCTTTGCAATGAAATGCAAATGATCCAACTCACTGATTGAAGAGGATGTTGTATTGAGGGCACATGCCCATAGATGTACGGATGATGTCTATGTCTGTCTTAATGTCTCTTCCGTTGACGTAGGCTGTGCCGGATGTGGGAGGATAGAGGCCAGTAAGAATGGACCTGGGAAGAATAAAGATTTCCATATTAATCCTATAAAGAGGTGGGTGGGAGTTGGTAACTTCCTTAAAAACCGAATAAGAGAGGAAGAAAGGATGGATTTTTATAAGTCTGATAAATTCTCATGATATTTTGATCAGTCTATGTATTAGTTTTTCATATCTGATTGAAAAATGTGCTTACAGTGTTGTTGTTTTTCCAGCCCCGTTGTGCCCCAGGAAGGATGTGATCTGCCCTTCGTAGAAACAGATGCTGAGGCAGTTCACGGCTGGACGTGAGCTGCCGTCGTACACCTTGACCAGATCCTGGATCTGCACGCCCAACACCAGGCCCAGGGGATCCTGCTCAAAGAACACCGGACCTGTAAGGAGGAAAAAGAGAAAGAAAAAGATGAAAGTATTTACAAAACTGCATTGGAAATAATCAGAGCATCATTTGATTCATCTCTTGGGAAGAAATTCAGTTTCAGATCAGCTGAAGTTTCCTTATTTTAGTTTCTTAGAACAATAGGAACCTTTATCTTCACTGAAATAAAATGTAATTATAAAAGATTATTTAAATTATACTCCTTTGCAAGTCTCATTTCACCTTCATGCTGTTGTGCAGTTCCCCTTTCTGTCCACTAGATGGCTTCAGAGAGTTCTCCAACAGAAGTCTGATTCCTCTTTGGGGTTTTTATTTCTCACCTTCACTCCCAGCATTCGGATCCTCCTCCTCCTGGACTGGATTTTCCTGTTGTTGTTTCAGCAGCTCCCTTTCTCTCTCCAGGCGCTCTCTCTTACTTTGGTGCTTGCAGGTTTTCTTGCTGGCCGAGCCATTGCAGGTATAAGTCTCGGGCGTGCCTCTGCTCTCAACGTCCAGCTCCTGGTTCTCTGCTTCCGGTTTCTTGGAATCTGGTTGGGTAAGACAAACTCCAGTAAAGGTCCCTGAATAATGGATTCCTGGCTCGGAAATATGATGATTTGTTCTACAACATTGTACTTGCATTTACATTATATAATAAATTATATTAATTGTTTTTGGCTAACACCATGTATTTCTGTATGTGTGCATCCTTGCAAATGTGATCTAATTAGACACTACTTTGTAAAAAAAAAAATATATATATATATATATATATATATATATATATATATATATATATATATATATATATATATATATATATATATATTCCAAGCAACAGTAGGAGCTTTTAAACTCGAAAATGTGCAAGGAGTTGCTTCAAATTATTTACAGCAGTAATTTAAATTAAAAATAAATAACTTATTATTCAACTTGCACTACTTTGTGTTGCTCTACCACATAAAATCCTAAGAAAATACATTGAAATGTAAATGTGACAGAATGGGAACAAGTTCTAAGGGTTTTTTTCTAAGAGGTACGACCTTAAGGCTTAAACTCTATGTAAATAAATATGATCTACTAGATCAAATAATAGGTCCTTCATCATTTTAAAGAAAAGTAGTACAGCTCTCAAACGGATTTTTCACAGGAGACCAACCTTGATCGGTCGTTTCTTGATACGACGGTGCAGGTTTCTGCCAGTAGGAGGGTTGGAGAGGGAAGTAGAACGGTCGACCGATGCCGTACTGTCCTGTAAAGCAAAAATTATTTGCTAAAATCCAAATAAGTTTGTTACGGTGCAGTGCTTAGTATTAGGTCTCCGACCTGGGAAGACGTTGTCCAGATACCAGGCCAGGACTCCATAGAGGACGGCATCAAACACCATCATGAGGATGGAGGTGAGGAAGGAGTAAGTGTCTTTCTCTAATGGGCTGGTCTGAATGTTGTTCCACTGCAGACCCAAACCTTGTTCTTCATACCGTGAAAGGTACTCTGTCCCAAAGCCAAAAGCCACCGGAGAGAGCAAGCTCTAGGAAAGCAAACAGGATCCACAAACAACACTAATTCAGAAGTGGAACTAAAATGTCTGTTGATCCTACAGGAATGGGTTTGACACATTTAAACCAAACAGCATAAATTATCTTTAGTTCTGTTCTTGCAGGTGTTTCTGAAAGCTTTTAGCCATGAGATGTGTGTTCATAGTCAGCCAAAGGAAAGACGGAATGGTTTAGAAATGCCTCCTACGCTCTCTTGAGTTTGCAAAACACCTTAAATAAAAAAAAAAAACGTATCAAGAATAATAACCAAACATACTGCCGCCAATTTCATGTTCCTGGTGATGCGGTCCTGCCACGCAAAACACAGGATGTGAGGCAGGTAGAGGGTGAAGTAGATGATTCCACTGCAGGCAGCAGCCAGGTTGGCTTTGTTGAAAAACACGCTCATCAGGAAACACTGCATGATGGTGGTCACAGTGAAAATCAGCAAGAAGAAGAAAACAAGGAGTGGGTCGCTATAATTCAGCACCTTTCCACCCTGCAAGAGAAAAAAAACATATTTTAAAACATATTTCACTCTAATACTGCCCACAAGAGGGCAGCATTACTCCCTTTAAGAAAAGAACTCAAAACAAACAAATGAAATTTCCACTTTTCACCAACCGTCCTCTCACCATTATGATGGCCGTCAGCAGCGCCGTGCTTGCAGTCATGATGATGAGGCTGTCGATGAACCATGTGTACCAAATGACGCCGTTGTTGACCCCCATGGCTTTGAGGGTCTCTTTGAGACGCAGCTCCTTCTCCAAGACGATGCTCTTCACAGTCATAGACACTGAATAAATCCAGGCTAAGACCATGAACATGGGGAAGCAGCGGTTCAATGTGATCATGAAGCTGCAGAACAAGTGAGGCAGGAAAATTGATATCAAAATCCGTCTATCTGAGATGATTTTGTCTCTCCACAACAAACATCTTATGACGCTTAAGGAAAACAAACGTTCACTGGAATTGTTCAATACACTAAAGCGTTTAATGAAACAAGAAATTAAAAAAGATTTGTAATTAGATGCACAAAAGAATAACAGAACAACCTGGACTGTGGTCAGAAAACATTTTATAATCGGAATATGCAGCATACGTAATAAAATATACAGCATAAACCAGGTGTTTACATGCACTGTGTTAAAACATAACGTTTTTTTCTCCTATTTTTATTTTTTGACATTGAATTTGACTAAACTTTCTCAATTTCAGGTCAGTTAGGACTAACAAAATTATCTGAATTTGCTAAACAGCAGAATAGAAAAAGACAAAAAGTGACAGAAGGTTACCAAAAACAAAACCGCAGAAGGGATTGTTTATCTAAATGTTAAGAAGTATCAGAAGGAAACTTGAAAACACTTTAATCCGTGTGATGACATTTAAAAAAAAGGTTTAACTAGTTTATTTAAATGGACTGAACTTATATAGCACTTTTTCCAATCATTTTGGCCACTCAAAGCGCTTTACACTACAGTCACCCATTCGCACTCACAAACTGATCGGTAGGCAATTTGGGGTTAAGTACCTTGCCCAAGGGCACATCGACATGGGGCAGCAGGAATTGAACCTACAACCTTTCGATCACAAGACAACTACTCTACCCACAGAGCCACAGTCGCCTACATCAGCTGTATCACTGAAGATGGCTTAAAATTCACCTGTCTTATCTAAAGTAACTTAGATATGATCTATGTGAAGGAATTAATCCTCAGTACTTCAGGAAACCCGTTTGCATATCTTTATTACAGTAGCCAAAGCACCGATAGGTCAACTCACAGGTCATCGACGTAGCAAGGATATGGCATCTGCTGAACATAAACCCCCAGTGGCCAGTCATTTCCGGTGTGAAGCTTGATGATCCCATGTTCGATCATGTCTTGCAGGTACGCAAAGCCACCCCACAGGTACCTCTGGTCCTCGATGGGGTCCGCTCTGGGGCCAGGATCCCAGTACCTAAGACACATATTTTTAAATCAACTGAATTAAAACAGGAGGTTAAGAAGGTTCCTTTGATTTCTGATGGATATTTGATTAATTCAAAAAATCCCAAGCATTGATTTCATTCAAATATTTGCAACTAAAAGAAAATCCCAAAGTCTCTGGAGCCACATACAACACATGCGCATCCCCTTGATAAGCGGATAACTGTGAGACAGAGCTCTGTTACAATCTGATTACTCAATTGCATAGAGGCCAGACTCCCACTGGGTCCATTACGGCCCGTTGGTGAGCTGTAAACAGCTCAAAGTGCCTTCCGCTCCTGTTCACGGGGGATGTTGGCACACTGTCTGCCTATAAATGGGAGCTCAAACAAAACAGAAATGCGTATAAGTGCCGCACGTGAGGAGGATTAAAGGACGCATAATGAGTTTATGTGAACCACCAACAAAGTTTGTGAGACGCAATAAAAGCAGCTGGAGAGGATTTTCCCTCTCAGCGAGAATGTGACAAGTATATATGAAATGGTTCATTGATGTGGTGGCAACAGTAGGAAAAGCAACGAAAGGCCAAGGGACTGGATGAGTCTGATGCTGCAAGGCTGAACCTAAAGTCATATCAGTATTCTGCTGTTTAATATCAGGATTTTCTGTGGATCACTTACCTCAATATAAATAACTTTTAAGAAAATCAGTAAAATCACACAAAAGTCATTGGATATGCTTATGTCAGTTAGGAAAACAATGAATCTGATTTACAAGACACTTTATCTATACAAAACACTGGTAAAGATTTATAGGAAGCCTGAAAATAAATTGATCTAAATTGCAAAAAAAAAAAAAAAATTCAAGAAAATCCAACTATTACTTCTAGCCACAAACCCCTGAAAATCTTGCTGTTAGCAGAATCACATACTGGCAACCTTCAAATTCCTACAAACAAATGTATCTGATTTTTTTTTATATTATTATTCATTCCTGACTTGTTTAAGTTCATCTTGTGTCTGAACATTTTTATTTAGTAATTCACAATTTCCTGTTTCTATGGAGCAAAAATACAATCAGACAAAGAGAAAGAAAAGAAAAGAAAGAAAAATCATCAGAAAAAGAACGACTAACAAACATGCCCTTCCAGAAAGATCAAGTTTAGTTGATCTCCATGTGCCATAAAGATAAAGAAATTTTAAAATGCTTAAAGCAATTGTGCTGAGTTGTTATTGTCTCTATGTGCAGTGAGTTGGATAAGTAAAGTGAAAACTCTACAAAAAATGACCTCCTGGGGTCACTAAGTCTCCATGGAAACCAGTTAGATGTTATCTGCAAGCCTACTGGCTCACTGGGAGGCAAGGCAGGAAAAATACTTTTATGTCTTCTTGATTTTCTAATGTTTTATGTGCTTTAACAAAAAGTCTTCACATCGTCTAGTGTGAGCCAAAAGATTAAGTGTTAGGGTGCGGTGGAGGATCAGTGATGCTGTGGGTCAATGTTATGGTATCATGAAGTCTGTCATGAAATTCAGGGAAGAGATGAGAGTAAATAAGAGGATCCCAGGCTCTGTAGAGATCTGGCAAAAGGTGGTTACACAAAGTACATTGCTAAATATGGATTTCCCTCACCATTTAAGTAAGTATAAAAGAAGCTATATCATAATTTCATTTTAATAATAAATGCACAACAATCTGAAGTTGTACATTTTAGGTACCCCATGTCTACAGAAGAAAGAAGATGAAGCTTTACAGACCTGTCTTTAATCTTGTTGGTCCTCTCCACTGCGTCTATGTCCATGCGGATCTTGTACTGGACGTGTCGAGGAACGCTTGTGGTCCAGGGATACACGTCCATGAAAACCACACCTGCCCAGAACTTGTTCTCCTCCAGCAGGTGCAGAGCCTGATGAATCATCTGGGACTCATCCGCGTAAGCCACAAACTTATCCAGGCTGACACACTGCAGAGACACACATAGTTGGGAAGACGACTATGGATTTGGTGTTGTCAAAGTGGGAAGCTATTGTTTCAGATGACAGCAATAAATCTTTCAGATATAGCATTTTGTTTCTTCTTGCTGTTGTTTTTTTTTTTGTCCAGTGAAATGTACCAAACGCTGCAATAAAAATTTGTTCCTTGTTCCATTTGCTTAGCAGAGTCATGGTAATAATGTTTTTTTTTACATAGAAAAATCTCCATTCGCTTATTAAATCAGACAACACACATATATGACATTTCTAAAGGATTATTGCCCCTGAGGTCAAACACTAACTGACATTAAACAGGTTTTGTAGCATTTAACATGCAGAGCAGAATTGAACCTGCTTGTTCTTCCAGCAGTCAGCCCATCGATAAACACCAGTGACCTACTTTTACTGGCAGTTGTACACGACCTACTCTGTGTTTGACAAAATGCGTGAGGCATGATTTACTTTTCTTTCCTCATCTTCTTGGCCCTTTTCCCCACACATTCTGGTTCAAATTGTCATAATGTTTTTGTTGTTTTTTTTTCTCCAAAGAATCTTTCTCAACCTTTGGGTAATATTGTGTTCCTTATTAGTTTATTTTTGCTTGTATTTCTGTTTTTGATCTACGTTCTTGATATTTATCTTTATTAAAACATCATACTTGATGACTTTGAAGTTTTATATTGTTGTCTGATAGAGATCATTCTTGACTTGGCTGCACCTAAAGATGAATATTTGTTTTGTTTTGTTTTGTATTTCTAAGACAATGAAATCTAGAGTCTTTCCTGCTTGTGCTAAAATATTATTTTTTCACAATGGTGGGTTTGATTTTTTTATCTTGGAAATCTTTAGAATCCAGTGACTTTTTTATTGTGTCTTTTTAATTCTAATTAATTTAACACCAAATACAAGAATCAAAGGCTAAAACAACGCCTAGCAATATTTCTTATGGAGCTGAAATGGATTAGAAATTATTCATGGTCTTTAAATTTGAAAAGTGCGGTGTGAGTGCAAACAGGGCCATTCTGAAAATAATTCATGGTTTACAAATAATATCCGTTGCAATGATCTGTCTTTATCTTATTCATCAAATAGATCCACGTGTTTGTGCTTTTATTGCATTAGATAAGCCCACATTATGAGGAAGGAAACACAGCAAACAGGCCAGGTTTGAAATGTAAAGTATTGCTAAGGTTATAAAATAATATCACAGCCTTTGAACGTGTCACAAAGAACTGTTCAGCCCATAATTTAAAAAAAAAAATAATAATAATAATAATAATAATAATAATAGTATGAGGTCAGGGGGTCTGAATACAAATGCTCAAACACCATTTCACATTTATCTTTTAGATAAAAGTGAAAACCATGAATCATTTTCTTTCCAGTTGTCAATTAGGCACAAGTTTGTGTGGTAATATCACAAAAAAATCCAGCTAAGGTACATATTTGTTTGCAGATATAATGTGACAAAACTGTTGGGAAGGTATTTACTGTTTGAACTTTACTGGGAGTTCTCCTGGTAGCAGGGTATTTTTTTATTTCAGAAACACTTTTTCTTTAGAGTAAAGACGTTTGTTGCGCATTCTGTACGTATTATGCAAAGATAAATATGAAGATAAATAAACTGAACTCAGACATATTCATTACAGCACATATTTATGCAACTTTCACTTCACGCACTGTTCAACATAAAACATGCATGTTTGTCACACGAAGATTTTGTCTCCAGCTCATACAGAATCTTCTGCATATGAAATGTCTGAAGTCTCCATGTGGATTCCTGGCCCGAGTTTCTATTCATCTTTATGGGAGTACATCAATGCTCACTCAAAGGTAGATGTAGGAGAAAGGCCCTCAGTGATACACATGTTCCAGTGGAGTTGTAGTGTGAGAAACATCCACTCCTGACAGAGTGAGGGGACTTGACGTTAGCTGCCACAGCCGCCCAATGCACCAGCGCTAGCTGACAGCTGTATCTAATTGGCTAAATTGCCTGGTTTGTTTGCAGGACTCTGAAGGGTCCTGGCTCTGAGTGCTGCGACAAAAGACAGATTTAGATTCCTGCAAAGATAGGACTCTTTCTAAAACCACAACCCTCGGCTCCTTTTAAATCCCACAAGAGAGGGATGGAGTGAGTGAGGAAAGGAGGATAGAGTGATTTGTTCACTTTATGAAGAAGAACAGGGGTTGGTTTCAATGCTGAGCTGTACACTGAACCACGTCTGAGCTCCTGAGGAGGGTGACTCATTCCCACCTACCCTCTACTTTATCACCGGCTCCACAATGGAGGCGACGGAAGGAGGCGACAGCACACTTGTTCTCTCCACCTTTCAGGGTGACGGACAGGAGAGAACCTATAGAGCTGTGATAAGTGGCTCCATCTGTCTGAAAAGGCCTTGCTGCAACCTGAAGGAGCAGCTCTGACTGACTTCTGCTTGTACAGGCAAATAGGAGTTATTTGCACAAATCCCAGCTGCAGCAACGGGGCTCCTTACCTCTCCGTATTGGTTGAACATGCGTATGATTTGGTCAGCAACGTTAAAAATATTCCGCCAGTCCAAGTTTGGCATCCCCTCCTCCCTGTCCGCCTCTGGTCCGTTGTGCAGAAAGTTGAGAATGTCTCTAGTTGAAAACGCGCTTTCTACCAGACTGTCGTCCATGAAGTGCATCACTGTTGGGTTCCTCAAGGTATCCTGAGAAAGAAACAGAATAATAGAGCCTCATTAATTAGTTCTAAAACATAGGGCCTACATAGCACATGTAGCGCCAGGTTGAAGAAACTTTTAAGGGATTCTTTCCAGAGTTTAAGATTTATTCTGTGTATATCAAAAAATGTTTCCACCAAATGACCTCTACTTCACCTTTTGGCACTTATTGTTTAACATGTCCAGTAAAAGATGTGATCAGAACAACTGTCTCCGTACCCTGATCATGTTCATCTGGACGCTGTTGTTGAAGAAAGCCCAGAGCTGAGGTCCCACCTCCTCCCAGGCCTTGGCCATGTTCTGGAGCCTCTCCAGCTCCTCAAATGTTGTGTTAGCCTGGTCCCAAAAAGAAACAAGTCAAATTAGAGCTAAAACTAAAACATGTCTATCATTTGTTAAAAACACACACCAAGATGAGCTCCAGATTTGGAACAACAGAGCTTTGCTTTTCTTTAACTTTAATTTTTATTATTATTTATGTTTTCTTGATGCAGTCATGTTAACAGGCTTTAATGTGAAGACCAGCACTAGTTAGTGCAAAATGTTAAAATGACAAAATGTTAACAAGTTCATGGAGTGTAATTCTTTTGTGAGACTCTGTAGTTGCAGAGTTGCAGTAAAACCACATAATCTGACTGACGCAAACAGGTTTTGTTTGTACCTCTGGATGTCAGGCGAGGTCACGCTGTCTGGTTCAAGCTTCACAAGTTGTTTATACATCACAGAATTTAAATAAAGGACTGCAGTTGGATGTGTTTGTAACAAATAATAAGAACATGAGGTTTGCTGGTTTAAAAAACTCAATTTGTTGCCAGAGAAGCGCATTAACACCGACTTTATGAAACTTTTTGTGAACCCAAGGGGAGTTTTCTGGCAACGGATCACAGAACTGTTTGTGCTAATATGTCAGCAAGTAAGTAAGAAAACTTTATTGCATTTCTTTATTTAGCACATTTCAATATATAGAGATTGCAAAGTGTGTCACAATTGCAATTAAAACAGGAAAAAATAACAAAAATTGTACATGATCTTCACTGACAATAAAACAATCATTTTATAGTAATTTAGAAGCTGTAGAAACAACCAAACCAAGGTAAACTATAGCCTTTATTTGATATAAACTTTATAATCTTGGTCTTGACAAACTGCAAAGCCATAATCCACAAAATTTCTGCTACTAAAGCCCTTTTTATTTGTGTGTATAACATTACAAGGAACCGTTAAAACATAGAAAGGATCTAAAAAAGAAAAAAAAAAACAGCGAGGAAGACAAACTAACTTCCTGTAACAGTTGCTTGATATTGATGTGTTCTGTGCAAAAAGCAATGGCAGAGACAGATCTATTTACCTCCTCCACCCACACATTCAGTTTATTAATCTGATTTTCCTCTCCCCCGCAGACTTTCCCCACCTATCCTTTACATTCAGATTCAGGCCAGTTTGAGTTGGGGGTTGAGCGAGTAGAAAGACAGTAAGAGTGTTAGAGAGGAAAAAAAACTGAAAAAAGAGAGAAAGGGTGTGCAGAGGAAATGAAAGAGGCGAAGGGTCAGGCTGAAGGTGGACTCTCTTACGCTCTTTAATATCTGTCGGACGGCCGGGGAGTCGGGCGTGTACAGGATCTTTCCCATCAGCAGAGGCTTGACTGAATTCCACACAATCTTTGTGACGGGGTTGGACTCCAGGGTCTGCATCAGGGAATTACAAAACGGAGCTGTGGGCAGAGAAAAAAGAAGGAATGTTGGAGGGAGGGGGGGGGATTACTTATTCCAAGAAGAAAATTACTAATAAAATACAGTTGGTTAAAGTGTGAGAAAAAAAAAAGTATTATTGACACTTCTGCTGCAACCCTGAACTCCTTCAACTCAACTTGTCCTATGCAGACACAAAATAATCATGTTTTCACTTGCTAAACTTTTTCGCATTTTGTCAGGGTAAAACTGCAAGCTTCAATGTATTGGGACTTAAAGTAGTTCATAATTATGAAGTGAAAGAAATGTATTTTGAAAACAGTTTGTGTCTAGCACACGTATTCAGCTACCCTGAACCACCTTTGACCTTCTGTGATTTACTGTATGTCTCTATCAGCTTTGCTCCTCCAGAGGCTGCAGTTGTTCCTCATTCTTCTTTGTGAATCAGGTAAGACTCCATCAGATTTGATGCAGATTGTAATCAAGAATTTTTTTTTATTTTTTATTTTTTTGTTGCAAATTCTTTTTGTCATATGAACCATTGCGTCGCAGATCTCACTGCATGTTTAGGGTCATTTTCCTGCTGGAAGGTGAATCTCCACCACAGTTTCTAGTCTTTTGCAACCTCTGAGTTTCTTCTGATGTCATCTCATATTTATTCCCCCTGACTTGTACGTTGTGTCGTTTACTCTTCAGGATGGTGTTTTGTCATAAATGTTATCTAAAAAAAACACAACAAAATAATCCTTTGAGTCCTTCGCAAAGGAGCTGAATTTATAAAGATTTAATTATGCATAAATGGACACTATTTCCTCGTCGGTGACCTCTGGAGGCAATTGGGTATACTGGATTTTATTTAAGGGTATTAATGTAAAATGGGCCAGATGCAAGTACCCCTCTGCAATCATGTATTTTGTGCATGTCTGTTCCTCTGTGACGTGAAGTCCCATTAAACACAATGGTATTTGCGGCTTCTCAGTAGGAGCTTTTCATTACATTTTATATGGAAGGAAGTGAGACGGTTCACGTTGGCTAAGAGAAGGACAAGCTGCTATGCATTTCTTTGTGACAGGAGCTTTTCAAACTCTCCGTTTAGCTGCAGCCCTTTCTTGTCATGCATGACCTTTTGAAGCATGGAAACCAAAGAGGAAAAGAAACCCGGCTAATAAATAGAGCAATGTGTGCTTTTTCCAATAATGCTCTTTCAGTTTAATCTTCAAGTTTTGATACGCAAGAATTAAACTGGGTGCTTACAGCACTATAAAAATATGAAAGTGCATTTCTTTGAAACAGACTTGGAGTAATAAAACGACCTTAAAATATCCACGGAATTCTCCTTGAACTGAACTTGTTTGTTTCCTCGAATCAAATTTGAGAAAATAAAAGCATTTTATATGGAAGAAAAAGCACAGAAAAGTTTCCTGAAAACTGATCTTTTCACACAGTAACACAATGGATGCGATCGGCCTGTTGACAAAAAGAGCTTAACTAAACAAATCGTTCATGACTTCTTTACTTACTGGTGGCGTCATCGTACACATAGTTGTGATTTTTGCTGCCGTTCACCCCCAGGAACACCTTGTAGTTGTTGTCTTCGTACCAGTTGAAGGACAGCACCCTGGAGCCCCCTCCCTCTGGGTATCCGCAGAACAGGCTGGACACCCCGGACATCAGCTGGGTGAAGGAGGACGGACCCCCAGCTTGGAACAGAGAGGAGGCCACCCTGAGGAGATCCTGAGAGCTCTCTCGTTTCAGCAGCTGTGGAAGACACAAAAAAGGACAAATAGCCTTCATGTGTTCGCTCTGTTATTTACCGTATTCCTCAAGCAGCAGCGCTACCTGGACAGAGAAAATCTCCATTTTTGTTTGCTAACCTAAAATCAGGAATACTCTACAAATAGGATATTTCTTGTAAAATGTTATTTTTCTCTGAGTGGTCAGAATTGTATCGATCAGGACGCTGCAAAGACCACTGATATTCTCTGTAATGTCATTTATTTTGATTATCTTAAGAGCCGTCTGCACCTGCTGCTGTCCTCCTACTGTAAAATGGCTAACACAAAGCACATGTAGTTTCTATAGATGTGGAAAAGTCCACTCACATGTAAGCAAGTGCAGCAAATGTCATCAGATCTCTGTTTGTATGCGCCAAACTTATCAAATGACAGGAAAATATGATTCTACTGACTAAAGGGGTTTGCACAAATGTATTGTAGCACATGCAACATCGCGTATAAAAAATATGTATTTTATCGAGGTGAATTATTTTAATCACTCAATATAAGTTTTCAAATAAAATGTTGGATTTTTTTTTTTCAAACTTTTATCTTTATGGTGTGAAATTATTATGCGAGATACATTTACTTAAAAATTCTTCTGAGAAAAAAAAAAGATATTTCGCTATTGTCTAAAATAAAGCAAAGTAAGGTCACCTGAGCTCACCTGACCTTGAAGACATTTAGTCTTCTCACCAGTGCTGGAAGGTCAGAGTAAATATCCTCCGTCCTACACTGCCTTCACCAGGGTAAATACATGTTTTTCACTCCTTGGGAACCTAAACAATTATTTCTGAGGCGTCTGACCTTTACCAGGTAATTGCATTCATGGTAGGGATATTTACGTTGCTCATATTCATTCATGCCCTGTGAGCTTCGTTATATAAACGATCACATGAAAACAATAGTTTGAAAGATAAGCAAACATGCTGCTCAGACGCCTCTCCTCACATGATGAGGATAGCCATGGGGACGGGCCAAATATCCTCCTATTGACGAGACAAAAATAACTTCATGCAAGTACAATCTTTTCCCCAATGTGCATCGTTTCCTCCCTAAAGCATTATAAGCTGGAGGACAGAAAGTTTTCCCTCCAGACATCACGTTGCTGTTGGAAACTTACCCTTTAAACAATCTAATGCAAAAACAAATATTCAGAGAGGTAGACTTCTCCTGAGGGTAATTACAATTAACCTAATTTTGTCAGCAAAATTCTCGAAAGTGATTTATTGCCATTTTCCATACAGCATCCTCAAAGCTGCACCTTGTAAAAATGCACACATGAAAACTCTCACACACGGTCTGACACGCCCCTGATTTTGGCCTCGCTAACTCCCTCTTCCTTCATTTTGTCAAATGTATTATTTCTCACACACACGCCGAGCTGAAAACACACATAGGTAATGGGGTAATGAGAATAGCTGGCTCGCCTTTCCGTCACCGCGGTGACACAAAAGGTCCCACCTACAGGATGTGTCACCTCGAAGGAATGTCCCTTTCCCCCCTCTCTTTCTACGGGCTACATGCACCTCCCACCAGTCTCTTTCTTTCTGTCATCCCTTGCCGAAGTGTTTCTGGGATGTACTCCCTCCTGGGACAAAGAGAGAACGTGACGGAGCACACATCTCATCCCAGGTGTTTTAGAGGTTAGGATTTTTTCTTTTTGAGCTTTCAAAAAACCTTTAGAAGCTTCCGCAATCTTGAATTGGCAGAAAACAGTAGAATTAGACAGAGAAAGCAGAGTTGTTTTGCATCTCTCTCCCGTATCTGTTTTCAGAAAATCAGTGAGGCAATAGCAAACTCTGGTCAACCAAACATCCAGAAACACAGTACTCCTATTAGTTGTTTGAGGTTCTCCTGCATTCCCTCTAAGATGATGTTAGTTCCAATTGATAAAAAAACACAAAAATGCTTTCGTCACGGTGTTGCCGATACTGGCATATTGAAAAATAAATTACATGTCTATCAAAAAGTAAATTATTGGGAGTTTTTTTTTTTTTTGAGTGGTTGTGGAGAATGTTACTTTTTCTATTTATATTTTACTTTTATGTCAAACTGACAGAAAGTTTCAGTGTTCAATAAATGATCTTGACTGATTATTATTAGTTCAAAATAATCAAGTTGTCGGTTACACTTTCAGTGTCAAGCGTCTGGTATGCCGATGTGAGTGACTCTTTATCACCACAGACAGCATGGGCAGAGGGGGATATTAAGCAATATTACTACTGGGCCATTGTGAGTACGCCATTTATAATTCTGATGTATTTTTATGTTAGAATTTTGTGCAGGATATTATCATTAATATTATTGTTAACTTGTTTATGTACATATATAAATATTTTTACACTTTTTGATCTTTTGTGTGAACCTAAATACCTTGATGCTGATATTACACCTGAATTTCCATATTTTTAGACAATAAATGCTCTTTCCACTCTGTTATATTACTGCAATACCTACGTTGTCGTTGCCTTTTTTACAAGGCATGTGTGGTATACATAGCTCCAACAAAATATAAAGATATGCACATTTTGAGTGACATACTGTGAGAACATTATAGTTGCTTCTTTTATTTGAATTGAACATATACTGTACATATTTAGAGTGACCTCCATAAATGCCTGTGGGGCATCCTGGATGCGATTAGTAAGGATTTTGTGCGTTGTGTCGTGCTTCTGCGGGGGGGGGGGGGGGTGGGGGGTGGGTGGGGGGGGGGTGGGGGGGTGTAGGGGGTGGTGGTGGGGGTGGGGTGGGGGGGTGGAAATTTGGGTCAGTATTGTTGAAAACATTTGGACTGGGCCATCCCTTGTGACTAACATTAGGAAGGTTTTGCAATGCAAAAACGTTCATTCAGCTGGAATTAGTAGGTTTTTATGTTACTATTCTCTTCCTGGAATATTGCAGTGTTACATGAAAATGTGTTGTCACTCTTGCATTTATAATAAAGAAGCTTAACAGCCAAAAACTGGGGATGAGCAACTGTGTTGAATTTGCAAACAGTTGTGTCTGCGAAGGCTCCTGAGGCCAATTTATTTCCAAGAAACTGAATGAAAGTATTTTGAGTGTGCATGCCAAGGAGAAAATTAAGACAGAAGGGGTGTGGGATGCATGACAACATTTCAACCCTGTTGTATACGCAGTGCTTTTATATACTACAGTTCCTGTTAGATGTGCTAAGCCTATTTAGCCAACATGGGCATTAATCTTACATTATTAATGGGCTCTTAATAGTTTAATTTAAAACTTTCATTTTCCAAGTTTGATATGATCTTATGTAGAACCCACTTTAATTTATTTTAAGACAAGATTATTCTTAATTTACTATGGCTTTAATGTAAATTAGACAAGGCCAAAGTTAAACATACAGCCTCAAACATTATGCTCTCACTAATATTTGGTAAAATACCCCAAAGTAAATTTCATCTGTGGCAATCTACAAGCTTCTGACAGTAATCTGGTACAGATTAAAAGGTGCATCACATGCTCTTATTTTACATTCATTTTTAGACGGGTCATTAAGTTAGATTTTCTAGAAACGATCATTTCTTTGTAAGAGCTGATCATCTTATTTTCCTGGCTCATTTCCAATTTTCTCTGGGTGGAGAGGTTATCAGTGCACATGTATTATTTAACTGCATGTGAAAACCACATGCATATAGTGTGCATGCATTCACAAGACTTTAGGCACCCCTCTGCTTCCCATGACTTTACACACTACTAAGATAGATTGGTCACCTGCACATGTAACCCCCTGCATTATAGAGACCATCCCTCAGGCCCCTCTGGAACGACGTCTTAACCACAGAGAAGCGGAAAAGGCGAGTTTCCTGCAGAACTAAAAATACTGATGCCTCTGAACCCTGCATGACTCATGAGAAGAAGAGGACAAGCAGACGAGAGTGCAGAAGCAGAAACGCTGTGATTACTTACAACTTGGATCTTCTCTGACGCTCCTTTGAGAACCAGACCCCAGTAATGTAGATCGATCCCCTGGCTGTCCAGAACCTGAGGCATCTGTGAAAACAAAGTCACAAGATGCATGAGGGAGGGAAAAATACCAGCAGAACAGGAATAAAATGAGTTAAAATTAGAGATGTCAACACAAGTGTCCTTTTGTTCTTCTTTGTCAAAACAATACGCACATGTTTAATATTGCATCATGGGATAGGTTTAGACAGGAGATTACAGTTTATTAACTACTTTTAAATGCTGGAAACTTCTAAGAAGTGTTTTTATTCCAAGGAAGGAAACTTTTTTTTTGCATGCTTTCCTTGTACATTTACAGGAATTGCAATTAGCAGCCTACTGGAACAAAGGCTAATCAACCTAACAAATTCATCCCAATGCACCGTTTATCTACTAAACAAAGGACCTGAGCTATTTTTTTAGCCAATCTTAAAACTGAGATCAATCATTCGATATGAAATCAAAGCAGCTCTACTCTCTACAGAACGTCCTCAGAGGGTTTGTGTTTATGGGAAAGCATTAGCAGAAGGTGTTAGAAATCGCCTGGTCAGAGCTAACTGCCGAGGGTATAAGGAAGCCCTGTGTGCCAAGGCAAACACATAGATGTGATATCCTTCCTCCTGCATTCCTCGTGCCTGCATTTCAATGAACGAAGGAAGGAGTGAGGCAGCGTGGCGAGGGCTGGGGAGAGAAAAGGCAAAGGGAATAGGAAGGGAGGAGTAGATAGGCTGATGGAGAAGGGAGTCAGGAGCGTAACGATGGTGGAAAAGATAAGCCAGGGGTCATTAGAATAAAAGTAAAAGGGTGTGATTTAAATATTTGCATTTCAAATAAATCTAGTGGAGGAAGCGTTACACCCTTGAGCAAAGTTACATTTTAGACGTTTCAATTGCAACAACAATTAATGACACGTGCGTTAGATGTGCTTTAACTGTGTGCTCCGAAGGTGCCTGGGTCAGAGTAGAGCAGAGTCGAACTTTCTGGGTTACATGCAGAAAATTAGCAGTATTACCAGAAACTTCATCCACACAGAGAAACGTGGTGGTATCAGAACCATACTGTAAGGAATATGTCACTTCAACAGTCCACTAAATCCCCTTTTGGCATGGGAGCCAGTAGAGAGCGATGTTTTATGTTTTGATGTAGAGAAGAAAGTGGGAGAACAGATGAGTGTGTGACACACAGCCTCTGGGGAAGAGCATGACTAATGGTAGGTTAATTGCTAGTTGCTAGTCAAGCTGTACTTGTTTTCCCTTCCTGTGAAGAATAACCGTTCTAGTGTTCAGCCGCCTCTTCCATGCTATTGCTCTGTCAGCTTGGTGGGACCAGACAGGAGGCTGTCACCACCAAAACCAGCCAACGCTGACACCAGCCAAAGTTCTTTCTACTAGAATTCAGAGATCTCTGTTCTGGGCGGGAAGGTAACAGCAGGGAGAAAAGCCAATTGAAGCCAAATACAGTGAAGCTTCTACAAGCAGCTTCTGAAAAAATGAAACTGAGATAGAGGTTTTCCATCCAGCATGACAGTCCCACTAAATACACAACAAACATATGAGCAGAGCTACAATGTGACTGGTGAGCTAAGCTTTTACATGTCAAAAAAAAGTCAGGACTTAAATCCAGTCACAGTCTGCGGCAAGAAAGTTTATACTCACAAGCCCTTGCAATACAATCTGACTGAACTTATGCTTTTTAAAAAGGTGTTTAACGGGAATGTCAATTCTAATCAACTCTGTACTTATAATTTTTTTATTTACAACACTTTTTGATGGTGCATCACACAAATGGCAATAAAAAAAGCATGGAAGTTAGAGGCTGTAATTTGCTATAATTCTACTGGGTTCAAGGGTTCTTAATCAGTTCATCCACCCTAACATGTCTCAACAACACAAAAGAAAAGAATGTCTCATTATAAATGTAAACTGTTTTACAACTTAGTTTTTCTTGGATGGTTTCCAAATAAAGCCTAGTTTCACAGTAGCACAAGTCTGCAAGGATACATTTTAAACTGATTAATATCTGAAGCACAACAAGGTGAAAAGAGAACTAGCAATAATGCGGTGAAGCACAGCGGTAGGAGTGTGATAATGGGGAGCCACTTGAGTAAAGAGGGAAAAGGGACGTTTCCAGAAGAGGGAATCATTAATACCTGTTGAAATAAATGCAGACTGACTAGTTTAGTCTTTGTCTGAAGCCAACAGGAAGAAGAGGAATAATACAACAAAATAATCTGAAGCTTCCTGCCAACATCACTGTTGGATTTCTAAAGAAAAGCAAAGTGCAACCTGAAAGTCAGCCAAGTGTCACTCATCTTGAATCAGATAGAGTTCCTTGTGTATTTATTTTTTATTTTTCCAGAAATCAATCAACAATCCTCATAGAAGCAGCTAGAAATCAACAGCAAGAGGAAATATTTTCAAACATGTGCAACACTTTTTTACTTCTGGGTTTGGCTGTTGCTGGAAATTGTGTACAGTAAACTGCTTCTGCGCAGAAGTCTGTATGAATTCATGAAGTATTTGCAAAGATATTCTAGATTGTTTTGCACTACAGAGACTGCAGTTAGACAACAAGAATTAAACTAGTCTAAAAGGAAAAGTGCTCATCTATAAAGTCTCCCAAATGTAAAAACAATTTAAATATTTTTGCAATTGCAACTGAAAAGTGTACAGGAATTAGGTAACTGTTTTTTGTTTGTTTTGTTTTGGTTTGGTTTTTTCATTAGATTTTCTGCAAACCTTAAAGCAAAGCGTGCTGTGAGCTTGAATGAACTAGTTAGGCGACACGTGATGGTGGAGTACCAGATGCAGCATGCTCTCTTATGGAATGCCCAACAGGTTGTATGCACGTCCAAGCTAAGCCCATTAGCAAAACAGGCCAATGCGGATAATGCCATATGAATTCCCTGAGCCAGTCAGATGACTCACCTGGCCTGAACCTGAATACCTGCATATACTAATAACCACAGGGTGTCATCACAATAAAAAAAAAAAAAAAAGAAGACAGTTCAATCAGTTTTGTAGTTTGTAGCTTGATTTTGCCTTATCTTTACTTTTCATTTACAAGTTTCCTCAAAATACCAGAAATACATTTGTTTTCTTTGATCATGTGCACTTGATGAAATAAAATAAAACAAAATAAAATAAAAGCTCTCATTCAAATTCCAGGAAACTATAAATCCAGGTAGAACAAAGGTGGCTGGATCAGTTTCACATTCACGAAACATGATAGCAAACCTCAACAAGGAAACATCATACATGGTTTCATTTGCAGTGAGACACGCTATGTTGTGGACAAACCAGCACTGACTCATTTACTAAAACAATTACTTCTGACAGCGCGGGGAAACTAGCTGGTAATCTAACATATATTTGTTTTCAGTTGCTAATAAAAACTCTCTGGTAAGATAGTTTTCTTATATCTTGTACATTATCACACAATGTTACGCTACAACCAACAAAAATCACTTAAGCTCCGTCGGATTGGACTGAGAGTGTCGTTAGGCACCATATTTCAAGTCTGAACGTAGATTCTCAATTGAACCGCGTTCTGGTCTTTGATTGGGCCATTCTCAGGTTTCAGGTCACATCTGTTCTGGAAGGCGAAATTCCTTCGTTTTTTCTACCAGCCTGTAGCAGCTTCTCTGACCCCGCTGCAGAAAAGCATCTCCACAAAAGCTCATCTATCGTTACACATGTTGCCCAAAAAGTTCAATGTTGATGAAATGCAACCAAAGGATCTTCCATTAAATATTTGCTGTGAGATCAAGCACAAATAGGCCTTGGTCAGACTTGTGAATGTACAGCAAACAGGTGGCCAGTCCTTCCACCTGACCTCTGGCTCTCTGTAGCTTCTACAGTTACTATGAATCCTTTTGGTCATCTCTAATCTGTTCAATCAGTTTTGTTGGATGACCTTGTCTTGTGCCATTTTTGAATGATTGATAAAACAGTGTCCCATTACACCACTATTGCAAAGAATTAACATCGGCTTAAGACTGCTTTAAAATTCTGTGCCTGGGTTTACATGAAGCTGTTTCTTTACAAATGTCCCTCATATTTATATGTGTGGTACATTTTCAGCAAAAAGGCAGTTCAAAGTGCTTTACATCAAAAAAACCATAAAGAAACTTTTAAAGACTGAAATTAAATGATTCAGGGGGGTAGTCTTCTAATTAGGAGACTCCTGAGGGAAATCAGTTTAAACGGATTTTATTGATGGCATCAAAAATAAAAATTCTGAAAAGTTTGATGCTCATATGTAAAAAAAAAAAAAAATAAGTTAACAATCACAAATCATTTTCCTTTTATTTCACAATTATGGTCACTTTGTGATGGTCTCCTGCACATGAAATTAATTCATTTAGGTTTACGGTTATAAGCTGAGAAAATGTGGTGTGTTTTTCTGCAAACTAGGCGCCGTAACACACAAACTGCACTCACCAAGCTTCGATCTCAATGCTTGTTCTTGCAAAAGCATGCATTCCCTTTTTAAAAAACTCCAGCATGAAAGCGCCTCACACCATTAGAAAGAATGTGTAGCCTTAAGTTTGAGTGGGAAGATAAATGATGGCAGTGTGTGGAACCACAATTACACCTGCTGCCATGAGATTGCACTCCTCCAGACTCTGAAACTGTGAAATGCCTTTTAAAGTTCCTCCTAAATTGCCATTCAGATGAATCATAAAGGTAACAGCAAAGGAAGGCATTCATGAGAAAAAAGACTTTGAAAAAATAATTTTTTGCCAGTCTGCATGAAAATAAACCAAAAGGGAGACTTCACACTGTCTGCATACATTGCAGCAGAAACATTGCCAGGGGGTTTAATAGGAGGAACTGTTTTGTTGAGAAATTTCACTTTTAAGTAAACCACTAACCAGTCTGAAGATCTTGAAGAAATCCAGATTTGCATAAAGGATGTCTTCAATCCTCTGCAGTCTTTGCTGACTGAGGGCACACATGGCATTGCGCACCCCGTGGAGTCCCATTCGACTGGGGAAGATGATGAAGCGCTCCAGCAAGGCCTGGCTGCACGCTATGTCTTTCAACTGTAGGTCTGGGACACCAAAAGCAAACTGGGAAACACAAAAAGAAAGGGAAAAACCTGCTCAAAACATGTGCATTTTAAAGAAAACACATTTTTAGGATTTCATTAAGCAGACTTGTTCCGAAAGAAAGAAAGGCCCACCATAAAACTAGTATTGCACCCACACCTAATGCTTCTTTTATCTCTTTGGCCTAAGGCCAGGAGACAAGGTTTGACCTCTAGGTGATGGAAGCTGAACTCTCTTGACTTAAAAAGTTTAATTGACCGTCCAGGTCGCTGACCCTTCTCTGTCCAAAAAGAGGATTTCAAGTTTCTTGGTGTTATATTCACAAATAATGGCTGGATGGAGCAGGAAATGGACAGACCGATTTGGGGATTGTCCGCTCAAGTGCAGGAAATGTTCCAGTCTATCGTGGTGAAAAACATTTTGAGCTACAGGTTTTGGTTTACTGGACAGTCTGTGTTATTTTCTTCTATCTTTTTAACCAAGTAAGTCGATTAAGAACCAGGTCTCAATTGGTTGAGAGGTGGCAGATGCTGGGAGTTTCGCACTACCCAAAGGTAGACCCAGAACCAGCCCAAGGGAACAGATAGTCCTTCTATTATGACAAAATCTTAGGATCCTCCAGAATGAGCTGCAGAGTGTAACCAGGGAGGGTTCCTACCTGGACCTTGTACCCCCTGCCAACCAAATCTCAAGTTTTTCCGTAGAGCATCCTGACACAGAGGTTAAAGTTTTACCTGTTCCAGACGTAGCTGGGCATTGACGAGCTGGTAAACAATAGACTCCGAGAGGCCTGCGTCTCTTAGCAGGAAGGCCGTAAGGATCTCGTCGTCCTTCAGAATGTCATCAATCTTCAGCCCACGGCCTAAAAGGAAAACCATTAACATTGATAGTGAAAGATCAGACACACGCAGAACAATATTGGCCAGAGCAACACTGGATAAGGAAATGATTCACAGGAAAACGTTAGGCCTGGTTATAAACAATCATTTTCAGGAGAGCATTGGCTATTATCCTGACTGAAGCATTCCTCGTTTTTCTGTTTACCTGCAGCGGCGTACGGATTGTTGCGCAACGTGTCCATAAAGTTTGAGAAGGACGCCATCTCACGCCAAAGCCTGCCGTACTGCCGGACCTCTGTCTCATTGAGCAGAAGCTCCTGGATGTCAGCGTAGAATCGTGCCAGTCTAAAGTTTGTCCAAAATAACAAAACAGCTTTAAATAAGTGCTTGCTCACAGTGAATTTAAGAGTGCTGTTTTGACCTTACACAGAGTTGTTATAGTTGGAAACGACGCCCGGTGACTCTCCCTGTGTTGGGTATCTGAAGCAGGGGTTGTTAGCGTTGCAGAAGATTCCCTGAATCCAGGGGAGAATCCCTGCCGATGGCAAGGCCTTGTTGGGGAAGTGACCTAAAGAAACAGACATTCAGAGGGAATGTCAAAGCTCAGGATCTGATTATTAAAGACTCTCCAAATGGGCTGCCCTGTGTTATTCGTTCCATGTAAAGAACTGCAGCAGATATCAATATGTTTTCATAGATGAGGGTGAGTTAGCAGAGAAAGCTGCTGGTGATGAATTTCAGCAAGAAGTTCCTTCTCACATTCATGCTGCTGGTAGAGAGGATTGGCCTTCCTCAGCCACACCAGACCAATGAATAACAAGACGGGCCAGAAGATCTCCACCAGGAAGCGGATCTAAAGAGAAACAGTCCATTACTGGGAAGCACTAAAACAACATAAAACACAACCCTGGAAGCTTAAACGATGCTGCATCATGAAGAATTCTGTTTGGGATGTTTCAGTGCATGGGCTTTTTCAAAAACCCATGTACAAGCTTTATACCTTCTGCCTTTTGCGAAGAGTCCAGTTCTTCCATAGTAACAGGCGGATTTGGGAGCCTGTCTTCATCGCTCTGCGGCTCAACCCCTGGACGGGGTCATCAGACTGTGAAGAATCTGCAGAGACAAAACGTTAGCGGCGAGCGGAGCAGCTATCAGTGAGAAGGGGTCTGAAATGGTCACACCGTGACATGACGCATGGGATTAACGAGGGATTATTTACAGTGTCTTGCAAAAGTATTTAAACCGGTTAAGCTTGAATGTCTTTTGTGAGAATTTTATGTGATAGAGGATGAAGTGAAATGATAAAAAGCTTTTAAAATATTCTAAAATACACCCCTCAGGATTAAAGTACGTTACTGTTTAAACTGCTGTACAGTATATTATTTGTATTTATATAAATATATTTCTATTTTTTATATTTATAAAGTAACTGAATTGAAGAAAACAGGTCAATTAGGTTAAGTAATTAAATTCTCGCCAATATAATCACCTGTGTTTAATAAATATAGTGGGGGATTTCATATTTTTCACTAATAAATGCACTTGCTGACAATATAATGAAAGGATTCCACAAAATAAAAAGATTCAAAAATTGCACTGAATAAAAAAAAGTGTACTACTACTTTTTTGTATATTTGCATCAGTGAGAGCACAAAAGGTTCAAGAAATTAGCTCATCGTCAGTTTTTATTAGCTCATCATCAGTTTTTATTTCACATTATGCCGGACGAACAATAACTGAAGCATCTGATTGTTAATGAGTTCAAATTTATGTGTGTGAACCAAAGTGAGCACAAGAAACCCAAAATCATGATGTACCTGCTGTGGCTGCTGGAGCTGAAATAACTGGTGATGATCAAAGAGGTCATCTCTAGAACGTAAGTAGTGCAAATTTGTTTATGTTCTTGTTCAAAATGTTCCATCTGATTGTGGCCATATATCTTTGCCACTGTTTAATTGAGTAAATGTTAAATTTTGCAATATCTCCTTGAATGCGATTCTGATTCGGCTTCATTCTATCTGAATTTCAGTACATCGGAGACAGAAATGTTACTTTAACATTTAAGTAAGTGCATGGTGGGTCATTTGAGTCTATCCGCCCTGGGTGCTGTCACCATAGTGGTGACAGCATCATGCTGTGGGAATACTTTTTTCAGCTTGCAAAGGGAAGCTGGTCAAAGTGGATGCAGCTAAAAAAAAAAAAGGGGGCAAACCTGGTAGAGAGGCTGCAAAAAGATGTAATCCTAAACATGCAGACAGAGCTATTAGGGACTGATATATTGTTTGTTAGAATGGCCCAGTCAAAGTCCAGATGTAAATATAAAAGAAAATATGTGGGGGAAAAAAAACTATCAACTTGATGTTCACAAACTCTTTGAATCAAATCTGAATGAAATTTTAACTGTTTTGCAAAGACGTATCGGCAAAAATTGCAGCTGGATGTGTAAAATTAGAAGAGAGATAAGCCCAAAGATTTCCAGTGTGTGGTGGTCCTGATCACTAACAGTTATCAATTTATTTTCTCTATAACCACCTGTCATCCCTCTTCAACTGAATATTATACGAACAGTTCAGCCTTTAAAGCATGAATACTTTTGGACGCACCTGCAGAAAGTAAAACAAGTCACAGTGAAGTAAAGCGCCTTCTGCTAATGAAGCTTTTTAATTGGAAACATAAAAGTTACGAGCGAGAAAGAGACAAAAATCTTGAAACAGAAAAAGAGCATTTCCTTTATTAGCTTACACAGAACTAACTGAAGGGCTTGTTAGCTTTACTCTCTCAGAGTCATTGTTTGTTTCACGCCAGCCTTGACCTTGTTTTGGATGTGACCCAACTTTCGATCCAACTTGATTGTAATAGGCCTTACTGTTAACGCTGGAATTGTCTTGACTCACACCTTTAAACCACTTTAAGTAAAGCCTTTGGAGGTGTTCCTAAGAAACGGCTCCTAACCCTTACTGAGCCATTGTTTCATCCAACTGTTACTCCAAAACACAGTTGCTGAGGAAATTTAAGGATGACTTCATGTCTGCATTCACATGCCACCTGAATGACAACTACAATTTAAACCCGATCCCCTGATCCGTCATGAGTTTGTTTTGTTTTTTGTCCCCCCCGAGAAAGAACAAATTAATTTTGGAGAAATCAATCCCTATGCACAAGTTATTCACAGATGGAGCATCACATAGCGCAAGAACATGTCCAGTAGATTACTGGACATACCAGATGGAGAATACGGGCAGACCAACACTTGTGAAGAGAAAAACAAAAGGGGAACTGCAGCTAGAAAACAGAGGAGGCTAAAAGCTGTTATTATGTCTGAGTTCTCGGAAAGCATCTTCTTACTCAAAACACAAATTACACACAACAGGATTGCTTTGCACACAGCTCTGCAGAATTCAGGTTGAAATTACCCCACAAGCATGTCGCAACCTATCAAAGTAACTTAAACAACAAGCGATACATTACTTCAACTATGTCAGCAATAACAAGCGCACTCACACACACATTCACACACCTGTCGGGTCTTGTAAGGTGTTTCAAATTCATCAGTTTGATTCTCAGGCTTACCTTCTCACCGGATCACAACAAAGTCGAGCAACATCAAGAAAAACGGGTTCACAAATAAGCTGAAGTAATGCAAAACAATAAGCCGGGTAGAAGAAGTGCTTCAGATGACTCCGAGCTGCCCACCCTGTCTCTCTTTCTCTCTCTCTCTCTCTGTGCTGCAGGTCAGCAGCACTCCTAATCTGATTGCTCTAATCTCCCGGCTCAACATGGGCAGGCAGAAAAGAGACAACAGTCATCCATTTTGAGGTAGAATTAGGCAGATACCTGCAGGAGAAGGAAAAGCAGGGAAACCTGGCGGAGAGAAAAGCGGGAGGTGGTCTTCATCACAGCAGCCGCAAATATATTTGTCAAAGAAAATAACCTGAGCAGAAATGAAACTGCACCAGCGTGTAATCCCACAGCTAAACACCTACAGAATAAATTAGGAGTTTGGATTTATAGGACACAGGAGCAAAGGCGAGAGACTAAGAGACGGCAGCATTTGTTTCAATTTTTGTGTCTGAAATGAGTTTCCTCTGAGCGGCTGAGCGGAGAAGGCGCAGGTGACATGAGTAATTAGCTGAGGAGAATGTGAAGGTTTCAAAGTAGGACATTAAAGCCAGCTGAGCCCCCAGCAGACGCAAAACATCCTGAAACCACAATCGATTTGAGTTGGAGCAAATTTGAAATCCATCAAATGCAGAAGGAAAAAGGAAAAACAATCCAACTGGATGCATGACTGAAATGAAAAATTTAAAGCTGTGAGAAAGTTTCCGCATTTCATTCAGGGTCTAAATATCTGAAATCTCACCATATTTATCAACGTCAAAAAATGGTTGGTTGAAGTCCATGTCTTTGTTTTGTTTTTTTATGTAAATACATAAAAATAAAGGTTGAAAATCTAAATGCATCCATTTGAGTCATGACAGGTCCAGTGCCGATCTCCAGCAGTTATTTGTTAACTGCAGGGCCAGACGCAGGACAAATTTGAGTTTTGAATAAAAACTTACTGTAAATGTTTGAGAAACTATCCTGATGTGCTGTGGGTACAAATAAACTTCATTCCTGTACTTTTTTCTGCTTAGTAGTTATTTTATTTTTCTATTTTTCCAAAAAAAAAATTATTTAAGTCAAGATATAATAAAAAAAAATTTAACTGAAAAAAATGCATTTAACAAAAAAACAAAAAAACAAAACAAAACAAGAAATAAGTTTAAAATAACTTTTGTTTTAATTTGCAGCAAGAACTGTTGCATGAATATATAAACATTTACACATATGTAATGTAAGGCTTACATACTGAGAGAAGATGTACCAATCACAGGCCACTCAGGACACATTCAGTTAAAAAAGGGAATTATTTTCAATTATATTAAGAAAATTGCATTGAAAATATTCCAATTGTTCCCTGTAATGTGAAATTCAGTACATATTTAAATTTAAAAATTAAAGAGACATCAGCATTTAAGCCTGGAAGTGCGACATGTAAAGTGTCATTTATGTAACAGATTAACACTGAACAAGAAAACCGACTGACTTACAGCTAACAGGAAATAACTTCTTTTTGGCAAATATACTGTTTAAAACATAGAGCAGACAGTAAACGTTGGCACCAAAGTCTAAGTATTTGTTTTGCTTCCTCTGACCAACTGCTGTTGGTTCTGTCTTCAACACGTAAAAAGGAATATATTAGTACTTTGAACACTTTCATGGTTTATTTTTACTTGCCTACATGTTCTCCCATTCACCACAGACATATTAATATTTACAAATATAAATTTTTGTTCTTTTTTTTTTTTTTTTTCAGACAAAATGAGCCTCCCTGTGTTCGTTCTCCTGCAGCAGTCGGAGTCTTTGGTAGATGGGTTTGGTCCCAGTGGGGCTGAGGTCATCAGGGCTGCTTGGAGAGGGAGACTGGGGGGGAGAAAGAGTGGGGGAGGCCGAGACCCCGGGGTCAATGGCGCTGTCTGTGGAGTCCTGAGTCTGGTGAAGTGTTTTTACTGGGGTTGTGGAAGGGGAGGCTGCTGGGGAAGTGTTGGTAGAAGTGAGCGACGTGCTGGTGGCTGTGGTTGTAGTCCAGCTGGAAAGTGTCCTGGATCTGCTGCTACTGGAAACCGGGGGGATGTAGAAGGTTCCCGGTGGGGGCTGTAGAGTCCGTGGAGCCCTGAGTGTTAGTGAAACGTTTGGCGAGCTGCTGGCAGAGGACTCTGCATCTTTTTCCCTTTTGGAGCTCCACACAGACTTAACTGACAGCATGCTGGGGCTGCCGGAGAACACGGTGCTCACGGTGCTAGTGGCCGTAACCACAGAGGCCGCGGTTGCACCAGCACCAACCGTGATGGGCAGCGTGGCCTTCACCGGCTGCAACCCGGAGCTGGTGGGCGGCAGATTGGCGACTATCATGGCAGTTCTGGATGTCATGTCATAGTGCTTGTACTTCTTATCCCATGTCCTTCTCTGCATCGTCTGAGTGTCGATAAACGGCGTAATGTAATAGGTGCTTATTCTGGATGAGCCACTCTGTCGAGCCCTCTCGGGCTCCGGGATCTCCTGAATCGTTTCTGTGTCCCTCTGAGCGGAGCTTCCATCGACCACATCCGTTTTGTTCCGGTTATTCCTCTCCAGAATCTGTGCCGGCGTCGGCAGGCGTTCCAGCGGCATGCTGATCGGTCGAGAAATGGGCCGACCGACCTGGTTACGCAGCTGGACCTTCGTTGGCAAGGTGTTTGTGTGGTAGGGGAGCGAGGAGCTGGGGCGGTTAAGCGCCAAGGTTGATCTCTGGACCTCGCGTCCGCTCGACGTGTGCAACCCGTTGAGCTTCTCTGTGGCTGAAGAATCCGATTGGTCTTTCCCGGCCTGGACCTCCTGCACCTCACCCAGGATGTGGGATGTTGGGATTACCGAGGAGTATCTCTTGTATATTTTGGCACTCTGAAGGCACAAATTTGACAAAGAGGATTACAATGTCATCACATTTACCCATCTAAATTTTACAACATACAACTCAAAAACAGCCAGATGGAAGAACAGGAACAAGGAAGGACAAGCAGCAGTCACATTTATTATTATCTGCTAGCTAAGGTAACCAAAAAGCCTTAAAAAAAACATTTACATTTTATTGCAACAGCATAAATTCAAACTAAACATATCAGAAAAGTCCAAACTTGGACTTAAAAAAAAAAACCCTGCAAGTTTAGAAATTATAAAATGACTTCAGGCAAAGACATTGGCACCTGTATGAGTCTATCCTGCCAATCAACAGTGCTCAGTCATCTGGTATAGCTGTCAAACAACCTGTTGACATGTAGGTAGAATCTAAACTGTTATGACGGAGGGCTGGCCTGCTACTGAAAGGAATAATCTCTTAGATCAGTGTTGTTTTTAAGTTTACCTTCTCTGTGTTATTCAGTCGTGTTCCCTCAGTTTCCCTGCTTGCATTCTACCTACTTCATCTCCCCTTATTAGGTCACCTGGTTGACATTTTCCATAACTGCCTCAATATTTAAACTCACTGGTTTTCTTTGTTCATTGCTGGAATTTTCCATTTCACTACCTCCATTCTATCATCCAGGTGACAGAATGGAGGTAAGTTCCCCTCTTTTAATGAAAGTATACTACAGTTTATGTTTACGTCAAACATGTCAATTTTAGAGCCATTTAAAGAGGCCTCTACAATTGGGGGATTTAAATGAAATCAGTTATTTTTTTAACATTTTTCTTAGCTAATTTTTGTAATTTTTAACAATGTTTTACATCCCATGAGCTGTTTACATCTTTCAGTGCAACTTTGAAAATAATGTTAGGTCAAAAATCTAAATGCTGTGAATCACACTGCACCAACAGGGTGACCGTCTAACTCCTCCTCACCTCCTTGATGTCCGTTAGCGAGGTAGAGTGTCTGCTTAGCTGGCGCACCTTCTCCTGTGGGGTCAGTCTGGGAGACGCTTGTGCACTGCTGCTGCTGGTGGTGATTTCGGAGCCAGATGGAGTAAGTGCATCGAAGATCATGTGAAAGTGTCTCACCATCATCTCCACCATCAGTGCCTGGCATGGATAATCCACCAGAGAGGAGAGAGACACCTCTGCGTCGATCTGTCTTGGTTTCACCAGAGTGGGTCCGAAGATAATCCCCAGGTTACTTGCATTCATCTTGTTCTCGTCGGCCTGTTTACTCACTCTGGGGATGCAAAGGGGAACAATGAGCTTGATAAGTAATTTCCTTTTAGTCAGTTCATTTTCTTTGGGACTTCAAAAACACTTTGTTTAATAATGAAAAAAAAATAAAGAAAGAAAGAAAAGTTTTTTTA
Source organism: Poecilia mexicana (assembly GCF_051168715.1). Classification (NCBI taxonomy): domain Eukaryota; kingdom Metazoa; phylum Chordata; class Actinopteri; order Cyprinodontiformes; family Poeciliidae; genus Poecilia; species Poecilia mexicana. The sequence continues at coordinate 8,201,853 of NW_028263386.1, read as the reverse complement.
AAGAGTGTCAGCAGTGCAGTGGTGAAATGGATATTATACACAATGGAGCCAAGAATAAAGCTTGGAAATGCATGTTGACGTTGATTAAGAAAGAATACAAAATATCCGCCATGCTTATCAATAGTGCTACACGACACACTGGTGCCAGCGCATGTTTGAAAACCAGTTCAGTGATACTGAATAAACCACAGGTTTTATGCTGTCATTTTCTAACAGTTCCTGCCAAGCTTTAGGGAAGTCTCTGTTTCCCCATGTGTGTCATGAGGAAGTTGGCGAGTCAGTGTGACTGCAAACAGAGCGACATACCAAAGCACTGTCTCTTCGTTCCAGATCGTACCTGTTCAGATGCGTGACAAGGTAACGCAGAGTCCTGTAGTTGGCTGTGGGCAGCTGACGCAGCAGATCTTTGATCTTCAAAAGGACTCTGCTCATCTGGGCGCTTGGTGCTCCTTTCTCCCCCGCCTGGGAACTCGGAGGTTTATCAGCTTCTTCTGCTATCGCGCGCTGACACTCTTTGGCCAAGCCAATAAGGTTGTTATAGAATCGATACTGGATCAGTGGCTCTGGCAACTGTTGGAAATGACACTGCAATGAATTCTATGCTTCCGATTAAAAAAAAAAGATTTAACGATGAAAACAAATGAAACTATCAATATCGAGGTGAATATCATTAATTTTGGGGCTGCTGATGCATTTGATTTTAGGGCAGAAATGTTTGTTCAAAACCACTTTAATTTAAAACTGCATAACTCTGATAGGGTATTGTACCACTTTTGTTGAGAGAAATGTTAAAGCATATTTAAAATGCAAATGCATATTTAGAATTTTCCCGTTAGAACATCACAGTCTGTCTATCTTCAACCAAATCTATAAAGACGACTAAATATCAACTGACTAGTATCCATGGTGAAGTAAGTTTAACACCAACCTCGAAACAAATGTGTGGCGACATGGTTTATGCTTTTTAATGCCCTTCGAAAAACCTGGGAGAGTGTGATGTTGTGCCACTGATGCAGAGCAAAGAATGACTGTCAAACTTCTTTAAATTCCCCCTAAATCTACACAGTTGAAACTGCTTCTCTGCAACTTCCTGTGGTACGTCCTACCAAGTACGAATGAGGATGTCTGTATATTTTGGGACCAGCATGAATTAGAGGAAATTCACAATAAAGTCAGACTTAACCCGCCCCCATAAAAGTTGTAGATTCATTCCTCTCTAGAAATGGTTTTATGATGCATCCCACGTGCATCATAAAACCCCAAAATCATGACGCCATTCATGCTCATGACAGTATCTGAACTTCTGATTCGTACAGCAGCTGAAGATTTAACTGACCATAATTACAGACGTCTACATGAGTCGTTAATTTCAAAAACTCAGTAGGAATTTGATAAAAACCTGTCTTAGGTAGAGTTTGAGGACGTTGCTGATGTCGTGAGGTGACAGTTCAGACAGTTCAACCAAGTCCTTCCCGTTTTCAAACGCCTGACAGAGCTTCTCCACTCTGGATTTGGCCCCATTCACACGATAAATGCCCTACAGGGGTCAAACAGGGACATTCAAAGCTATACATAAACCAGTTTAAAAGATTATTGTTAACTGATAACAATAAAACGCACAAAGGCCATGAAAGTACCTTGATGTTGAGGGCTCTGCTTTCGATCTCAGTGGTGCATTTTTTGATTATAAAGGGGATTCCATCCGGACAGTTCTTCGCTGCTTGGGCAAAGTCGATACCGAACAGCTGCAGCCTGCCCTGCAGCTTTTTGTGACCACACTGGATAGGGAGTGTCTCCAAGCATTTCTTATGGCATGCCAAGGAACACTGGCAAAAAGATGCATAAATTACGATTAGGTAACACAATATTAATACTTTAATTTATTAGCACTTGTGTCCTGCTCTGTCTGTGGAGTTATGCCCAAAATATTCCATGACCTTGGCAAATTTTAGATTTTAAATCATGTTTATTCAACTATAAAGTTTGTTCTTGAAAGGAAATGAAACAGATATTTCTCAAAACATTCTGAAACAATGTAATTGTTTGATTACAGTTTATTAAAACATAGATTTGGAGCAATCAAACAACTGACTGACACTCCAGTTAACTGGTGTCTATCGTTTCCACTGATATTTTGTCTGTTTCTCTTTGCTGTTGAACTCTGTGTCTTTGAGTTTGAGAGGCCTGTTTGCCTTATTTCCACTGATTCAAATCCATCAAAACAACACTTCCAATCAGAAGAAACATGTTGGGAGAAACGATGAGATGACTTTACACCTGAATCTACTGGTGTTATGAATAATTTTCGGCTTAACTGTATCAACAATAAGACACATCATTTTAACAGTTAGTTGAAAGTAATATGATTTGTACCTCTTCACATTCGGCTCCATGAAAAACAACCAGGCTGTCACACTCTCTGCACTTGGATGGGGCTCGTAGTTTTCTTAGCTTATGTGTCTGAGCAGCTTTTGACATCTGAGTATTTCGGAAAGGACCAGGAGAACCTAAAGTCTCTGTCACCATCTCTACCAGACCTAGAAGTGAAAATAAAAAAAACGAACACATAAACAGGCGATATTATTCAACATTTCCCAATAAGAAAACTAACATAACTTCCCGGGGAAAAAACTGAAGCTTAACTTTGGGGAAGTTGCTGGGCTTTGTTTCTGTCACCTAACCGTACAGATATTCTTCCCTTTATCTGATGTTCAAACCTAGCACAAAAACTAATGTAACCCCAATCAATTATCCTCTGCAAACAGAAAAAAAACATAGGGAGTGAAAATATTACATGTAGCAAAACTGACATCCGATCAGTGCAATGAGGCAATCTGCTATGCACGAGAGAAGATTATGCAATCCCCTCAAGACATTTTTATTTCCCTATGTCAACTAATATGCAGGCTGTTATTAGCAAACCAGTGAAATACACACTTAAGAGGACAAACAGATGTTTCCTACCGTTGTCAAAAGGAGAGAGAGGCTCCCTGTCATCCAGATCGTCAGCTGAAGACATGGTCCCAGTGGAGGGAGTTCTGGGCAGCCGCCGCTTGAAATCACCTGTTCAGTCATTAAAAACAAGGTTACGATGTACTAAAAGAAGCTACCATCAGCGACTACGAAAGAGAAACTGTGATGGTCACATGAGTACATTAAGCTTTAAAAAAAAAAAACGTAAGTAGTGTGTCATAAAATTTTAGCAGATAAAGGAAGTGAATTTGGAGTGAACGTGTGTTTATTTATCCTCTGCATAAAGTCAATACGTTACTAAAAAGAGAAGCACTGTCTAAAATATTGAAATTATATCATTCTTCTGATAGTTTGCAGATACAATCCTGCACAAATTGTCTCTCCGTCAGGTATTCATCTTAATTTATGCAATTACATCTACAAAATAATACGTCATTCTCAATGCATTTTTAATAGCTTCTAATGAAAAGAAAACAAATATATAGATATATGCCTATATCTATATATTTTTAAGTGAATTTAGAAGGGAATAAATGTGAAATCTTCATGCCTGGGCTAGCGGTGGGGGAGTCCATGGATCTGGATTCGCTGCTGCCCCCAGCACTCTCTGAGTCGCTGCACATCCCGCCCTGGCTGCCCTGGCTGTTGGAGGTCCAGGCTCTTAGCGGCGCCTGGCTCTTCAGCGCTTCAGAAACGCAGAAAAGAAAAGCAGCAAGGTTCAACAAAACAGCATTTGTTTTGGTGGTTTTTCAGTCACACTCACATTTTAGACTTATGAGTAAGCATCACACAACCTCAACTGCTTTAGACTTAAAAAAAAGGAAAAAAAAACACCATTCCCATGAATCAGCAGTCGGGGTAAGTCCCCTCTGGGGCTGATAAAGACAGAAGCAAACTGAACCAATAGAGTGTCATGAGCTGTTTAACCTCCTGAAGCAAAAACTATTTCATAAAGTAAAAAAAAAAGAAAATCAGCGTCCTGAAACTCACATGTGCTGACATGCATATACCTGGGATGTCTGTGCTGCTGTTGGATCTCCGCTCACTGATCTTTGAAGGCCGGTGAAGAGAGTGGTCAACGTCGTCTCCGCTCAAAACGTCACAGGAAGTGATGGAGCCCTGCGACAGGTTGCCATGGGAAGAATGGGTGCTCCCTTGAGACCTTTTGGTAAACCCAGACCTGGGAAAGAAAAAAATCAAAAAGTTGATTTTTAATGCTTTCTGATTTTAGTTGCAGCTGTCCTTTTAGAGTCCTACAGCCAGTCCAGCATTGTTACATTATGTTGAACCAAGAATGACATAAGGAAAAATTAATAAAACTAATTGCATTTAATTTTCTAGAACAGAATGAATTTAACCAATTCTAGACACTAACATGAACAATACAGGTTAATCAGAAATAAAGCATAAACATTCTAGATCACTGCAGTCAGGGTGTTTTGCAGCTATGTAGAAAAATGTAGTGGTATTTATAATGTATGGTTAGCAAGGTTATATTACTGGCAAAAAGATATCTTAGTTTACTTTTTTTTTCAGTTTTTGAGGCTTGAGGTCTTCTGAGGTTTTCGTAGTTCCACAATTGATATGCAACCATTTAGCATTTTTGCTGTGCAGTTGATTTTGCACAACGAATGCAGCTGCAAAGCCACAATGAGCAAAAGCAACAATTAGCCAGCTTCCAACTGAACAGCATGCACATTTGGTTTGCAGGATGTGTTGTATCTTTTTCCAGTGAACACAGCCTTTCCCAAGCAATTTCTTGTGCGACAGAGACTATATTGGTTCTGTTTGTAATGGTAGGTACTCTGTTCTCTGTGCTATTGTTGTGGAGCAGAGCTACACAGGGTGTAGCTAAAGCACAAACCTTTACATTTTGCAACATTGAAAGCAAAGAGCTCAGTTTATCAACCAATGGAACAGGCTTTTTTTCCCCCACACACAAAATACCCTCACCGGTATTTTTCCCCCACAAATACCTGTGAGGATAAAACGTCACCAGTTGAACCATCAATGACTGCAGGATGAGCAGTGGTTAGGACCTAATTGGTTAGGATAACAAATTATAAAGCTATGGATGTTGCAGGTGGCATATTGTCACAGTTAAAGTAGCTTTCTTAACCTAGTTAATGCCTTTAATATCCAAATGTTTTGTCACACAGGCAAATTTGCCCAGTTGAAAGTACCCATGGGTCACAAAAATGTTATTCCTTTCTCACTTAACATGCAAAACATTTGTCTAGTTTTTCATTTTTAACTGATCAAACATACATTAAACATGCAACATTGTAATAAGCAGAAAAAGGAATATTAAATCATTTTAGATCTCAATTATATAAAAATAAATATTTCAAGCTTGCCTTATTTTAGACTTTTTCCTACCTTTCTGAGACCAAGTGTTCCTTAATTTGCTGCTCTATAAAAAAAAGCTTAGGCTAAGATCACCAACAAAAACAGTATGCAGGTCTTTCTTCAAAAAAGGCTTGTTTAAGAGCCAGGTTTAGTGAAAGGCTCATTCAAAACTATTTGGAGAAAAAAGCTGCTGGATGTTTGGAAGTTCTACTTTCTATGAAATTCAAATAAAAACAAAACATGTAATAAAAAAAGGCAGTTGTTATTTCATAAGATTAAGCTGGTGGTCCAGATTTGTACCGTGTTTTAATTGTGAGTGGGGGACCCACAAAATTATTCAATGGCGCTGATAAAAGCTGATGTTCAGAAACTACAGTTAGGACATTTGTAATGAGAATCAACAGAAACAAAATGTAGGAAAAGGTAGCAAAAATACCTCTTATACCTCTTATTCTTCAAAAGTGATTAATTATGTTTCTAAAATGAGTTGTCTTAATGTAAAACCTGAGACTGACTGAAAAGAGTAGGAACAAAAACTGAAAGGAGACCAGTTGGCAAATTACTCCTGCAAACTGCATAACTTTGCAAAACCCTTCACAATAATAAAAGTACACACATTCCAGTCATTTTTTTCTTTTCGGTTTTGATATATGTAATTAAATCTGATAGAAATAACAGTTAACCTCTCATCCTAATTCATGCTGTTAAACTAGCTTATGAAACATTGTTTATTTTTCTGCGTAGAATCTAGCAACTGTCTGGCTCCGAGGGAAAACTTGGGGGCACCTCGAAACCAGAGCCAAACTCTCACGCTCGCAATCTTCCCTGCAGCATTCAGCCTGCGACACAGATATTTCCTGAGGAAGGGCAAGAAATTCAACACGCGATCTGTCTCTCCCAGATTTTGTCTCTCTTCCTCCTACTCTGACTCACTGCTACCTCTGCTGAAAGAAGAACTGAGCAACTTTAAAATGGGAGGGGAAGGCTATGAAGAAACACTGAAAGAAATGTTTGTTTGTTTTAAGCAATGTTAAACTAAAAGAGCCCAAGATTATGTGTCAGCCAGGCTTAATTTAACAAGCTTAATGTTGCTCCTTAAGAGTATGAACTAAGCTTGAACTTTGACAAACTGTCACCTTACAAATATAAACTTCAATATATTTATGTGAAAGATCAACTTGAAGTATTGGGCAATTGTGAAGAGGAAGGAAAATAATGCATCTGACATACATTTGTACTCAGTCTCCTTTGGAAGAGATGTATGGAGATCTGTAGCTGAAGTGCAAGAATCTCTTGACAACACAACTATTACCACTCCACCCCACAAATCTGGCCTTTATGGCAGAATGATAAAAGGAAATGCATTGTTGAAAGAAAGCCAAAAGACACATCGGCATTTTTTCGACACAGCAAAAATGTGGAACGAGGGGCTCTTGTTATGTGTGGCTTGAAAACAAATAAAGCACATCAGCCTGAACACACCATAGAATGTGCAGTAACCTTCCCTTTATTTTCTAGTTTGTCATAAAATAAAATAACATTTATGGTTACTGTAGCTTACCTGAAATGTTCAGAGAAGGAGTCTGGCTGAAGATGCTCTTTAGGAAGGTTTCTAGGCAGGTTGCGGACAAAGTTAGCGTAGCATCCACCTGGTTCATACAACTTGGCATTCTCACTCAGGGCCTGGAAGTGGGTTGGGAGTGACACTGTCTGCACCTGCTGCGTCTGAAACCAGTTCACTGACACCTATTAAAAAAGAAACACACAAAGACGGTCGGCATTTTACAAAATATTAATGTTTTTAATCACTGCATGGGAAGCAAATAAAACTTATTGAACAGAATGGATGAACTGATAGAAAAATTTGGGTTAATACAAATATTTGATATTTATGTTGCTGCCATGGCTGATAACCAATATGTACCAATATTTTATTTATTACATATACTTTACAAATCTTTCAACAGGAGATCATGTTGCTTGTGGAGACAATTCAAGCACTTAGCATGCTAAGGTAAGTGAATCTTCATCAGTGCTGACTGAAAATCTACGTAGAGTAGGAAGAGATTTAGTAATGTTATTAGTTGTTACTGTCACTGTCACATGACCAAATAAATGCCACAAGACAAACCCCCACACCTTCAGAAACAAATGGCAAAAAGATGGAAATAAGTATCGGTTGTTAATATTGACTTAGTTTAATTTATCTAATCGATACTGATATGTTAGTCCCGATATATTAGGCATCCCTTAACAGTCCAGCTAATTTCTCATCTGGAAAGAATGAATTGATCTCTCTTACAGCTTTGAGTGTGAGGTCACACTGGAAGATCATCTCTCGGATCTGTGTGAGGATTGTGCTCTTGGTATTGGCCAGATCCATCCGTTTGACGCCTGCGTCAGCCCTGCAGCTTTGGAAATGGTACTGGGCTTCCTCAGCCTGCTCAAAAACAATAGACAATGGTTTATGGAAGTTGCTCATCCCAAATAGGTGCCACTACAATCCCCCCGTGTTGTAACCCTTGCAAACCTTCTGCATAGCCTCTTCCTCAAGCTTTCTCTTCTTCTCCAACTGTTTGTTGCCAGTGCTAGACTGCTCCTCCTGGGAGCGGTTTGTAGACGACTGGGCTTTTCTGTACTCCTCTTTCCTCTGGTCGTTCAAAGCTCGTGCCTTACGCAAGGTTGTGTCAACCTCTTGCTGCCAAAGCCAGAAGATTTTGCCACGTTACTTGATTTATTGTGACAATGCACGCACCAGTTACCATAGAAACAATCAGACATGCCCTTTTCAATTTTTAGCCCAGCATGTAAAGAGGCACTGTAAGAAACTAACATTAATACATTCCGATATGAAAACAATGAAATAAACATTAATAGAGCAAAACGTATATAAGCATAAAAGCTTGAGGAACATCACAGATTCTACAAACCAACTGCTTCTGTTCTTCTGCAGTCGCATGGTATAATTCTAAGAATAGCTTAGCAGAGCAGTTTGCTAAAAGAAAAGTTTGCTTTTCTTTGCTTTCCTAAGTATGTTTCAAGTGTCTGTGCAGAGACTTTCAACAAACCATTTTCTTTTGCTCTCTCTGCCACTGTTCCTTAATGTCCTTCCTCAACTTGTCCAGTTCATTCTTGCGAGCCTGAAGAGGCTGAAAGTAAACAGAGAAAACAACAGCGTGGAGTTACTGAAAGAGCATTTTATAAGAAGTTTCGTCTCTGGATAATTAGGCAGTTCAAGGGTTTCAAATCAAAATGAATTTCACTGTAAACTTAAAGCTTTCAAGCCATTCTGAGTCATCAAAATAAAAACAGAGAGAAACTAACAAATTAATTGATGTTTATGTGCTGTTACATCATTACACTGAGTATGAAAGATGATTCAAATGGATGATAGCGCTATCATAAAGATGCTTTCAAAGTTTTGTTTTGGCAACATGAATTAGCAGATCCAAATGCAAAGGCTACAGAGCAATTTTTTTAACGTAAAGATGAACATTTACCTGAATAAATTTATTGCTTTGGAGAGCCAACGCTGTCTGAAGGAGCAGCTGGTTGTATTCAATCTCGTTCTTGAATGTGGAAACATAGATGTCACTTAGAGGCATGTAGTCCTGTAGGAAACAGGGAGAAAGCAACGTTTTCATGTGTTTTTGATTCCCTCTGTTCTATAACTGTATGGGACACCAATTCAGCAACAGACCAATGCCTCGAATAAGGTCTTAAGTTTGTTACCTGCTGACTGGCGAGCGTCGTTGCAGACTCAGCCATTTTGGCATAGCTTTTGGCATACTCAATATCTGAGAGAAAAGATCAGCAAAGTATAAGGCTGCGATCAATGAACTGTACACAGCAAATATTATTTATTATATTTCTTCAGATTTTACAGAAAATCAAGAGTGCCAAGAAATTGTTCCTCTCTTGTTGAAGAGGAACAATTTAACAATAAACATTTTCTCGATGGAAAATTAACAATTTGAAATAAAAGTGAACTGAAGAACTGATCTTCCAAGTCTGAACTCTTCCATCAGCTCAACGTCCGAATTCAGCAGTTTAATGCAGCAGTTCATGTTTTATGCAGCGAGGCACTTTTTAACTTTTCTTCCACAAACATTTTAGGACCAACAATCATAATTTTGTTTTTCTGTTACATCCGTTGTTTATATTCATCAAAAGCAGCGTCATGCATGTCTCACCCATGGCCAGCCGTTTCTCCATACACCCCAGGAGGTCTTTAATGTACTTTGACAAGGCCTTTGCATAGAGTAGAGCGGACTCGACCCCACTCTCATTCTTCTGCAAAGCCAAGTCGACCTCTTCTTCTTTTGACAGCGACACCTCTGGGCCTGTGGAACCAGGAGAAGAAGCAGACATCACATATGTGGTGTGACTAGAATGTCCCAAAGCTGAATGTTCGTATCTCACTTCCACTTTCCAGCATATGTATGCATGTGTGTGTGTGCGCGTGTGTGTGTGTGTGTATGTGTAGGGGGGAGGTAGATTAAAAAAAACAGAACAAAATCAGTGAAGTTCACAAGTTGGGAGGGTATGAAAGTACCAGGAACACTTCGACACAGTCTGGTAGCATTATGTTCCTTTTATGTGTCAGAATAGACAGCCCTCTCAGCCGCTGGCCACACAGTATTACTCTTCAACAGGCATTGAAATGAGAAACTAGTGTGGAAAGAGCTGCAGAAATAACAGGGGCTGAAGTCGAGGTTTAAGGCGGGTCTACCTCAGGCATTCAAGACTCAGAAAACTAAATTACTCAGCTACAACTGACATTTCAGACTGCCCTGAGCTATAAAGCAATAATTACATGCTTTGTAAAAGAGCCATTAATACCCCTCACATTTCAGGTCAAAGGTGTTTCACACAAACATAGCTCAAAGATAAATAAGTGGTTGCGAGGCTAACTTACCAACGAGATCCCTGCTCCCCGGAACGTAGCCCTCAGGATCCACAGAGAGGTTGTCAAAAGACTGCGAAAAAGAGGTTTGAGATTAGAAGGAAGAGGAAGTGCACACATACAATCAAAGTCACACATCAGTAGTAGCTGGGGGTTTCAACACTCCAATTAAGTCCAAAAAAAACAAGGTCTTGAGGCTTTTTAAATAGAGGCGGGGTGAAATTGCTGCCATTAGTGTGCCTTTTGAGAACTTTCATGTTTCAAAACAAAAATTGGTCTAACAAGAGGTCTGAAAGGTGGAAAATAGACAGGTGGTGTCTCACCCTGCTCCTTCTGGTCTGGGGGATCCCCAACCCTGAGCTGCTGTCCTCATCTCCCATAAGGAAGTCAGAAACTCTGCGACGCAAACATGGAAAAGAAGAGAGATTGAATAGTCCATCAACCAACAAGCTCCTGCCTTTTCAGATTCTATTTAGCTGGGGGAAAAAAAAAAAACATTGGCGTTGAACCACAGTACTCACACATTGCCAAATGTGAATGCCAAAGTGTCAATGGATGTGTGTATCTCGCTGAATATAGCCTGCTTGTTTTCTGAATTCACTTCCTTGAAGTTAATGCCTGGGGAGAGAGGTAAAAGTGAGCGAGAACTTCAACGATAAAAAAGATCTGAATCATAAAACAGCTTTCCTGACCTTCCCCATTTAAAAATGTGAGCTCTCTGTGGTTAGCTGATGAGATTTTAACACATTTAAAAAAATAACGATAAAAACACAAGTGGGGAAATTCAGACAACGCAGGAAGAAATAAAACATTTTAGCCTTCTTTCACGTCAAATATTCAATTTTAATGACTAAATGTTAACAACTGTCAGACGTTCTGGGCTAAACTTTACAAAAAATAAAGTCAAGCCCAAAATTAATCAAATGCATTGCAGATGGTACTGTTACACTCCTTCTTACTGGAAGTGATGTTAACATTCAAGCCAGAGTCCCAACATCACTGTGGTGGGAGCTAAAGATTAGGGTAATGGCGAGAAGGCCATCCAGATTCACAAAGTTTTAGCTCATCACAAAGACGAATCAACAAAATAAAAGCACATACAAAAAGCTTCATAAGAAGCAGCAATCATAAGAATTATCTGAATGCCATAATGTAAATTATTTTCAACATTCAAAACAGTTCTCTACATCCACATTTAAAAAAAAGTCATTACAGAGACTTTTTTGTAATACTTCTTTGTTTCATCATGTTTTACAAGATGCCAGTCTCCTCTTCTTATCAGGAACAAGCTGCTAGGTGATAAAACATCTAAAGCTAAAGCTGCCAGGGTTATAAACAATTTTGGGTTTAACAGGATTTTCTACAGAAACATTTCAGCCAATCTTTAAAGCGGCTACAACACATCGTCAGTGTGCTCCTTTACCATTTTGTATTTGTACTATTTCCATTAGTAAGTTTCTTGGGTATGAAAAGAAGCCGTCTGCCTATGAAATTATTAGTTTGATCAAACCAGTGAAGAAGCAAACCAACATGGAGCAGACGCCAGGAGAAAAGGAAGGCTCAATGCATTACAGTAAAGTTTCTCCGTTTTTCTCTTCTAAGCTTTCAGCTCCTGTTTGTTCAGGACGATGTTGGCAGGCTTTTGGATGGCTAAGAATAAAGGTAGACTTTTTCATAATCAGGGGAACAGAGACTAATGTTTACAGTTATTAAAGTTACCCATTCCAAAAGGGTGAAATGTCAATTTCCTAATCACTTTGTTTGTTTTACAGTGACTCCTCTTTGCATTTGCTTCTAACATAACTAATGACTGTTTAGGGCAGGAATGCCAGAAAACATGTTTAATCTCTGCTTTCACAAAGAGTAATTGGAATTGGCTCAAATCTATTACTGGTTCTTCTCCAATAACCTCCATAAGCCATACTAAAGAAGTTAGCTTCTGTCAGAGCTACTAAGCATTTACATACATTCAGCAGTTTTAAAGAACATGACAAAAAAGCATAACATATACAAACTAAAGAAGAAGAAATGTGTGAAGTCTGTATGTCATCCTACCAATTCAAGCACCCCTTTTTAAAAAGCCCCAACGGTCGTCAAGGTGGAAAATTCAAGGAATATTCAGAAACAATCCCAAATTTCCCCTCCTTTGGTAAAAAGTGATCGAGTCTGTCGGTCCATCAGACATGCTGCTCATACTCAAAAAACTGCAGCTTTTTAAAAGCTGCTGTTGACAGAGTCCCCGCCATTCACACTGACATTCTCTGTGAACTTGTGCACCAGCCTTTCTTCACACCAACCATTATGCCCAGGAAGATGACAGTTGCAGTGAGCAATCAGAGGAACCGAAGACACAGTGAGTGAAATCCAACTAAGCAGAGTACTTCCTGTCTGCCCCGCAACAGGAAACACTCGCACAGCTTGAATTCAGTGACATGTAAAAACTACAGACAGGCGTGACAGCTCTTACCTCTTCATTCCCCCACCCGGTATTGTTGTTTTGCAAATGGAACCAGAAAAATGCAGCAATTTGAATACGTAGCAGGGAACTTTCAATTTCCAGAGTGCTCTCAAGCTGTTGTTTCTCCATTTTTATCTTGATTGGAGCAAATTCAGTCCATGTCAGTAACGGACGGGTGATTAAAAATCCGAGAGGTCACGGAATCCCGGGCAAGAAGGGCGCCACATTCCAGGGAGACTCTTGAGGCCACCAGAAGAGAGGAGGCGCGGTGCGAGCCTCCCTGTTGTGCACCTCCCCGTCTCTGAATGCTAACACACAGCTCTGCACTGGCTTCTTCCTCAGGACATCCTGTGGGTCTCTAACAATGATTCCAGACCTCTGCCTCCCTTGTCACAGCTGAAATTTGGAAACTGCATCATTCAAATATACAGCCTATTGTTTTGTTGTTTTTTTTTCATGATTGACTGTAAACTAGGACATGAGCATTAATAAGATTACTCAAATTCTTGGATATACCCAACTTTATTGCTGACCTGTCTGCATTGTATTTTGGTCGCCATGATGCCGTTTGTTCACACAGTTGCTCTGCATTTTATTACGGACGTCAAAGTTAGGTGGAGTTAGTACAAAAGCACGTGCAACACTCTTAGACTTTTATTTTGGGAAATAGATTTAAAAATACTAATTATACCACAACTTTACTATTATTTATCTTGAATTGTTCAATAACATAAAACCCCAACGAAAATATACTTAAGTCTGTTTGTAATGTTACAAAATGCTGAAAAAGTAAGAGGCATCAATAAGCCTGTGGTAATAAGCAATTAATCGCATAATAAATCAAATGAGCTTGATCATGTCCATTTTGATGATCAATATTTTTAGAAGAGCAATTTTACAGAGACATCGTGTGTGTGGTTTTTATTTCTTTATTGTTTTATTTTGGGGGTTTTCGTCATGTTTTATTTTGGATATTTAGAATATCTTTCTGCTCCAGTGTTAAGAGTTCTTTACAAAAATAAAGCTTATTGGTCTTTGAGAGGGCGAACTTGCATTTATATACATTATCCATATTGTACTTCTGTGAAAATGGTCTCAAAAAAAAAAAAAAAAAACATCACAACAATTTCTGGGACAATTTATCGTCCAGCAAAATTTGCTGGGTATAAATATTTTCGCTGCGTCTTCTTTTTGCAATATGTTAACCACTTCTAAGACTGTGAGCTAACTAAGACTTAAATGTATAAAATAATTACTGTTATTCTTAAAGAAGCTAGGATTAATCTAGAATACACTGCACATGAAAAACACCAGGGAAAAAAAAAAAAAAACAATCAGCTCTGCACATGTTTTTTAGTTGACAGGAGAATAAAAAAACTAGGAAAGAAAGGAAGTTCAAGCTTTTATTGGAATGTCCTGGACTTTTTCCTGATTTGCACCCGGTGAGACAAAAAAGCAACACAGCAGCTTCTATCTGGAGTAAAAACTGCGTCAGTCCACTGTTAATTACAATCACATTGTTCCTGAGTTACCACAGTCTGCATAAAGTGTTAAATAAAAATAAATAAATACAAGGAAAACAGCTGGAGTGGACACTATTTCGTCTGAAACTAGTTAGACAGCCATGTGTGTGGAGAAGGAGGAGCCACCATGGCAGCCATACAAATGCCCCAGGTATCATGTGCAGGCTTCAAAGAGCAACACAGGTGAGAAGACGACACGCTGAACACAGAGAGGGGCACAAGGCCTGTTATCATCTAAACCATGGAGTCTTCCTCTGTCATGTCTCACTGATTCATCCGTCTTTTGAATGCTCCTTCACCGGCTCTTTGTCGCTGTCAGTTTGGTCATGCTTTTATGTGTTATGCTTGGCTATGAGGGCTGTTCATTTGAGGAGTCAGTTAATGCAAGGCACCCCCTTGTGGACAGTTAGACTCGAAAGGAGCAAGGAAATTGAAGCAAGCAGCAGCACACACCATAGCTTTCTGTGATGTATACATTATTTTTTTGTCAACATGGTTGTCAACAGAAAATATTTTGACAACATTTAGTTTAATGTCTTTTAGTTTATGTAATAAAAGTGTAATAAAATAAAGATGTGTTCTCATTTTAAAAAAGAATAAGACGTAATGTTAAAAAAAGAACTTGAGACAATTATTTCTGTGTACTTTTAAGTAAGTTAGTCAACAATCTTTAGCCTTATTGGAAATCTTCTGTTTTCTTTTTGCATTCTGAAAACTGTCAACACCTATCTGAAAAGGCAAGAGAATGCAGACGAGCATTCTTGAGGACTAAGTCACACTTCAGAGACAGGACAGGTGACCAGACAGTGAAATACCTCACAGCTTAGCAAAAGCGAAGAAAAGACAGAAAATGGACAGGCCCTGAAAAGAGGCCTCTGGAGATGTTGAAATAAGGAATGAAAATTACAGCCTTGCTGCCTCCGCTGATCCCGAGTGCAAGTCTGGGGAGGAATTTGTCTGTTGGTCACATCTCCAGCAGATGAGCAGACTTTTTGAGTTCATTGACAAGAAATGGGGACGTATCTGCTGCTTCAGGAATCCAAAGTCTATTGTTGCCATTTTCCCAGTGCCATATCTGCAGCACATCTTTAACAAACACAAGGAAAGCAATCCTTGTCTGAACTGTTGCCCTTCGGTGAACCCTCACTTTGAATGACTGATCAAGTGATATGTTTCATGCCAAGATCGTCAGATAACATTAGAATTGGGCTTGGGTGCATTGGCATGTCCATCTGCCAGAGGAAAAAATAAATAAATTAGTCACCTTTGACTTTTGCAATGACAGTGCCAGCAGCTCCGAGGATGTCTGCCGAGTTCAGGGTCCGGTGTTTGCCGATGACGGTCTTGAGAACACGGAGCAGCTCTGCCAAGCGCTCCTGCACCAACTCCGGAAGACCCTCCAGGTTGTCTGGGGCCAACAGAGATAGAAAAATAAACCAAGTTGCACAATTCTGGGATTGAATCACGGTAATCAAAATTCTGAACTAATGTCACACAGTAAAGTCACAAACATGCCAGGGTTTAATTAATTTTCCAAAGCCAAATGCTATATTTCACAATCACTTAGTCATTTGGCAACCTTGATGCCTTATCGTCAAATTCTTCTCCGGGTAAAAGATACAGTACATGCTCTGCTGTTATTTATCTGAGCCTCAAGCAACAAAAATGGAAGGAGATCGTTGTGGTTAGGAGACAAACACAGATGTATGTAAGTGCTGGTGATGTCACATGTTTTTTTTTCCCCTTGACACCATTTACAACGGAAATATTGTACTGTTTGCAGGTAGAGCTGTGTCAGCTATGGTTAGGAAATTCATGAACTTAAAAAGGAGAGCATTTGAAAAAAAAAAGTGATCAGATGCTTTTCTGCACTATTTGCATCAGACAGCTCAAAATCAAGTCAAACTCATTGTAAACTTGGTTGTAAACTGACACATGTGGTAGCAATTAAACAGTTCCATGTGTCTATTTGAAGATAAAAAAGAAGTAGAAACAAGTGAAAAAGCTGCACGCAAAGTAGAAGATCTTGCAAGATTTCTTTAGCGCCAGTGAGGTTACACAAGATGACAGCGGAGAAGAAGAATGTATAAAATGTGTCTAGATTAGGCCTCTCTCCACTTTTTCAACCATATCGCATTCTGTCAGTCCCTCTGCTATGAAAGGCATCTGTTTCTTGCGGAACCAAATGCAGCAGCGAGAAGGAAAACCCCCGTTTAAAGGAGAACTTGTGTAACTATCCTGGCTCTCTACGTGGTGCTTATTCTCTACATGACAATAAAGCTTTCAGAGCAAAATAAAAGCCGAGATGAGTAATGCAAGAAACACCAAAAAAAAAAAAAAAAAAAAAAGCAGATGCGAAAAGCAAGGCAAAAATGTAAAATGTTTGATTAAGCTTCATCAGCAGAGGCGGTGTAGAAGCTGGCACCAGACATTAGGTGAGTTCATGTCTAACTTACTGCTTTGGAATAAGCGGGGGCAGAAAAGTCATCTGTTCTTTGTCAAGGCTACCCAAGCGAGCAGCAGGGCGAGACGAGAGGCAGAATTTATAGGAGTGCTAAAAGGATTTGCCGAGGGAGTTACAAGGCGAAGGTTTGGTGTGTGTGTGTGTGTGTTACCCTTTCTGCTCCTTTTCCTTACATACACACTAATTCAGCATTCTGGTGTAAAACATACATAATTTTCAGCAAAGACATAAAACTAGCATGATGTGATTACTTTTGTAGAAAAGACCAATAATATGAAAACAATAATAAATGCAGATTTAGAAAGATCCAACCTTCCTGGGTAGTTATAAAGGAAAATGTCTTTTAAATTGTGTTTCACTCCTTCTTTGTCCTCAGATGAGAGCGAGTGACACCTCAGCACCGTCTTTGAAGTTTGCTTCCCTATAGACACGGATAATGGATGTTCAATAAATGTCCTCCCATTCCTTTCAACCCCCTCCCCTCCAGCCGTGATCAACAAGGCTTTAGTGCTTAGCTCTCAGGCTTTTGAGGATTCTCCTATCAAAGATTTGTGTGGGTTAGTGATTAGCATATAAGAGCCAGTGCTAATCAAATGCACACCTGAGAGTTAGCACTTAGCATGAAACCAGAGGGGCATGACTGACTGTGCTGCTGTGGGATTACAGAAGTGATGGCTATTTGGATCACTCATTTCCTTTTTTACGAACAGGAATTTAATTAGATGAATCTACCTTCCTTTGTTTGTTTACAGTCACCCACTGTCAAACGCAGCAGAACACAGAGCAGATAACCGCTGTGATGAAACAAATAAACAGCAGCCAAACCTTAGAGTGAAAGGTAAACCCACCAATACTGACCTTCTGCAAACAAAGACCAGGCATGTGCCAATTAGAGTAAAGCCTCAAACATCTATTAAAGTAACAACATGCACCAGGCGTCAGGGAACTGATAAGCCCCAACTCCTTCCGTATTTTAGAAAATAATTAAATGTGAAACTTTTATAAAACAGCAACGACGAGCTTCATTACCTAAAACGGTAATGAAGCTTCCCAGACATGCAAGGCTCACACATCGTCATACATGTGCGAGTCGAGTTGTCTGTGTTTTCCACACGAAGGCTGTGGTCAGCGGTTCTGCTACAACATGTCATCAAGAGGTGCAGTGGAAATTTTACAGGTTTAGTGTGGGAGGTGGTCCATTGTTCCAGCAGCGATAACAGAGCTGAGGCGTATTGTTTAAAGGAAGACCCCCTGCCAAAGCCAGCGCAGCCCAAATCTGCCTGCTGCTTTTGGAGCAGCAGGCACATCAGTTGCAGCCACGTTTCATGATGCATCTTAACCATTAATTTGCTACAGGAACAAGATGTTCTTTACTCACCGTTTTATATGTCTACTTAACTAAATGAGAAAATATTAAAACAAACAAATAATTTTTTTACAAAATTTACAGTGCCTTGAAGAAGTATTAATGCCCCTTTTTAACTTTTCCACATTTTGTCATGGTACAACAACAATCTTCAATGAATTTTATGGAGTTTTTATTAGGGTTGTCAAAGTTAACGTTTTAATTGCGCGCTTACTAAAATTCCTGGTAAACTGTTATTTTGGTAAAGTGTGATTAACGAACAGGGTTCTGTACTTTTTGGATCTCGCCTCGTTTGAAGATTATTTTTATTTCAGCCGTTTCTTTATGGGACTGATCTCCCGTTTATTAAAAACGTCATCTCTAAAAACAGCTCCACTCTTTCTCCGCCTCTCCTCCTATTCGATGCTGTCTGACAATGCCACTCTCAGCCGACAGGCAGAGAAACAGGAACAACCTTGGAATTATTTTATTGTTGTAGACAAAAACATGTAGTTCAACATTTTTTTTACTACAAGCTGTTATTCACTACTGAAGCAAACATGCATAAACAATGAACAGTTACATCTGTCCGGATTCAAAAAGTGTTTTACTTTGAGCAGCAAAGTCATAGTCTGTTAATCTAAAATAAAATGTAACTTAATGTAAAGAAATCTGCAGAATTTTAGGATTGTTGGCTTTAATAAGCTCCTCAAAGTGAATCTTCCTCATGAAAACCACACTTTTCATTAATACATGATCAGTTGCCTCTAAAGTCAAGCCTTTGTATTGTTTCAGGGGTTTGCATTTAACAAAGACAGCATGTGGAAAGAGTACAAAAACAGTTCTTAGAATGATATGCAAATATTAACTAGCTGTCAGCTATTAGAACTCAGCTTAAATTTTATGGTTAAAAAACCCCGTTAAGTCACCATTTTTACGTTTTTACCCAGTGTATGTAAATTAATGACATCCAAATTGCTCCTAACAGTTGGGCTGTCAATTTTTTCCACTAATTGAGGAAAAAACATATTTTACTCTCCGAGAAAAAGGCTCTAGGCAAAAACAATTAGACACAGATTAAGGTGGAATCGGTATTTATGATCTGTCTGGAACCCTTTAAACACTAGAACTTTCCTCACCATGCAAATCAGAACACTAGATCACAACAAAGTGCTTCAAGATCAACAGAAACTTCTCAAACAAGTCATCCAGAACAATCATCTCCGTTGCTACCAATTTGTATCCCCAGTGTGGTGACACACTCTAACATGTCACGACAAGTTACTGCAAAAACACACATCTTACTTCTGACTTAAATGAAATACCATGCAGCATCTCAACCATGTTCCTTTTAAATTATTATTGCCTCTTAAATTACTGTGCGTGGGAGTCCCATTGTGTCCGACGCAGCTCCCTTTGAGTCTGGTGCAGAGAAGAACCAATCTAATCCAAATCTCCAGGCGGCCTAACAGAGGTTACAGCCTCTGCTCGCCCCCACTGATAACAGCAGGCAATCAACTGGCCAGCCTGGACACGCGATCTGCTCCACATGAAACAAGCCTTGGCAGCTCTACTGACACGGTGCCGCTTGGGAAACAGCCCCAGGGCTTTACTGAAAGACCAAGGAGGCTTTTTTCTTCCCCCTCCTCCTCTTCCATTTCAGACGGCGTAGGGGTGACACATTGACACCTGAACCACCAGATGATTTCATTTTCTTTTTTTTTTTTCAGATGCATTTCTGTGTACCACATTCCAAACTAGTGACGCACAACTTGCTGTTATCAGTCAACTCATTGCAGCATCATAATGCCCCCTCTAAATGGAAACGATCACTTTCTTTCCATTGCATCAATAAACTACAAAAAAGGTCAACTGGATGGCCACGAGCCTCTTCCCTCACAAACAACACACACGAGCGAGGATTGACGCCACAGATGCGTCTTGCATTTCTGGGCTGCCGGCTACAGGTGGAATTGTTTGGTAAGGATTCCATCTCCCAGCACTAATTTTCCCCTCTGTCCAAACAAACGCTGCATTGCCGGGTGGTTCTCAATCGATCCCATACCTTGTTAGGAGAGAGAGAGAGAGAGCTATAGCATCACACAGGCTGTAAACACCAATCTGAACAGCAACTTGCTTCTAACTATAACTCTGTGTGAGGTCTGTGCTTCAAGGTTAGTCACAAGTTTTAAGGGCTTCTAGACAGGAATAATAATAAAATACCCTCAGAAGTGGGGGGTATGTTTGGTCATCCGTATTTCAATTAAGACATTTTTACTGCAAACGTCAATTTACAGTCCTGTTGTAAGAATGAGGCTTGTTTGTCAGAATGAAAGTACCAATCTTTAAGAAGGTATTAAACTTTTCATTAAGTCCACGTTTCTGTATTAAACATGTGTTTTTATTGGTTTGACTTCATATTCTAAATCAAATGTCATGTTTTACTACCTGTAAAAAGATTATCTTAATAATTAAAATGAAAATCAGTGTTATTAATCCATGTTATGTGAACTGAGTTACTTAATTGAATTAACGTTTCAATAATATTTTAATTTATCAAATATGACTGTGCAAGATCTCCTGGTGAAACAACAGGCCAAATAAATTCGATTTTTTCGTGGTCCGTCATCTTGACTGATGGCATCCAAAACATTACATCATATTCTATTTTTACCAGACAAGTTTTATAATCTTACTAATGACATAGGATGTTCCGTTGCATTTAATTCTCTTTTGGTTTAATTAATATTCAATAAGATGAACAGATAATCAAGATCCCATTACACATAACCCAGATGAACACATCTCAATTAATCTACTCCGCTTAAATTATGAACAATTCACCTACTGTGGTCTGAAGATGCAGCCTCCTGGTCCACATCCGGAAAACAAATCTGCGCTAGAGTTTTTAAAAAATCCTATCCGAACTGGACCAAGTTCATATAGGAGCCTTATGCAATTTTAATTAAACTCGACATATTATTTTAATTAAGCTTTTACTGCCTTCTTTTTTGTAGCAACGCTTGAGTAAGCAGTGTTACTTTTCCTTTTTATAGCTTTTCTTTAACATGTTCCAGCTAAACTGCCTACTCCTCGATTTAGACGACGAACAGATTAACACAACATAGAACTCTCTTAAGTTTTCTCTGTTCCGTTTGTGCTGCTATACTGGAGACTGGATTAAAAGCACCACTTCGGCAGCAAGTAGTCAGGGGTGTAAATCGTAATCTATTAAAATGATGGACAATCTTCATATTTTTCTGTCATTTAAAAAAAAAAAACCTTGAATTTGGAAAATATTCAACTGCAAAGTGCTTATAATTTCAAAAGTGTATAATTTTAAAAAATGAAGACCTTCAAATCCATCAACATTTTCTGTTACTGTCTATAACGTGGCTTTTGCCATGATGACAGTCAACAATAAAGGCTCCCAATCATTAGCAATCATAGCTTGTATTAATCTGATTGGTGAAACCTGTGGCAAAAAGTGACAAATCACCATGTTTCTTCCACATTTTGTAAACTACTTGAAATTTCCCCAGCTTGCTGCTTTGATCAATGACTGAGGAAATGTGCTGGAGAACTTTCCACATTGCCCTGTTAAAAAAAAACTTTTTTTGATTAATAGTTTGTCATAAGACTTGTTAATAAAAAAAAAAGCAAAAGTGCTTTTTAAAGCTGAGCTAAATCTTTGATACTGGTACATTATAGCAGCATCTTTCAGTGAGTGAAACTGAATACATTTTTCAAGCATTTTTAAGACCAATAGGATTTAAATCTAACACCAGCAAGAATTATAAAATATAAATTATTTTGTTAATTTATGATTTAGTTCAATTATTTACTCAAGTCTTAACCAACTTTAACTTTCTATGCAGCATAAAATGAGCTTCATAAAAGTTTCTTGTAACAAATTTTAAATCAATATTTCAAGTCCCTGTTTTCAAGCCAAATCTTATTAAACAAATTATATCCTGAAGAAGGAAAAAAAAAAATTGTAAAGAGTGTTTGTACACCTCTAAAAAGCTAAAGCTCCTTCCAAAACTTCAAATCAATACCACTGAATGTAACGTCCTTCACTAGCAGGAGCCCAAGTGTCAAATACAATCCTCTCCATGACCGAAGTCCTGCATAAAAATCCAGCATCTTCAACCATAAATTGAAGCTTGGAATACACACCCTCACCACAAGCCTGCACAAAAACATCCTTCAGCATCACACAGGAAAGTTACTGCCCAACAAATCTCTCCCATCTATCCAATAAGTTGTAAACCGTTAAGATATAATGTGCTAGATTTGACTTCTTTTGATTGAAGCTAATACCTGTAAGTGGTCTCTTCTGGAGGATCAGGTAAACTTTATGTAAGAAGATATGACTGATGAGATAAGGCTATTTAAAGCAGTGGTGGCTGAACGGCCAGAGAATCCGGCGTTAAAATGGATTCTCCAATCAGGAAAGGAAATTTAGGCCTTTCCTGATTGATACCAGTTATCAGTTTCTGAATTGGCGATTCCTCTTTTTACCAATTTGGATTCTTGTCTTTCACCAACAATACACAAAAGTCAAAAATATGTTGTTGGTTCTTTAATACGTGTAGCAGTTCTGAATCCGACCGAAAAAGAATTAAAAGATTTTCCCAATTAGAGCATCAAATCCCTACATTTACATAATTTTTATTGAACTCAAAAATAGTGAATCAAAGTACAAACTTGGCCTGAAAATACAGGAAGTTTTTTTGTATGGATTTTAATAAATAGCTAAACTAAAATTGTCTACATTTCATCTGAAGATATCAGAGTCAATCAAGAAAAAATATGTGCGACTCGATTAATTCATGCTTCTATAAATTAAGCTGCTTGAAATGTTTAAAACTACTATAATGTGATGAATAAATCCTAACATTGCAGGAAAATACACTGAAAAGGTCAGGAGGTGGAGGCAAATTAATTCCTTTTTTTTCCCCAAGTGGTTATATAATTGACCTCATAACTCATTTTTAAACAGGAAGTTAAAAAAACTAGCCTCTCCTTAAGACAAAAAAATCCCCGAAAACATTTAAAATGTGTTCAACATGCGCCCTAGTGTTGGACAGCAACTCAGTTACATTGTGATACTCTAAAACACAGGACAATGCAGCTTAACTGGAGTTCAGCCAAATCCCATCAGTCATCGCGATGACACCCACAGCTGAACAATGACACACGTTTTTATTTTGTGAGTCAGCAGGACTTGTTCCTCAGTCCAAGACATTCAACACTTCTTCTTACACAGCACTGAACTATGTCCTGTAGAACAGTTCATCTCTGACCAAATGTCCACCCCACATCACAAACCAAATACTGGAAGCTTTTAACTGCTACTTCAGGACTTGCAAGCAATGCACTGAAATATTTGAACTACCCTCATGTGAAACGGTTGTCAGTGTGACGTCTGAAGATTAAAAGAGCTAAACTAATCTCTCTCAAGCAAATATGAAAGTGATAAGGTAATGTTCTGACTATCATTTCCTCGTGATAAAGAGAAGTTTGCAGTTAAAAACTTCTGCCCACCCAGCAGCGGCGGTCTATACAGGCCGACTCCAATGTACACCACACACTAAAACACATTCCTGCAATTTTTGGGTTCTATAGAAGGCAAACCACAACACTTCTTGGAAAATTTCCACAAGTTCTGGAAAAGAAAAGAACATTTCAGGGCTAAATTTAATGCTATTTTTTTTTTTTTTTTGAGGGCACAAAAACAAAAGAAAAGCTAAATAGTAAAAACTAACAAAGGATTGAGTGCTTCTTAAACAAAACTATTTCGTTTTCTCCAGAGATTTTTGTGCTGTAGTTTTGTCTTGCATAGACTTCATTCACATTTGTGCTGTTTTGAGTCTTGCAGGTGTTGTATTATTTTTTTTTAGATTACTTCAACACAGGGGTATAGTTTCCTCCCATTTCACATGAGTTCAAGGTTCTAAATAATCATTTTGAATTTCAGATTCTGACACAAATATGAATTTATTTTACAGAAAACGTGGCTCATACCTGCAATTAGCCCATTGAAAGCTACAAGCGAGCATTTGTTTAAGAGGAATGCAGAGTATGCAGGAGAGTGGGGGGAAGGGGAAGGGAACGCGGTTCTACTTGTAGACGACTCTTTCTTCATGCCGACGTAAGCCATTGACAGAGCTGTCTTATTCAAATGAAAGGAAACTGGAATGAAAATTTGTGAATGAAGAACTTTTGGCATTTCTCCTACCCATCTCTTTTTAATTCAAGCCCTACAGCACTGTGCAATTAACGCCCTTGCTTCGTGACTTAAATTCTTGCTAACCCAGCCATTGTGGGGACTGCAACCTCTTTAAATAGTTTAAAGCTAAAATAAACTCAAATAAAACATTTAACTTCAATAACTTTTAACAATTGCTCTCTTCAACATGGTTAGACGCATAACTAGATGTGTATTTTTACAAGGTGTGAGATGAAGTTATGTTGCCTTTGTTTTTTTATTAGTAAAGTTCACAGTTTACAATTTTGATCATTTAAAGAACTATGGGAAAGCAACAGACTAGGCTTCAGAAATCAGGGTGCGTCAGAGGGTCATATGGGTGTTTACAGAGGCTAGCAAAACTAATTATACTCCTTGAACTTTTTCACATAGCGCTGCATTATAAGCAAGTAAAATCCACTGGGATTTTACTGCACAATCTGTGGTGTTGCAATATTTTTGTGTGCAATTTTTCGATTACAAAAGCTTACTGGGATGCAATATTGGGTAGGATATTATATTTTAAGACTCGTGCATTCAAGTTCTGCACATTGACAATATGTTTGCTGAAAAAAAAAATCTAAGGATTTTAAAGGAGTTTTTTTCAAATGTAGGCAAACATCCAGAAACATCAGAACTCATTAAGCATCAACCTTTTACTTGGATTACATTCCTCCACAGTCTTTAGACACCAGCTTATTGTACACAGAGTGACCTGTGGGGGCAGTTACATAAGACAGGGAACGCCAACATCACAATCAGATCCCTGAAAAAAAAAAAAAAACCTCAAGTGCAAAACTGTGGTTGTAAATGGCATGAGTCCAGTTAACATAAGCTTACAGTTAACAATGAATCTCCCTGTAGTTTTCCATCAGCCAAACGCAGACTCCTCTCCAGCTGCCTCCAGCTAAAAACTAGCAGGAGCTCTGGGAGACAAAATAAGCATCTTCCAAGCAAAACTTCTAAGTTTGTTTGTTTTTGTTGTTGTTGTTTTTTTCAGAGACAGAGAGGAAAGTGAAGCACAGAGTCTGAAATCTGGAATGAAACTCTGCAGGGTCTCAAAACAATCTTAATTTCACACAGTACTCCAGTGACAAACCTTTCAGAGAATGAAAATAATAACAAAGCAGCTGTGATGTTATGCGCTTTGCTAACCTCACCACGTTCCTCTCTACCTTGCCTCTGCAATGTTGTTTAACCGCAGCGAGGGGCTGGTTCTGTTAGGTGGTTTTATACTTGAAGCAAACATCATAGGAGACGTGCTGCTAATCACAACACAAAATCTGACAGGGTGAGATCGCGGGCTGCCTGGAATTCAGCTCTGCCATAACGATAATTCCTATTATATATTTTTGATGACGTCTCTCAGGCTTAAATCTAAGGGTTTATTTACAAGAAAATACTTCCGGCGGTGGGTGGGGGGTGATGAAGATTTGAGGATAATAAGAAACAAAAGGCTGAAGCTAAATAAAAGACAATATCCAATTATAGCCAAGTCCTTTCACTGGGTCTGTTCTTCATCTCATTTGTTTACACCTTGGCTTCAGACATGGCGATTTAAAACAGACCTTCAATTGTAACTTTGTCCAGACTTTGGAACCTTCCTGACCCTTCAGACAAAAGCCACATGTCCTCCAACTGCTATGGAATGGGAGCACGAGAACGCACAAGTAAAGATGGACGACCGCTTGAGAAACAGTGAGACCAGCAAAGCTTGAACCATGGAGCCATCACGTTGCAAATTAGAAGCATGCTTATTAAGGATTAGGCAAGGCCTCAATGACACAGGTCCTCTGCAGTTTGGCAGCAACACGTGACAACCTCTGTGTCTGTCTGACGAGGAAGAGCGCATGCACTCCACAACCCAGCTTTAAAAATATACACAGGTGATGACGGGTGTCTGTCTTTAGAGACGAAGGAACCTGCCGGTAATGCTCCATTAGCAGGAAGCAGGAGCCAGACAGACTACTAACCATACCCAGTGTTTACACTGCACAAGACTTCAGGAAATTCAAGAGAGGAATGCATAACTCATCGACTGCCACTTGATCTGCAGACTAATCTGCTTTTAGATCAGATTTTACTTGTGATAAGTTGCTTCCTGGTCCCAGAATTATTAGCGGTTTACTCGTGTTATACAACTACTGATTGAAAAGTTAATTTACTTTGAAGAACTTCACACATTCTTGATACCATTTAGCAGGAAAAAAACTGAAAAATGGTTGCTTACACCAAGAGGAAGTGGCTTACACGACTGCAGTAGCATCACGCAACGGTTACCCAATATTTTGCTTTTCTAAAACGTTGGAAACTGGAAACAAATTCAGTGAAAAGCCACAGTGTAAATGACAGTTTGGGATCGTGCGGTATGATTTCACCCACCTGCTGAATAAGGGGGTTGTTGTTAACTGAAAGGCGAATACCCCAAATGTTTTGGTGATGGCTCAGAGTAACACTCAGCACGACAGAAGCCAAGGTTCTCACTCCTCCAGCGAGAAGAATGACTAAACAACTCACTCCCTCTGCCCGATATACAGTTTCTGTGGGTATGCATCTTGCAGAGTGGTGGCGTAAGCCCTAATTAGTGGAACATTCCTTATTAATTAAAAAGTATCCAACTCATCAATAATTTTAAACAGCTTGAAATGAAGCCGTTTCATAATGCTGCTTTAGAGCTAAGAAACTTTTTTTTTTTTTTTAATGGCAACATATAGATATACAGAGACTGACTCATAGTGAAATAAACCTTTTCTTTCCTCTATACAAAGACTTGCCAGCCTCCCACTGGCAGTGTTTATACAACTGTGTGCCATAATATTCATATGTGTGGGTGGAATGTTTGTATGAGTCTGCAAACAAAAAGTTAAGCCATCAAGTAAGCAGGAAAACAAAGAGAAATTGCGTTACCTGTCTCCCATCTACAGTCTGTCTCTTTTGTGCATTTGTGTGCAAGTATTAACGCGTGGGTGAGTGGAGTTGATGACGGCGTAGAAAGTTCTTCGGTATGTCAAAAGTAAATCTGGAGTCTTGACTGGAGAATCTGGCTGATTGACATTATGGTGAATTGTAACTTTTAGTTGGAGCAATACAAAAACACTCGTCAGTTTTGTTTGAAGCCCCAACAGAGCCATGTATGTGGCTTCTCTTAAAGCAAAGCAGAGATACAACTGGTTCGCTTTTCTGCCTGTCAGTGATCTGGACAAAAACAACTCTGCTTGCAGAGTGTTAGCTCTCTGAAAACACTGAGATTTGAGATTCCTTTAGAGAAAATGGCCAAAGAAAGCTAACATAACACCTCGTCAATACTTGTACTTGCAGCCAAAGCCAGATACTTACAACGTCTCCATCTGACGTCAAGTCAGGCAAAATATATTTCGCTTTAGGTTAGTTAGGATGACCAGAATTATTTCTATTTGTTAATTGGCATAATAATGAGAACGAATTTTTGGTTTCCCATGCCTCTGAACAATTTGTGAAAATCCAGATGATTATCATATTGTATTCTTAGCTTCTGACAGGTTAACTTACAATATTTATATTAGTTACTGATGTGAACTTTGTTCAATATTGAAATCTGGTATAAATATTTCAGGGTGGCCTACAAACCTGACTTTAGTTTACCTAAAGGGGAAATTTAGGTAAACTACTGTGAGCAGTTTGTGAATTGATACCAAAATGTTTCACCAAAGTCATAAAGTTTAAAGACGGTTTTACCAAATACTGAGCAAACACCTCAATTTGAATTATGAAACAAATTGAATTTAGCAGATGTTAATTGTATTAATGCAAACAAGCTTTAACTGGAAATGTTTAGACTGATGTAATGTCACTCAACCAGAAAAATAGGTTTTGTGTCACTTTGCACCATGTAAGTAAACATCTGGAGCTGAACATCCATGTTTAAATGCTGGAGTAGCAGTTCAGAAATTCGATGTTACTTTCATAATCTTTGTCATATCATTCTATTAGCAGTAAAACTAACCATTGCTTTTGTGTTTTAAATAAAAAAAGATTAGATGAAGTTATACAATTTTTACTCTTACAGTGAGACATGACAAGTTTGCCAAATAAATTACCCAAATTATGTCACCAAAAACAAAAGCAAACTTTACTCACACTAATTTCCCCAAACTGTCCCAACGACAGACATAACATTTAAGAAAAAAAAAAACAGCATGTTCCAACTCTATCAGAGCTCACCTTTGTGCTGGAAAGCATCCTTGAGGTTCAGAAGCACATCAGCGAACCACCTAACGTCATTCACCAGCTGCAGAAAGTAGTCCGAATCCACACCTGGGGCCCCCATGAGGCGGGTTGGCAGGCCCATGTTGCTCAGAGGGTTGGGGTTCTTGGTGTTGCGGCCCATGGTCCAAGTCTTGGTGGATCTGGGCGATACGGATTCTTGGGGTTTGGAGGCAGGTCGTGGAAGCTCCTGGACCTGCTTCGTCCCAGTGCCTCCACCGATGCTGCTGGTGGTGCTGCTACTGCTGCTGCTCTTCCGTAGCATCCCAGCAGTCAGGGCAGCCGCCACCCTTTACAGGTGGCGCAGTCGACCGGCTAGCCCCTGAACTCACCACAGTGCCCTCGTCCCTGGACGGCTGAAAGACAGAGCACCGTCGGTAAAAACAGGAGCTCATGTAAATGAGTTTATGTTAGTGTATATTTAAAGCTGGCCTGAGGCCTAAGTAAATATGGCTGCTGCTTAGAGGCGCCACAACATGAACCCTCAATGAGCCCTTAAATTTGAAGTATATTCTCATCATGTGTGTCAAGAATGGGCAGACTCAAATTCATTCAGACATTTTTGGATTGATATTCAGATTCAAGAATTGCCTGATGTCTCGCTTGAAATTATACAAATCTATACAAAATATTTATTATTGTATAGATAAGTAGATTTGTAAAAACAGTAATAATTCAATGCTGACAATAAAGTAATTTCCACAGCTTGTATCTAAGCTGGGATCACATCTAATGCACAATGTAAACAAATCTCAACAAGTAATCAGAGGTAGGACAAAACTGTGAAGCAAAAGTAAGAGGACTGCAATTACAGCTCTGCTTGCAAAGCTGTCTCGGTTAGTTTTGAACAACTTGAGAGGCGTTTCTACCCATTCGTCTTTGAAAAAGCTCAAGTCTGATTCAATGAAGAGCGCCTGTGAGCGGCAACTTTCAAGTCTAACCACATGCTTTGATGTAAACTTTTAAACTGTTGCTTGGGCTGCATGTTTAATGTCATTGCAATGCTAGAAGAGGAAACTCCACCCCCAACTGTTTTGCAAGGCCTAGCAGGTTTTCTCCTAATATTGTCCTATATATAGCTCCATCCATTGTCCCAACAAGTAGAACCACCTTTCCCTTCACCTGCTGAAGAAAAGCAGCCCCACATTATGAAGCTGCCACTACCATGTTTCACATAGAGGATGGTGTGTTCTGGGGAAAGACTGTAATAATAAGGCCAACCAATAATGATGTTGACTCTAAAAAAAAAAACTAAGACAGACAGAACGACTTATAGGCAAAGCCTGACAGGAAGTTGTGGGGACATTACAGTTTCCGTTCTCCACCGGCAAGCTGACTGCAGGCTGTGCAAAACAGAGCTGTTCTTTAATCATATAGCACCACTGCAATACCTGTGCATTTAAATTATGAACAGAGTGTGCAAACTCTGGACAGGCACATTTCAAATTAAAACAGTTTTTTCACAGAAAAGAAAAAACTGTTTAATATAAGATCATTTTAATTTCAAGATAATCCTTATTTTTTTTATCTCTACTTTAGTTAGTTATCCTCCACACATAGCTTTGTGTATGTATGTGCAACTTCTTGTTTCACTTCACAATTTTCAAATCTGAATTAGTTTTACAAGGAACTGTATTTACCAAACAACATAATCTGGTTGAAGTGACTGTAAAACAGAACTGATTCTGCCATGCAATCAATTTTGAGTAATAGTCTCTATAAGGTTTATTGTCCAAATATTTAAGCATAGTGCTGGATAATCAAATTCCGCTTCAGGCCCCAAAAAACTTTGGACCGGCCCTGAGTATTGCACCGTAAACTATTTAAATCGATGTACAACTTCAGATTTATATACGTTACGCTAATAAAACTGTTAATATTTATTTGCGTGTAAGACCTACCTTTTTAATAAGTCATCTTATTTACACCAGTTTCTACGTAGTTTCATTTAGCAAATCCAACCGTTAGAAGACGTTTCGCTATAACTAACCAACGTTAGTAACATAAAATAACATAAGCAGTCTTAATTTTTTAACAAACATAGGCTCTCACTCATTGAAATTAAGCAACAAGTTAAGTCACCAAGCGAAGCAAACAAACGTAGCTTACAAAAAATAATACTTCAGCTTTTCATTTTTCGCCGACTGAAGTGATGCTGCTTACCGCCTGGAAAACAGCCTGACCGGGTCAGAAACTGCTTTGCTGGCACAGTTAACTGCGCCTTTTTAAAACTCACCTGCCAGGCAGTTTGGAAACATAGTAAGAAAAGTATCAAAACAATGTCTTAAATCTTCTCCAAAGCAGTGAAAACCATGGGATGTTCCGTTAGGCAAACATAAATCCTCACAAAGGCAGAACGATCGTGAAAACCAACTGTACATCGACAAGAAGCAGACTATCGGTAACTCTGGAGTCAATCGTAGTTTACTAGTCTAGTTGTCACGTGACGGATGACTTGCCTTCTCATTGGTTAAATTCTCTCTTCTCTGGTGCATTCAGGTGCCTACGGAGATTTTTAAGTCAAAGGTAGAAAACCACATTTTTTCTTATTAACTGGTTAAAAAGATGTGTTGCTATATTTATTTGCCAGTCCAATTGTATGGTTCATCTGAATCACAACAACGTCTAATGATAACTTTACGGAGTACACATATATTAACATGTGTCAAGAGAACAGACGAGTTGAAATGTATGTTTGGGTTTTTCCTAGTCAGATAATGCACATATTCTGGGAAAAGTTAATTTTTTTTTTTCAATCTTGGATAAGAGGTGGGAAAGAGTATAAAACAATATTCGTAATTTGACTTTATCTCCTCGTTTGATCGATTAATCCATCCACCTATTTGTTTGCCTTTATATTTATTAAATTCAGTTTTAACTGCATTAATTTTTAAACATATGTATGAAGTCAAATTAAATCAATTATATAGAAAATTCAAAGTGAATACATTCCAGTTAAATCTGATTCATTCTTGCAGTCATCCATCCGGAGCCCATTATCCAGCCATGTATTTGTGCATTAATTCTGTCCATGATTTATACATTGCCCATCTTACCTACCAGTTTTTCCATTAATTTTCAATCTGTCCGTTATTCTTTCTCATTTTGGAGGCTTTTATTCAGGATAAACGTTTGTACTTGTACTATAGAAATGTAGGAAACTGGAAATTGAAGTATGGATAGGTTTTAAAATGTAACATAAATGAACCCTGAAAGATGCTATTGATGGATACCTTCACTCATCTTGTTTAAGCTGAAAAGTAAAATAGATCTTAATACTGTCAGAGATAAAAGGTCAATTATCTTCCCATCAGCTCTGATCAGTTTGTCTGAGAAGTGTTCTTTCATTTTAAAGCTATTTGTGTGTATATGTAAATGCATAATTTATATCTGCAACACAACTAAGCGCTACTTTGTTTTGGTCTGTACATTCATTCATAACATCTGACTAAAAGAACATTTGTCGTATATTTGAAGTGAACTTTGTATGAACACTTTAAAAGGGCTAAACATTTGGGAAGTTTTTGTTTGAAAAAGTATGACAGTTTCATATGGAAAAATGCGCAGGGAACCAGTAATAAAAAAAAGTGTCTAATATAAAGGATTATTTAAGAAAATAAGAAACGAATAAAAAACTAAATCCATTCCAAATATTGTCCCAGTTAAAAATTAAGAACCAACACTGCTGACACCCCTGCTGCCATCTAGTGTACATGAGCACCCATAGACCTTAGTTCTACTCCACTGTATCAGCAATGTAGCAGTACCGTCACACAGTTAATCATGAATCAAATTCAAAAAATAAATACAACTAAACTGTATTATCAGGATTTATCTTTATTTTCATATACAAAAAGATGAATGTATTCTCATCTAGTTTATAGTTCTAAGCATTTCAATGCACAGATAGTTTTCATTCATACCGATTTAAAGAAACCAACCAACCACACACATGCGCCCACACACACAATTCACATAAACAGGGAAGGTCACATAGTTCCAACATTCGTTCACACTATAAGAGAAAAAAAATAAAAATATGCCGACTGCAAATGAAGAAAGAAAATAAAAACTATGATTTTGCTTTCACAGGATCCACACATGAAAAGGAAGAAACCCTTTACATTTAGCAAGTAAATATATACACAATACTTGACTTTTTTAATATATTTTTTTTGTTGAAGATGAGACTGACTCCGTGTTAGTGTTACTAAAGATACTGCATGAGGTAACATGGTTTTTTTCGGTTCAGAAGAGCTGGGTGTAAGACAGCATTTGGAGGTAACAAGCGGTCATGGCAGATTTTAACCACATGACGCGCCGTTTGCCTGGCACGATTCGAAAAAAAAAAGCACCTGGGCCACGTTCAGCTTCCGCACTAAAGTTTTAAACACCTGGGTTCGTTTTCTTTGTACTGCCCATCAACAGACGCCCATCAGAGGTTGATCCAGGTGTGAGGAGTTGTTCTGTGTTGATCTGCACAAGATAACTGTTAAGTCACAGCTGAGTTTATCAACTATTGCTGTATAGTAAATATTGCTGGACCCTTGGAACCATGCACATGGAAACTGTCAGCGTGAATCCCGACGGTGCTGCATCAGTCAGTCATGTGGCTACAAACACAATGATGGTTTTCCCAAAAAAAAAAAAAAAAAAACACTCAAAAACATTGTTCAGTGTCGACTTGATTATTTTCCCCAGAATTCCTTTTTACCAAAACTGCACATCAGCAAGAGCTACAGACCACTGTTTTAAAGGAAGAAAAATAATCACTACCTTTCCACACCACTAATCAAAGCACAACACATGAGCCTGTGTGTTGTCCAACGTGGCTAAACTATCACTATTAACAGGTCAGAACATCACATCAGCAGGTTACTATTGAGGCAATACTGTTCAAACAAGTGGCCAATCACAGAAGCCGCCACACCAAACCATAAAAATATTTGTTCGATTTTCTTTTTGTTGGTGATATACACGCTAATTTTTAAATGCCAGTGCCACCCTCACAACTTCTAAATAAGATGAGTCAATATCATAAACCACTGATATCAGCAACACTTCTCTTAAAATTAGCAGAAACCACAGGGCTAGATAACTTAGATGGATTGGTAGCAATAGTGTCAATAAATCTCTTTCTGTAACAGAACTGCAAATGCCCTGATTCTTTACAAGTGCATCTTAGAAAATTGGAATATAATCAAAAAGTATCTTTGTAATTCAATTCAAAATGTCACAATTATAGGTTTGTTACACAGTCTTGTAATTTAGTTGCTCATTTCTGTTAACTCTGATTATTATAGCTTGAACGCTAGTTTCTCAGAAAGTTAAAACGTTGCATAAAATCAATAAAAGTATTTTTAAGGTTAAAAACATTTTTCTTTCCTTCCATTAAAATGCTTGGATAAAACACTGAACAGACATTTTCTTTAGTGGCCTTTAGGATTTTTAATTTTAATACAGAAATGTTGTGGCCACGTTGAGGCCAACACAATAATGGAGCAGACTGCTGACTTGGCAGATGTTCAGCACACTGTCATTGAAACTCCACCACTAGGAGGGCAAGCCACAAAAGGTCATTGCAAAAGTAGCTGACTGTTCAGAGTCCTGTGTGGAAGCATAATAATGGAAAGTTTAGTGGAAGGAAAACGTATAGCAGAAAAAGGATGCACAGATTGCCACAGTGGCTGTCCTGACCAAGTATTGAGGGAATGTACTGCACTGCCTATTAAAAATATTTTTTATTACTGATGTAGTGGTCAAACTTTCTGAGAAACTACAATTTGTATTTTCATTGGCTGTGATGTACAATCAACATTAAAATATAAATATAAAATATTTCCTTCTGTGAGTTTTAATAATATCTGAGCCTCACTATTTGAATTCAATGAATTTTCGAAGATACTCAAATTTATCAAGATGCCCCTGTATATAAAATGTAAAACAAAAGAAAAATAATATTTAAGTATTAGGCGTCTGTGTGTATAAGCATATTTACAGGAATCTGCCTCTCTTCTTTTTACATTTGTAGGGCATATACATTGTGAAAAGTGGTCAGGTTCTATCAAAAATGGAAAAAATTAAATCCAAATAAAGACAGAGGCCACCCACCTGCAATAAATCCTCTCGACTACTAAAACACAATAAAATACATTAACACAACTCGATATACATGTAGAAAAAGCCTGAGGTACTTGTCAGAATATCTGAGGTCAGTCTGGAAGAGTAAGCAGCTGAAGGCTTACCCAGTCAAAAGGAAAAACACAAAACTAAAAAAAAACAAAAAAAAAACAATAAAACCCACAAAAAAACAGGTTATTAGCCTCACATAAAATCATGGATAGTTAGTGTTACATTAACAAACAATACATGTACATCTACAAATCCTTGAGTATCCTGGAATAGTCACAGCAGCATAACGGACATTCAATGTATGGTATTCATATTATGGTACAACTATGGCATTGCATTTGAGACAAAGGCAACCAATTTGAGCTCTCCTTGCATGACATACAGTGACTGAGGTATCTGTGGACCCGTGTCCGACTGAGTCTAGTAACCAAACACAGATGACTAAAAAAAAAAAAAAAAAAAATGCATGACAATCACAAGGATAAACCCTCAATTACCTGTTCATCGTCCTTACTTTAAAAACACACACACTCCGTCTCAAATCATTCAGATTCTCTCGCGCTCGCACACAAATGCATACAGATAAAATTAAGAATGTGTAACATTGCAACTCCAGACAGCATCCGTCAATGCCCCTGGCACTGGCAAAGGAGTAACTCTAAATTTTAGCAATTAAAAAAAAAAATAATAATAATAATAATCCAGGAATATGTCCATGTTAGCTAGCTGGATAGCTTGGCTCTCAACTTATAGAAATGTTCCAAAGAAGCCTGCTGGATACCTGAGAGGTAGTTCCAAGGACAAGACATCTGCCCGAAATCTTCAGAAAGTCCAAAACGTCCAATATGACTGCTCAGTTCGGATTTTGCTCCCTCCCTTTAAAAAGAAAAAAGCTGTGCTCCGTTCTTTTTTCTCTCTCTCTCTTTCTCTCCATCTCATCCTGAAGAATTCAGAGGTCTGAAAGAAGGGAGCACTCTCCAAATGTATAAGTGGAGAAGCTTCGACCCCTGAGGAAGATGAATATATTTTTGTTTAACAGTCTCGATGTTTCCTCCGAGGTGTGCAGCGTGTCGTCTGAGGTTTGGAGCGAAGGTTTTTCCAGAATTTGGCCGCAGACGGGAACTCCGACAAAGACAGCAACTCATGAGAAAAAAATGAAAATTAAAGAAAAAGACTAAAACGTTAAAGAAGTACATGCGGTACTGATGACGTTTAAGGTTTCACACAGAGGTGGGTGTAGGATGTGCCCATCGCATAGCTTATTACTATTTCAACTACAGCAGATGGATGCGTTAGTAAACACAAAGGAACAATTAAACAGAAACAAAATACCAGTATTGAGATAAAATAGCAGCTGCATATAAGTTGCTAGGGTGACAGGGAAGGGAGGTGGGACTGAGTTGTTAAATATTAACGAAGATCCGCTGAGTTTGGGTTTGAAAATTAAAAACAAAAAAATAAAATAAAATAAAAAAATAAACAAAGAAAAGTCAGGAGCTCAGGTGAGGCAAGGTGTCACCCGTTTAGGTACTGGACTCTTTGGGAGGTAGGTCCTCGTTGATGAGAGACGTCACAATGGAGGCGGGGCAGTCTGAGGTAGTGCTGCCTATCGTCCTGGCGATCTGGCTGATGCGCTCCTCCACGCAGCCGGCTGACAGTCGTGCCTCAGCGTCGTGGTCCCAGCATTCCTCGATGGTTTCGCACATCTGACTCAAGCCCTGCAATCGAAGACGGAGCGGGAGGTTTCAGTGGCATCTTTGGTAAAAACGACTACAGGTCCTACAGGCCTGGTTGGATGTTACACAACAGATGCTAACTTTTGTGCTATTAGTGGATAACAGCCAGTTGCAGTATTTTTCCAGTGCTTAAGCACTATTCAAGCCCTTAATAGCGAAAAGGTTTTACTTTTACCTACAGGTACATCTAGAAAAGCAATATAAAAAAAGTTTACATTTTTTGTCACTTATTTCAGAAAGTGAATTTCATACTACAACCCAGTGTGAAATACTTCAAGTGTTTGTTGTAATCATTGCTAACAGATATAACAAAAAAAAACCTTCTGTGTCTCGGAAAACATACAGAAGAGCAATAAAAAGAACATCTTAAAAATGTCAAGTTTCTGAAAACTGTTTATTTCTATGCATGAACAGCTGGTTGGAACTTTTTACGTAAGTTACTGCATCGATCCAGAATCCCATGGCGACAATCCTTGTGAAGCTCCAACAATCCTGTTAAGGCTGTGGTTATCCCTGTCAGACCTTTTTTTTTTTTACCCAACTTTTTCCTTCCACTCAACCATCTATAACCGTCACAGCACTATTCCTACTTCTTCAGCAATTAAATTTTTGTGGCTTACTATCCTTTATGAATATTATGATTTTATGAGGTAGAATTTGGAGTTTCTACTGTGTGTAAGCCATAATCATCAACATTACATGTAAATAAAGGCTTAAAATATTTCACTCTAAATAATGAACGTCTATCATATACAAGTTTCAACTTGTGAAATGAGTGTTCACGGTGCCTGTACACTGTCAGCCAGCTTAACGCCATGTTTGTTAGACTCCATCAACACAACTTCCTTTTATGCCTCAAAATAAGCATCGTAAGCCGAGTGTCCAGCTGAGAGCACTTACCTTACCGTCCAGGGCTCACAATAGCTCTCACTCACCACACCGTAATATTGCGTCTTACAAACTAGTCATTGGTTCAGCCCCCATCTATTTTAGGTAAAATACTAAATGCTTATAATCTTTTTCAAAACCATGTTCTTTGTTTCTTCAAAATATGAGACTAACTGGGGTCATAATGCTCAAACGTCAGTAATTAAAATCGTGCTGGCAGCATCTGCAGTTGGAGTGACAGCATATTGTGACGTTTATGTACTGGGAAATTTTGCTACACCCGTAGTACATTCATGAGTTTAATAGTCCATTCATTACAGATGAACAAAAACATAACGAGTTCAGAGAAGTGTGAAATTTAAGTAGATTTACTGGAAATACGGATGCAGCACATCCTGGTGCTGGAGTTGGAAATTCTTCCATGATTACTCACCGGATGTTTGAGCCAGCAGTCCTTGATGGCTGGGCGCATCTTTTTGTGCACGACCACATCCTGGAGGTCCTCCAGGGAAGGATGCTGACCTATTTCATCCTCAAACGGCAGC
This sequence comes from Poecilia mexicana, assembly GCF_051168715.1. Taxonomy (NCBI): domain Eukaryota; kingdom Metazoa; phylum Chordata; class Actinopteri; order Cyprinodontiformes; family Poeciliidae; genus Poecilia; species Poecilia mexicana. Next base: position 8,164,039 of record NW_028263386.1, on the reverse strand, counting down.
ATGTACTCGCCAACTGTACCTGAGGAGAAACAACAGGCTGATAGAGTGGAAGCATAAGAAACAACCATCAGAACAGAGAATAAATACGTCTAACGTTGAGTCCTTGGCCCTGATTGGACAGCTCCACAGACAAAATAAAAACAAACCCCTTGTTTGCCAATACCACCTAAAGCAAGATGACCTTTCACCCTTTGGTGAAGTAACATTCCTGCACTGTTTGACTTACCGTCTGTCTCTGAGCAGCGGGACACCAGCTCCCAAAGCACCAATCCCATGGCGTACATGTCAATCCTCAGGAAGGAGTCCCGCTGAAAGTTAATGGCTCCCTCCAGCACCTCCGGAGCCATGTAACGCCTCGTACCGACCTGAAAAGAAGAACGGACTCCAGTAATCTTCAAATTCACAAACACATGCATTTCAAATGGTCTGAATGAGAGCAGTTTCTTCTGGAAACAGACCTGTTGCAAATTATAATCCAGCATTTGGGAGTCAGACTCCTCCATGCTCCCATTCTGTAATAATTTAAGTCGTTTGAATGATTCATGAAAAAAAAATAAAATATAAAAAAATCGAATTACAGCAACCAAATGTACAAAAAATGAGTAAGAGGTGCTCCAAATACAGTCCACTGTAAAAGTACTCATGTGGTAAGCACAATCCTAAATGTTTGTTATTATGGTATTATTTCTAGTGCTTTCAGGTACATCTCAAATTAGAATAAATGTTCCCATCAGACTCATTTGTCAGATTAAAAGTGCCTTTTGAAAACAGCAGAAAGCATGCATTTCTTTATGAAAATGTTTAGTTTGATGTAATTTTCTAATCTTCTAAGAAATTAAATGTGTTTTCACCAGCTGTCAGCAGAAAAAATTACAAGTAACAGAAAAAGGGCTTTGAAACATCAGTCTGTGTGTAATTAATACATATAATATGTTTTACTTAACGAATTGGGTTGTTGGAATAAATTTAATTTCCAATAATAATTTATAAAGATGCCCCTGTACTTGGTTTTCCATGTTTTTTTACAAACAAAGATCTGAAGGGTTAAAAAAAAAAAAAAACTTCTCCAGAATTTGCTTTAATTTCCTCAAATAAAGTCAAACATGACAAATTAAATTCAGCAGCCCCATGTATAATGAACAGAATGTGTAAGTGAATCAAATATTTCTAGCTTTGTACATCACAACAGAAAATGTTTGGCAGGACTGCAAATATACAGACTTGGTCATGACCTGACCTGAAACTCACAGGTCAGGTAACTAGCCTTAATCAGAGTAACAGCTAATACGTCCAAAATAACTCTGGAGAAGCTGCAGAGAGCCACACCTCAGGTGGAACAATCTGTTCACATGACAACTAATAGTTTCATACTCCACCAAGTCTGACCTTTATGGAACAGGAACAACAGGAAGCTCTTTCTTGAATAGCAGGAATGATTCTACATTCTGTAGAGATCTTCTATTTCACAAAGAAGGCTGGCCAAAACTGCATTTTTTTTGAGAGAGATCTACAGAGCTGGTAGACAGATATTGCCAAAACGTGGTCCCACAAATGAACGTGTGAAAGCAACACACCATTTTGTAGTGGTCTATCACATGAGGTTCCAAAAAAAAAATAAAAATACACTGAAGTTTGTGTTTTCAAGGGTATGAATAAATTGGACTACATGTATAGTGGTGACAATAATAAGAAACCCAACATAGAGTTCATCCTACCTGGCCATGAGTATCTCCAGGAGGCTTTCCTGGTTCAAATCGCACAGCAAGCCCAAAGTCCCCAATGACTGCAGTTAAATCATCTCGCAGTAGCACATTCTTACTCTTGAAGTCCCTGGAGGATTTATTTCACAGCAGCCATTAAAATGCCTTTTTTAATGGAGGTGTTTGGTCACAGCAGTCACATAATTTAATGCAGATGCTTTCAGAGAGAGAAACAAATCATTCAAGGACAACCTGGAAAGGGGAAGATCTGATCTGAAATAAATCAAACGGGAACCATCAGAGATTTAAAGGGGATGAATCCCGAAATATGTCAAACAGAGAAGAGAAAAGCGATTCATGTGAAACAAATCGGCGCAGAATTTTGTATCCAACAGAGATGGTAAGAGAAATGTAACTATTGTATTTGAAAGAAGTTGAAAAAATAGTTTTCTCAAATGCAGTTGGAGCAATTCATAACAAAACTAATTATGCAACCAAATAACCTTTCCATTTCTGATCAGATGTTCCAACAGAAGTAGACCAAACAGAGTGAGTGTAATTTTAATACTCTAGTATCTGTTTCTTTTCATAAAGACATATTTAACTCCTTTTTTAAGAAAAACTGCATCTATACCATCTGAAAAACTGCAGTCTAGACACTTTCATACAACGTCCCGTGTCAAAAGGTGGGAATAACGTTGTTAATAAATACAAAATTAAAAAGAAGATGGTGAGCATGGCTCAAGTATAATCAGGCTAACGATTCTCCAAAGACAATGCATTTTCTCTGACACCGTTTCCACTTTGTCATTAACTTTCTCAGCTTAGTGAGAAAGATGCAACAATGAAAAAGTAAAACTACACCAAGCCAAGTCAAAAAGAAATCACATGTCAGTAAGTGATTTTAAAAACGGTTCTCCTGCCAATAAAACACAAAAATGTGCTTTGTTCCTTATGTTTGAACCAACCTGACATGCAGAGCAAGAGCAAATCAATTTAGCAGATGTCTACATGTCTGTTTTATATTAGAATTATTATAGCTGTAATAATGCTGTAATTTCCTTTTAGCAGCATTCTCAGTAACTGCTGCTTTTCTGTTGAATAAATGTTCATGTTCTACTTATTTAACTTTTTGTGTCAATCAAGTTCTGCTTTGAAATGATGGCATTTTTACACAAGGTTATCATACATACCTATTGTGCACCATTTCTTTTTATTTTTTTTGCTTGACTTCAGTTCAGCATACTATTCATATTCTAGCCTAACAACCAATTGAATTACAAAGGCTTATTCCAGGTAGCAAAGAGAGGCTGAGAGGTGCATGCGACATGCTTCACACCATTGAGCATGAATCATAAAAGCTGAATTGAGAAGTGTACAAAATCTATGATTGAAAAGGGGACGTAGACTTTGTGTAGCTCCGTGTAACAAGGACTTTGAGGTGCGACTTAAACTTACAATGCACCCAAACAACCATTAGAACATTTTGTAGTGTTTCTAAAACAGCTGCTCCACTTTCATGTACAAACATGCATTTTTAAAACTGCGGGTCCTTAAAACCTAGCATTCGTAGAAGATTAAAAGTTAAAAGAACAGGGCTTTGCATGAGAGCACATCAGGAATGAATGCATGTCATCCATTAAACTGAAATAGTGCTCGTCAGTTTCTTTCTTTCTTTTCTTACCTATGTGCAATAGTAGGTTTGGGCCCCTCCCCCTTGTAGCTGGGAATGTCTTCATGGAGGTAGGCCAAGCCACGGGCCATGGTCTCTGCTATGTGACACAGCTCAGTCCAGGTCACAGTGTTGCCCTTCAGGTGGTCCGTCAATGAGCCCTGCTCACACAAAACAGACCAAAGGTCAACAGGTCAGGTGCGGACACACACACAGGGGTTTTTAATCCGTTTCGAAACAGACTGCTGCTGCAGAGCTGTCAAAAGTGGAGCCACAAAGAGAGACTGTTCAACCCACCAAGAGCTAGCAAATGTTCAAGATGTATCTACATGAAAAAGGATCGCACCTGAAAGTCAATTTACTTCAGAACTCGACTCAAAAAATGTGAACCCTCAACATGAATCCATTACAAAATGCGAGGTATTTATGTTCGTTAGTTTTGCCGATTATGGATTAAAGTTTCTGAAAATTGAAAAGTTCATTTCTCTGTTAGATAACATAACGTCAGAAAGTACTGGATTTTTAACACAGAAATGTCAGCCAACTGAAACACTCCATGGATCCTATATGCAGCTCAACATTGTTTTCTTTATACTTTGACACAACCAGAATCTTTACCAGTGAAAGGTTTTGGCTTGTTGTTAAGAGTGTTGATGACTTTTTACTAGACAACTGTCAGACAAGCAGTCTTCCTCTAACAGAACATATCCTTGCAGTGTTTAAATTATTTTACTGATTTTATTTGTGTGATATTCTAAGTGTATGATCAACTGATTTTTTTGTTTATTTAGCTGTAATAGCTATTGCAATCATTATAAATAAATGCTTAGCATATATAAGTCTGTGCACACAGAAGCTGTATAAATCATTAGCTTTGCTTTTTGAATTAAATTAGTAAAATATAATAACATTTTGATGATATTCTAATCACTGGCCTGCACCATTGCAAAGTAAATAAACTGCAAAATGAGGCAGAAATTAACCAGAAATGGTGATATATTTAATCGTTACAAGCACGCAAAGGTATCTAAATCAATAGATACTAATAATAATAATAATAATAATATTCACAGCAAAACAAGGTGTTTATGTAACCTAGAAATGTACCATTTCAGCGACTTTTTAAGAAAAAATAAGCAAATTAATGTGCCTGACAACTTAAAAAAAAAGGAATATTTTTAGAAAAACTTGTAGATTGTGGCATAAATCAGAACACAACTGACGTTTTTCCTGACACAAATGATATGAATTAAAAATCTTCCCTAGAAAGTTTAGTTTGCTTTTTTATGAGGTAAGAAATAAAACTGCCCAGTAACTCTTCATCATGTAGAAGTCTGCTTATATTCTATGAAGAGGTAGAAAACTGAATTCTCACCCTCTCATGAAACTCTGTAATAAGCCACAGTTCTGCCTCCAGGTTGGTCCCGTGCTTCTCTGCGGCGATGTAACGCAGAATGTTTTCATGTCGCATCCCTGGAGTCAAGAAGATGTCCCGTTCGTTCTGCCATGACTGCTTATCCTGCAGAAACAAGCATTCGTGTTCAGAGATTTTTGGTTCAAATAAATCCTTCTGTCACCACAGGCTTAATACTTAATACGCAGGGATGGAAAATCAAAAATTTATTAGAAAATTTCAGCATTTTGGTATTCAATTGTACCTGAACTGGGAAGATTTTTACGGCAACATATTCACTCATTAGCTGTGCTTTCCAAACACAACCAAAGCGCCCCCTGGCTTTGATTTCCAGCAACTGCAGTGGTTTCAGACCCACCAAAGGGGATGGGGGGACCGGTCCAGGATCCTGATCACAGAAACAGACAAGTTTAAAGTCAACTAAACCCATTAAAACACATATAATGGGCTACATATAAAGAACCTATAGCAAGTTACGCAATATTTTAGACATTTTCAATAATCTCTATAAAAAGTCAGAGTAGAGAGTGGCCCGTCTCACCTCGCTCAGATCTACGTGGCCGTAAGGAGGCTTGCGGTGGCGGTACATCCACAGCGCCAGAACCAGGGCCAAGGACAGGACGCACAGCGGCAGCAGAGAGTACACCAACACGTTGAGCATTGATTGCACGCGGGGCGGAGGCCGAATTTTCACTGCAAGCGACAAGCAGAGCAATTTCAGAGTGTCGGCTACATGACCTGCCGCTTTAGACAGCCTTTCAAACCTCCCTCAAAGAAAACGGGAACTGGTTTTTAAAAGAAAGGAGGAGATGTTATTGATTAAAAAAATGACTTTTAACATCGACTGACATTTAATAAATCGTTGATATTTAATTTTTGTCACCAAAAAGCTACATGAGCTTACGCGTCTTGGAGATAATAAACGCAGGTGGCCGAGACTGACACAGACTTCTCAGAACATAATGCTCGCAAACTAATTTAATAAATTAATGTAGGAATGTAGCAGACGTTGGCCATGAAAGCAGAACATTTGGTGCAGTTTCCTTTATAGAGAAAGTATTTTCTAATTCCAATCACATGTCCATGACATTTATTGGATTTTGTAAAATATAAACTCAAAACCAGATTCTTTAAATTCTGTTTGTTGATGAGTTTGCAGGCTTGCTTTCAGTATAAACTCAGTGCTTTACCTGCTGATCACCACTTAGAGATGTTCAAACTAGCCAACAGATAAGTGCGTCATCATTACAGATTTCTGGCAGGTATTTTTTTAATCATCTCAGACTAAACCCAGGATTATATATTTTTTTTTTATCATCTACTTGGGCTGTCCCATTGGATGCCTTAACCAAATACAGCTTGTGGGTGTAAAAAAATCAATAAAACTTCTTGTGAAACAGTAAGAACCTTTTATCTTATAAATTAAATGCATCAGTTACACTGCAGGGAATGCAAGCTCACCATAACTAAAGCACCAATACAAATAAAAAATTTTAAAAAAGTCTAGGTACCTGATGGTGTACTGTCTGTGCTTTTAGGCCACCAGCAAATGCGATGTATGCAGCAGCCAATTTTTTTTAAAATCCTTTTGTTTCCACTAATGAGGCGTTTCTAAAATATTTTTCAACTTTTATAGTAATTTTGACAGAAGAGAAGACCATAAACTCCTGTAGCATCTGGTGAAGAAATGAGCAGGAATGGAGCTGAAATACTACTCATCAAATGTTATGATGTTGTACAAAATGTTGTACATTTTTTTTGCACACTGTACAAAAAAAACTGGAAAAACAACATTTTCTTTTTTTTTTTCTCGCAGGATAGAATGGAACTGCAATAAAATAGCTATGAGCACTAGTGGAACAAGTCAGCGTTGGGTCGGGGGGCAGGGCCAATTACCGGGCCCCTCACGTGTTTGTCGTTTGATTTTTACCCTGGAAGCACATTGGCTAAACCGTGAGTGAAAGAGTCAATGGGACTGACTACTATATATTCCATTGAGGGACAGTACCTTTACATACACCTTTCTGAGAACAGGTGAGGGTGAACTTTCTCCGTCTATAATCAGACATTAAAGCGACTTCAAACCATTCCTCCCTCCCTGGCACCTCCAGACCCGGGCCCCCATGGGCACCCGCCCGGGCCCCACCTAAAGCTCCGCGCCTGTCTATGAGCCAAATTCTCAAACAAGTCAAATTAAGAGTAAACATCCAAGCATAAACTTAGAACTGAAGCAAAAGTTTCCATATGAAAATGTCAGCAGGGACAAGGAGTGACCTGGTTAAACACTGAATCTGCATTGTCCACTCCTACATGCTCAGGAAAATTTAACTGACCAGTGGAAACTACCGTTTAGAGCTGAAAGAATCAGCTGGATAAATTGTAATGAATCAGTTATTGAAATAATCGTTATTGCATTTATTGCATAATCGCTAAGGCTATTTGCCGAAAGAGCAACACAGTCAGTAGCATAATTGTACAAAACGTATACATTTTCCATTGAAGTTAACAAAAAAACTTCTTTGTCAGTAAATATGTTCTAACCGTCCTTTGCTACAAATGTTAAACTGCAGACTAAAGAAATTTTGCTTTTGTATTTTAGGCAATGAAATGTTTATTTTCTTACTTTAAAAAGCAGTTGAATTACTTGCTTATTTTTATATAATATAAATAAATAAACTTAAAAATGAAAAATGTGCACAATGTGTCCTTTTTTATATCCCAATAGTCATCAGACTAATCAATAAAATACTCGATTAGTAAAATAATCGTTAGCTGCAGCCCTACTACTCTCGTAACCATAGAAGCTGTCGCTGTCAAGAAAATCAGAGACTGCAGCTTTGAAAACATCAAATATGAGCGACTCAAATGGAGCACAATTACAATCCTAATGCAGACCATATTATACTGATTAAATGCAGCGTGGGATATTACGGCGCTTCAAAGCTACTGAGTTTTCAAGCATACATACTGATTTTAATGAAGTGACGCACAATGACTCAGTACAGAGAAGCAGCCTATTCTTACATGCATCTGTGACGGATTCAAGTAGCTTCTGTGTAATTCAAGATTAAGTACAAAAACTAAAATACACACCAGCATCTTAAATATGCTTATTATGACAGCACAGATGTTTCATATTAGTTTTTGATCTACTACGCTGCAGGACGAATTTAAGAAGTAGAAACAAAGCAATCAATCGAAAAGGTGAAATAAGTCACTATGTTAAAGATCACAACATCCCAGTCAAGAGTTTTACCAGCATAAAAACTCAAATGTTGGTATTCCATATTTATTACCTAGTTTTCATCAGTTTGTTTCATTGTCAACTGGGAGTAAAAAAATGATTAAAATATATATATAATAAATACAATGTATATTCAAGATCAACTTTAGTCTTTAAAAAACAGAAAATCACCATAAAAATCTGACAACATTGGCAAAGAAGTGGATATTGTAACCACTGCCCCATTTAGCAGCTGCTAAAGTGCGTAATAATAAAGCACTATGGCCCAAAAGCGATGTGTTATAATCAACAGCAGCGTTCACTGTGCGTAGGTGGGCTTCATCACCACTCACCTCGGCTCCGGCTGCCAATCAAGTCAGGAAGGTGAGTGAATCGCTCATTGCAGTAGTTTCCTTCGCAGCAGCAGAAGAACACCTGAGGGTTTTCCTCCATAGAGACACACTCTTGCCTAAAACATATGACGGAAGACCAAAATAAATACATTTTTGGCGTTTCATAAATTAAGCCAACTGAAACTAGTTAGAAGAGAGTTTGTCGTTTGCTGTATAAAATCCTCTGATCACTAACAAAAGGAACACAAACCAGACTTCTCGTTCGCAAACTGAGACTTTGGATGCCTTTGGTGGACTATCAGATAATGTAAATAGCACAAAACATCTCAGTAACTCTTGTCAAAGTGTCTGACCAAGTACTATTCAGTTGCTGTCAGTATGTCAACAACCTATTAAAATGAGTCCAGGTATGAAGGACGTGAACTCTGGCATGGTGTATTTATGTTCAACACTCATGTTTAAAAGATTTTCCTTCTTACATTGACAAAGTCATCAAATAGAGACATCTCACTGAGCTGTTTGAAAACATTCTGTTTTGAAAGGCATTAAAGCAGCCTTGATCACATTTATTTTTGCGGAAGCACTTTAGGTATCAGAGGGGAAAAAAAAAGTAAGAGACGCAAATGACTTTCCAACACTGAGAATAACCTGAAAGTCACTGCGTGTCAGAAACTAGATGGCTACTCCAGTTTTTTAAAAACACTGATTAAGATAAATATGACTTTTATTCTATTTGTGACATTTTCCATTTTTAAACCACTGGGGCCAAGCCTAACAGCTGCAATATACAGGCTAGTCAAGCCTGGACTGCACTATTATATTTTATATTGATTTATGTAAAACATTTCTTTTTTTTTTTGTCAAAACAAAAAAAAATCTAATTTAGTTGCTACAAATCACACATCTTGTTCTAGTGTTTTGTCTCAAGTCGAACTTATTGAACTTGTGCAAGTAGAATCAAAGACTTCAAACATAACTGTCTTGTAAAGCTGATGTGTAGCAGCACATTTACCTTTGTTTCATCAGAAGCATATCTGATGGTAGAGTCTCGTTATACAGGTTCTGAAACTGGCTCTTTCCCAGAGATGCCATTTTTGTTTTCATTCAAAACCAGGAGTTCAAGGTTTTCTCTTCCAAGTAACTACAACTTTTAATACAATAATAAATTCTACTGGCAAGATTTTTTTTTCTATGCTTCCTGTTCTTTATTTGCTTAAAATATCTAACAGCAACTTCCGATCTTAAACCTACCAGGGAGAAAAAATGTTGGTAACACTTTATTTGAATGGGGTTGAATAAGACTGACATGACACTGTCATAAACATGACATAACACCTGTCATGAACATGAATAAGCCTTCATGAATATTTATAACTGTTGTCATAAAGAGTCATTCGATAAATTATGACACTTTTAGTACAAAGTTGACATTATTCAAAATGTCTTTGTTATGACAACTTGACATTAACCAAGAAATAATTACTGATTTAAATTTGTTATAAAAGTATTACTGATTGCACTTTAAAAATTAGGTAACTTTATGTTATTAAAGGTAAAGTTTAAACAGTAATGATTTCCTGGTTAATGTCAAGTTGTCATAAAGAATAATGTCAACTTTGTATTAAAATGTCATAATTTACCGAATGACGCTTTATGACAACAGTCATAAATATTCATGAAGGCTTATTGATGTTCATGACAGGTGTTATGTCATGTTTATGACAGTGTCATGACAGTCTTATTCACCCCCCCTTCAAATAAAGTGTTACCAAAATGTTTTTCAGATAACGGAACAGTTACGTAAAGGTTAGCTACAGTTATAAATGTTTGGACAGTTCTTCTCTCAGTTTTTGAATGCTGTGCAGCTTGTTGTAATTTTGCCCTCATCTCTTTTACTTTTCTGACAGTTGTTATGATGTGTAACCATAGCAACGATGTATTGTTTTCACAACTGGGAGCAGCTGATTAGCATCTCAAAAACTACAGCCCCAAATCCCAGAGGAGTTGAAAAGGAGGCTTCATGGATGCAGAGAAGACCAAAGAGCAGAGAAAGGGGGGAGGAAGTTCAAACTAGGACTGCAACGATTCATCAAATGAATCGAGGAACTCGATTTTTAAAATTCCTCCAGATTTCATTAAACTATGTTTTACCGTTTAGCATACTGTGTTCTGGACAGATTATTTGTGTTGTGCAAATTCCCTTTGGAATGAAAAACATTGTTTTAGTTGAACTAAGCAATATATATGAAGGTATAGAAAGATTGTTTTAAAACTCTGGGTTTCAGTAACCCAACTGATTTTCAGCCTATCCTGGGTATTTTTCATGTAAAAGGTTTTTCAATAAAAAAAAACTAAGTGTCAGAGTGACTGGAGTTTTGTCTGAATTTGGGGTGGAAACAGGAATAACTTTGACCTTACTAACGAGACAAACGTGAGAGCTGAGATATAGAAGCTAAAGAAGTGCCATACCTTACTCTTATTAAAGAAACACTGCTTTGAGCAGCCTATAGCATCAAAATGAAATGCTTTTTTGGTAACCTGTAATAGTCAGTGTATCAGCTTTTAAACAATAGGAATAACTGTTACTTTACTGATTAAAAAAAACCTGTCACAGTGTGAGAAATGCATGCATGCTAAGGCCTAGCTTCAATAGGGGCTGGAAGAACAACCTGGAAAGAGTTACTTTAATAAGGCTTTGTAATTTTAATGTAATTAACAACATGTTAAAATCAAGCTAATGTACCAGAGCAACAAGGATTTCATGTAATTTGTAGCCAATAGTTCTCCCATCTCACTAAAACCTGGAGTGATTGGTTGAGAGAACAGAGCCATTCTCTATAAGGTTATAACGTCAAATTATTCAAAGGCAGAAATAGGAGGGAGATGTGTTGTTTACAGAGCATCTAAAACAAAAATACTGCCCACTTTTAAAAGTGACTCACATATTCTATAATTTTTACGAGTCTCATAATTGAGCAAGAATGATTTAAACGTTCTCAGAGTTTTTAATACTGAGCTGACAGAATTGATCTTTTAATGATTTGGGCTGTTACATCTTTGCAAATTTACAACAAAAAAAAAACAAGTCAAGCTGCATTTTAAACATGTTGGAAACACAACACAAGTGTATGTCAAAGCTTAAAGAGATAGAAACTTCCCAGCTAAATACAAAAAATCTGTATTTGTTATGAAACTATCGACGTCTGTTCGTAATGTTTGAACAATAGAGTTAGGACAACTTCCCCCAGACCAAATGTGGATTCTGGAGATGCTCATTCTGCTGCCCCAGCTGTCTGCTGATTTGGGTAAAACTCAGACACCCCACAATAAAAATGCAAATGTGTTGACCTGACCTGTCATAGCAGTTGAAGTCATCCAGCCAGCAGCCTTTCTTCACCAGCTTGATGGTCCCTGAGGAGTTGAGCCAGGAGGCGTAGCAGTGCAGCCGCTTGTCCTTTTCCCCCTCGCAGCGCTCAAATCCACTCTGGTTGGTCCGCTCTGTTCGCCAGTTATCGTTGTAGTACACACATTCTCGGGTCTCCACCTCTCCCAGACTGTACCCTGATGTGGACAGAAAGCCTTGGTCAGCAATGCATCGCAATGAACTGAAACGCAGCGGGGGGGGGAAGCAGAGACAAATGACACGGGGTTCGCTCTGCGCTACAAACGAAACATCGTGGAGCAGAGACGATCATCTCTCTGGCACGTAGCCAGTTTTGGGAGCTCTCTGTGGTAAAAATGAAGAAAAAAATAAGTTCCTCTGGGCTAAGAAAATGTTGCTGAATACTGGCTCAGCATAATCCCATTGACTAAATGATCTATTTAGAGAAGAAAAAAGCTAAATGCTCAGAGAAATTATCAAATTTAATTAGCTATAGAACAATGATCTGCCTGCTGTTGTATAGAAACCTAGCATACAGTCCAACACTACTCCTACTGTAATGTTCTAAAGTATTCACTCAGTGAACTTTGTTATCATTTGTGAGAGGCCCCATGGGCCAAAACTTACAAACTCTCTTACATTCACAGTCAAACTCTCTTACATTCACAGTCAAACTCTCTTACATTCACAGTCAAACTCTCTTACATTCACAGTCAAACTCTCTTACATTCACAGTCAAACTCTCTCACAGAGTTTGATTGCAACGGAAGTTAACTTAAAATTTCAGTTTCTGATTGGACCCCAGCCAGGCAGGAGTAGGCGGGTTTTCACGGACAGAAAAATAGCTGAGCGGCAGCGACTCACAGAGGCAACTAATATTTTAAATGACATCGTTAGCGCTCCCACAGTAATGTTAGCATTAACAGAAGTGTTTAGAAGCCGACAGCCAGCATCGGAAACCCCATCCATCAGTGGGATAAAGCTAGCCTCCTCTTTCTTAGCCCAGTAAAGCCAGCCTGCACTCGATTTTAATATGCGCGACAGTACAAGTTATGGCGCTCTCTTTTCAAAAATAAAAGCGCATCTCCGGTTTATGTTTGATTCACACGTCAAGTTTCTCTCCGGCGGCTATAACAGGCTAAAGCTTTGTGTTAATTTGCAAAACGACATTATGCATCTGAAAAAAATATATATAAATATATTGTGTGGGCAAAAAATCCTGTAAAGCACATATGTGCAACCTCAGTTAAAATTGGTCTTATAGAGGTGTCCCCGTGTCATCCTGAAGTTAGTGTGCAGAAAATGCTACAAAACTTTGCAAAATGTGTAGATGTGGCATGCATCTGTATTCAGACATCTTGAGCAAATACTTTCCAGAATCAACTTTTACTTTTTTTGGTGTACGCATTTGGCAACAGACTCTCCTACTCCTCCTGAGTTCTTGTCTTCTTGGCCAGTTCTCTGTTTAAGTTTTACTTTTCACAGCCTGTCGGTTTTGATGGATGACCGTGGATAAATAGTGTATCATGAGATTATCACAGGACGGCAGGGAAATATTCACTGGCGATCCAATGTCCCAAAAGAAAAGAAAAAAAAAATCCAATGATATTGAGGAACTAGGGCTGGGCAATAAATCAATAACAACACATATATTGCAATAGACATTTGATCAATATCAATAGAAAATACATCTGACAGAATGTTCAATAATTTCACTGAACTCTGATCCAGAATCGCACAGTAAGGCAGGTGGCATCAATTAACTCTCTCAATTTGGTTACCTAGCAACAACCTGCTGAGTAACTTACGCAACAGCAGTTTCAAGTTTGGTCACTGTGCATCTTAACTACTTAATAGTTTAAAAAAAACGAAGTTGAGTGAAAGGAGAAAATGAGTGCAGCAACTCAAGAGGAAATTGTGAAGTAAACAGAAAACGTCACGTCAAAAGTTTAGCAGTATTTCAGATATTTAAAACAAAAAACATAATTATTGATATTGATTGATAAGAAATCCTTATAACTTTATATGTTTCTGAGCCAAAATTTTGACATGTCACTTTATCCATGAGAACCTCAGCCACATTCAATATGGCCATTAAAGGCACATTCAACTGGCCAAATGTATTAAAGATATTCAAAACTATTCTTTGCAAATGTGATACTGCAATGAGGATCATAATTTGATATAACGTGTTGCTCTAATTCAAAGATCGGTATGTTTTCTTTATTAAACAATCCTACAGTAGAAATTTTCACCCTGATCTGGCAGCTGTGTTGCTTGGTCTTAATGGTCACAGAGCAGCTTTATTTATACCAAAATTGACTCCATTTCCTCATTAGTTCTAAATTTTATTTAGGTGTGGCAGAGCAAAGAGGCTAAATGAATAATGAATGTCATACTTTTTTATGCACTACACATTTTAAAAATGAAATTTTCCCTCCACCTTCCGTTAAACACTACCATGTGCATCACATAAAACGACAATAAAATACACTAAATTTTCAGGTTACAACGTGAAAAGATTTAAAGGGGGTGAATACTTTTAGAAGGCACCAAGTAAAAATGCAATGGTGTTTGTAAGGACAGATAATGTGCTCTTTAAATGGCATGTTTCTAAAATAAATGCTCTCGTTACCTCAGCTGAAATGTGATAAGAGCAGCCAATCTCTAAATGCAACAATAGAAAGCTGTAGATAATGTCCCTACAGACTCTGATGTTGGACACACACTCAACACACTGCGTACAGAAGCAGATGACATGTTGTGAACGTCAGTCGAAATATAGCTTGGACATTCAGGCTCAATCTTTGTTCAGAGGGAAAAAATAGAGCCTGTCTCTTTAAATCCCTGCCTATAGGAGCCTGCCCATCCCCCAACTTCACCCCCACCAACCCATTACACACACACTCACTCTCACACACACACACACACACATTCACACATTTAGCTGTCCAGCAGCACACAATAGACTTTATTCCATCATACAGGGGATGCATGAAATGACCAAACACCATGCTCATTACACAGGAGGGACAGAAGAAAAGATATTAAAGCCAAGCAGATGCATTCATTTACACTCTTTTTACAGCAGTGATGCTCAATGCTCCGCTGAGCCGAGATGGCATTTCTGATATCTGTGCTCACGTGATCCAAGAGGACTTTTACTACAAGATCATTCCCCCCGAATCCTCCCTCCCCCTCTGCCACTTTACTGGGTTTTTATACCACAAACATGAATTCTGGAGAAGCAGCTTACTTAATATATCCTTCCTACTCTTCATGCCCCAGTCTATAAGCCATGGAGGTATTAGGGGCAGAGATAGTTAAATCTCTAAAACAGCTTCTACACCAGCTGTAGAAAAAAAAAACCCTAGGAGAAATGTACTGATCATAAAAATGTATCTGTTGAGCTTAAGCTGAGGCAGAATAGTGTATTCACAAGTGGGGCAAGAGGGGAATATTTGATAAGCAAACGGCCACAAAAACTCACTAAACAACAGAGGGAGAAACAAACAATCATCCATGCTTGGTTCACATGGTTCCAAGGGTGTGTAATGGTAACTTCAGAGTCCAAAATAATTCTCCCCTAAATCAGCTGCTCTCTGTGTTGATCAAATAACACAGATTTACCAAAGAACAATAAATAAATGAAATCCTGACAGAAGTGTTTTTCACAGGTTCGCGCACAGGCCGTAGTCAGAACAGAAATGAAGACAAGAGATGGAAAACGACACTCGCAAAACATAATGTTAGATTTAACCATTAAAAATTGGATTTTGATTTCACTACGGAAATTATGTCAATACTAGCATATTGTTAAAAAGGTACATAACCAACTAATTTAATTTAATTCAAATGAATGATGGTAAAGATCATTTTGATTGTACAGTTTGTATTTCCATGCAAAAAAAAAAAAAAAGAAACATTTAACTGACAATGAGGCATAAAATCTGGAGAATGAGTTAAGTTTTTCAATCTATTACAATAACAGAGTTTTTGGTGAACTCTTTGGTTGGAAATATGTATAAGCTGACAGCTTTAAAAGGCTTAAAAATGAGGTTTTCAATAGGTTTGCATATGAGCATATGCCTAATTAGTCCACAAAATGTCTGGTTTTTATCAAACTATGGAGCTTGTTTTCATCTCATTGTTTAAATGTAGCATTAAATTTTACATTGAAAAATATCAGATCTTTTTGTTTAACATATAGTACTGTTTGACACAGTTTTCAATTATGAATAAATATTTCGTATTAAAGAAGGTGATGTTTCACTTAAAAGGAGTAGAAGTCAATTGTTTTGTGACTATGGATCATAACATTGCATAGCTATCACAGTAAATTAAGAGACAAACTACCCTAAAATTACAACATTTAGGTTATAATTTCAACCAAAACATAGTTGAAATATATTTTCCTTCTCTTTCACAAGAAATTATTTCTTTTGTCACACCATTGTCTTTTTTGTTACCAAGATGCCATGTGAAAGCTCAGCTTGCTAGCAAGTTTGACTTTAGCATTAGCACTGCTACTAAATCAGAATGAGCCGTATTCGCCCAGTTTGTGCACTGAGACAAGGAATCCAGACAACAGAATCTAACTATATTTAAAAATGCAATAAAAAAATTACAAGTTTGTTTTCTTCACCAATAGAAAAAGTATTATAGCTCCCACTGGGGAAATGTGTGCATCAATTTGTACTCACCAAGGGGACAATTGGTATTTGAATGTTCAACTGCTGATAAAAAAAAGAAAAGTAGCATCATATAATCTGCTCACATACTCCAATAAATATCTGCTAACAGCAGGTTGATTAAACTTGTTTTGGTTTGATCAATACTTATAATCAGCTCTTTAGAGTGAACAGGACATGGAATACTTTTCAACAAGCCAAGTGCACAGAATTGCAATGATTTATTTCTACATAGAAAATGTAAGTAGAATTAGATAAATTCAATGCAGGACTATAAAAATGGTAAGAAGGAAGGCTAATCCATAGTGAATAAAACAATTGTAGGATTTATTACCAAATTAAAAGTAGCGAATGTTAGAATTTAAGATTTCACAATTAATATTCTTGAATAAAACAGACAAATGTCCACGGGCAAAATGCAATACCCACCAAAGTTCTTTTTTATAGTGTATAAGGTTTCAGGATGTTGATGCAGCTGCTGCCTTCTATTCCTGCCACCGTTGAGGAAGGCGAGCAACAGTTTTAATTTTGGAAATTTGTTCAACTTCTTAACACAGAACTATCGTGTTACGTGTATTTTAAGCTTTGGGTGAAATAAAGATGCACCTTTTAGTAAAAACATTTCAAGAGAGAAAATTAGAGTAGCGGTCAAAGAAGATTATGACAGAGATTTAAATCCCGGCTGAATGGCAGTGCCAGTAAAGTTTAACCGAGGGTCGACATTTCAGACAATTACGATCTTTGTCGAAGGGAAACCTTTGCATGTTCACCAACAACAACAAAACAGAAAATAACAGCTGCTTACCTGCGCACAAAGTTCCCAGAAGAAGTGAGCAAGTCAGCCATGAAAAAGACATGTTCCGCTTTAAATACAGGACAGAAATTTCGTCCTCTTTCTTTCGCGAACATTAAAACTCAGGTTGGCCAAAAACATCAGTCCAGGATCAAACCGACCACAGGCCTCTCCAGTCCCTCCAGCAGCCTAACCACCACCACCTCCTCCACCACCACCACAACGCGTATCAATAGCCGCGACGCTGCAACAATGTTGCAAAGAAAAGGAGCGATTAATTGACTGCCGGGGTGTTAGTCCGCGAAAAGGTGCCGCATTTCGCATCGGAAACGGCTCCACGAAGCAGTTGAAGCGTCCGAATCGATGTCAGGACGCTGTTTTTTGAGGTTATTCGCTGGAATAGTAGCACCGCTGCGTCGGGGAGGTCGGTCGGGGGTTTACATGCATGTTACTGATCTGTGTCCAAAATGGCTTCTAAATGGGGAATGGGCTGCAAACAGGGAAACCCGGATGTGTAAACACAAAGGGGGAACTCAGGCAGCCACAGAGTGACGTTAACGCGACACCGCGGATTAAAAAAAAAACATCTCTTCAAATTCTGACTTTATTCCGACGTCCTGTCGATGATTATCACCTTTTCTTTACACACTCAGGCTGAATAGTGGCGCCGAAGAGGAATGTGAGTTCCGGTGTATTTATATCGGCGAGCGATAGGGGATTTGGACTTTCTTTTATCAATGTGAGGATTTTCACTGTACTTTTGAGTTCTTACGCCTAAATGTTTTATTTTTTTTATTCATGTTTAAGGGAGACCGCGGTTGGTTGTGATAGTTTCTACGCTTTTATATTTTGTTCATAATTAGGAAATACCTACATAATCATTCCTTAATTAAAACAATGCTTAAGCTTCTGGGCTAGAATATTTTTATCTGTAGCAAAATTTGAATTATGTTTTTTGACTTTTACCGGTCAGACTTTTTGGTAAATCAATCAATCAAAATTAGATGAAAGGTGGTACCCAATTCTAAGCCAAATGAAAATTTTATCTAAGGAAAATAAGCATTATAATGTTGTTAAAGTCACTATAATGCTTTTTTTTCCTCTCTCTTCCACAGCTACCTTAACAATAGGAACACAGTTGTACAGTCAAGTCTTTGTCAATTTCCTGTTTTGCAAAATCTGCTGTTATAAAGATCATACCTAATAAAAAATTCTTACCAGTTCCTGTTCGTGGTTTGGGTTGATGATATTAAGGCACAACAACGATGCAACTTCAATTAAGTTTTCCTGTTTGTCAGTTTGTATCCATTTTGCTCCTTTTGTACTTGTGCTACAAACAAACCTCGTCATTCCAATTTACTTAAATGGATATTAGTTTACAACTTTCGTAATAGTTTTACACATTTTGAAGATAAAATGTGTATAAAAATGATCAAATTATGCATGATTTGGGTTTAATGCTCTTATCTATCATGTTGTTCAGTTAAACTACCTCTTGTGATGTCATCTACCTACATATCCATGAAGCAGGATTAGCAGTCTGTTCCTAATTGCAACTTTTTAAAATCCTGCTATGGAACTCTATGCTTAATTACCCATCTGTGTTTTTCGGTCAGTGTGCATTTGTTAATGAAAAATTAATATTCCACTAGATACTGTCTTTTAAAAAAAAGTTTTTTATTATTGTCAGATAACGAATCAATACAAAATTGGATACATTTCTATGCACTCTGAATTTTAAGCATTAATTTGGAAAAGTGATAATTTACCTCGATTTTATGTAAGAACACAAAAACTAAGGAATTTACAGCATTTTAATAGTCTTGAAAATATGCAAACAATAGGATGCAGTTTAAATTCCTATACAAACCCAATTCAACCAATCATATGCGAGTTCTTGACAAACAGTTTTAGCTAACCGCTGTATGACTTCAGCTTTCCATAGGAAAGCTAAATAAAGTCAAAGCTTTTGCCTTCAGTTTTCAATAACAATATGATTTTCAAATGATTATTGTTGTATAAGTATTTAATGCAAAACAAAACAGAGTAAAAACAATTCTGATCTACAAATGTAATGAAATACTAGCTTTCTTCAAAGCTCTGTAAGCTTTGAAGTCACAGCACCTGTAGTGTGTCAGTTGTGACAACCAACTTTATCTACTCTACTGAGTCTAATATAATAAACTCACCCTTAGAATATAGAGAATATGCTAATATTTAGTCAAATATACATTATAGTTTAACCCAAAATAAATAAAAACATGTATGCATTTAATGTTTTGCAAATGTAGAATCTTAATTTTATGACATTTTTCTTGTGATACTCCAGTAAAGATGCCACAGGTCATAGATTAGGATAATTTTTTAGTTTTTTTCTGTCTGAATGATCTTTTATGCATTAGTGGCATAGCTATAAATAGCTGCCCCAGTTTGGAGTAACATGATACAATAAATGCTAATTAAAATGCATTCGTTCCATTTTCCCACTTCACCTCTCCACAGTGCTAGACATTAAATTTACCACAAATAAAAAAGTAAAACAGAATTATATTGTGGCTCATATTAGAACAATGGAAACTTAACTTATTTTAAAATAGAAACTACATGGCAATTATGTTCCCAGTCTACAAATATTCAGGTTATTTCATAGTCTGTCATTTTTCACAGATTCATTTGACTCAAAAAATACAATCTTATATACCATAAATACTGAGTTTATATTCTGGTTGCTAATACTGCCATTTAATCTGTTGTTTATTTGTGTTTTGTAATATTGCACACCTCACTGTTCTGCCTCATGTACATTGCTCTTTTGCACAAAATAATCCCTTTCTTTGTAATATAGTTCAGTACAATGCTTAGTCTTGTACTGAATATGTTCATCATCATGTACCAATATGTTCATCATGTGAATGAATGCTTTAATAATAATCATAATAACAGTATTAGTACACTTTAAAATGAGAATTGAGTGTACATATTAATTTTTTGTCCAGACAGGGTCAATATTTGTTCACTCTCTCAAATATTTGGTTGAATGGCCTTTTGCAATTTGCATCTCAACCAAATGCTTTGTGAAGCCACCAACAAGCTTCTGCTATAACTGCCTGCATATTTGCAGCCTTTGCAGAAATGGTCGCATTCATTCAAATTGGTTCGTTTATTTCAAGGAATGTGGCTTTTGAATAATAGTCCACACATTTCCAGATGGGTTGAAGTTAGAGCTTTTGAAAGGTTAAATGTTTAACGTCAGCCTACCATATCCATTCCTATAGCAGGTTTCATCTGTGTTCGTCTCTAAAGCTCCAAACAGCGAAGCACTTCAGTCATCCAGCCCACACTGTCGCCTTTATATGAAAAGAAATAGATTGCTGTATCTGCTGAGCCTGCTGGTTTATTTGTAGATCATGTGAACATACAGTAAATAACGTCAGGCATTGCTTTGAATTGTTCTAACATATGAACATAACCTCCTTTATGAACTGGTTTTAGCTGTACTTTCCGAGAAACATAGACTTGGAAACGTGTATCTCTTGTGCCTGAATCTAATATATATATATATATATATATATATATATATATATATATATATATATATATATATATATATAT
Source organism: Poecilia mexicana (assembly GCF_051168715.1). Classification (NCBI taxonomy): domain Eukaryota; kingdom Metazoa; phylum Chordata; class Actinopteri; order Cyprinodontiformes; family Poeciliidae; genus Poecilia; species Poecilia mexicana. The sequence continues at coordinate 8,143,199 of NW_028263386.1, read as the reverse complement.
ATATATATATATATATATATATATATATATATATATATATATATATATATATATATACCTCTGTAAGCTAGGATTGACTTGATGTGATGTAATAAAGTGTTTAAGGGTGGATTGGCGTGGTTACTCTCTCCTAAGTTCTTCCTGCAAAAAGAAAACCACTTTTAAAAATATTTCTCTGAAAAGAGTAATGGTTGAATGTTTTTCCCATTTGACTAATTGAATACTGATTGTACACCATTTACAAAGACATCTTCAACTCTATTAGAGCAAATAATCAAGCTGTATTTGTGTCAAAATTATCCTCTGTAATGATAAAGGGTCGCAGAACGTAATTCTCTTTCAGACTTTCATGTCACATAGTTATTTCTTTTTTTAAATGAAGTTACTTTGCTCTAAAAAACTAAAACCCATGATTGTAGAAATCAAAGAGGACATTGTTAAAATGCCATTACGGTGTTGCTCACATTCTTCTCTGTGACGTCTAGACTAAAGGCGCTACAGTGCCACTCGGTTCATGCAGCAAATGGCCTTGGGATAGAGTTAGTCATAGGTAAACTGCCTTAAACTAGTTCTGTTGGGTATAACTCAAGACAAAGCATTTCCTTATTCTGCTGTCACATATTGATCCTGTATCTCGATCGAGGCTTTGAGCGAAACCTTGAAAAGATATATGTTCTTTTTTCATAATGGTTGGAAGAGAAAACACAAGAGTGCTTATTAAAAGTCCGATGGCTTTAATGACAACAAGAAAAATCAGGCATGCAGGAAACTGTGCAGTGCCATTAAAATACTGGAAGGAAATCATGTCAAATGCAACTTGCATCAGTTTGGTGGCACTTTATTTTTAAAGTATTAACAAGACAGTTGTTTATTAACAAGACAGTCATAGGTCTAAACAAACTGGGTTAAGAATAACGGAAGTAAAGATATTAGACTCTTAATAAAACTAATACAAACCATTCACTCCAGTAAAACAGAAAGTAATAAGAACTGCAACACAAAATGAAGTTTCTCCAAAATCTGTCCAAAGTGATCTGTCTGACAATGAATTATTATTTTACTTTAATGGTTCTGTTGTCAGATTGACTTATGTTGACGACATTTACATTGCAGTGACCATAATTTCATATTTACTAGTGATGCAAACTTAGCAAGAGTCCAAGAATGTTTGTAAGATGATGTCGCATTATGCAGACATTGTGCAAATGGAATTAGAGTGCCTTAGTTTCTTCATGTTCCGTTTTGTCACATTGCAACCATAAACTTCTACTTATTTGTGGGAATATTGCATATCTATGAATTAAAAGGAATATAATAAATGGTTTTGAGTTTTTAAAAGTAGGGTGAAAAAATAGGAAAAGATTAGAGTACATTAGTGATCAACCTTTCTAATGATGATACACTTAAATAAAATTATTCTTCTCTACGTTTTGAACATCTATTCAATCTATTCAAGAGTGCACAGCACAACTGTTTGTCTACCAAGACAAAGCCATCCATCTAAGTTGGTACTGTTGGACCTCAGTGCAGCATTTGACATTGCTGACCATGACCAGGGGCAGATTGGCCATCAGGAGGTTTGAAAGGTTTCCAAAATGGCCGAGTTGTTCCAGGTTGAACTGGCCAGTGCTTGGAAAGTGTTGCTTTTTTTACCCCAAAAGTTAAGCACATCGGTGGAGGAGTGGGTTAAATTTGCCAGTATTCCAAAAACAAAGGAGAAAGAGACAAACTTAAGGACAAAACAAACAGAAAAGTTAGTGCAGGATGCAGCCAAATGTGCCAACTTAACAGATATTTTCTGTGGAGGAGGAACCAAGGTCAGCAACAATAAGCTACCACTGCAGCAGGTTAGCAAGCACTTCCATCCCAGACTTGGCATAAAGTGTGTTTGTGTTTTTGGATGTGTTCAGGGCACGCAGAACAAAAAAGGCAGCCTGTCAGTTATGCTGCAGCATAATTAATCTGCTTAATCACTTAAAATCAATTCGTACCGGCTGAACAGAAAAATGCTCGTATTTCTTTATTGCAAAATTAAAAGATAATATCTGAGTATATAGTCTAATCTAGTTGCCATGCTCTGTTTTTTTTATTATTCATAGGTCACATAGCTTTTCTTAGCAGGTCAAGAAAAATACAAAAACTCAGTAATTCTCTTCCTGAGTGTTTAGCATGTTTCTTAAGTTGAAAAGTTTTCATTATTGCTGCTAGACAGCAAACAAAAGCAGTGCCAGCTGTGGTCAAGGAATTGTAAAAGAGGGACAGGATAATGCCAGTCGGAGTAGGAGTGAGGAGGAGGAAGAGATGGATGTGCTTACAATATATAACATCTTTGTTCAACATAAGGATGCACTGTTATGGTTTAATATCACAATCCATATAGCACAGAGACGATGCGGCTGCATGAGAGTGTAATAAATAAACTGTCATGCAGAGAGATTCAACAACTGCTATTTTTTTATTATGATAATGAACTAAGCTTTGTCTTTGGTGCAATCTAGTCTTAATATTACTGCCCTGCCAAATACAGTTTGCATGTTTAACAGCATAAACAGAAAATGTATGTTATTATCACCTTCCTAAGATATTATTATAAGACATTTTTTGCCAAAAGTGATTTTGAAAACCCCCCAAAACAAAACAAAAAACAAAGAAGTCATTCGCTTTGGATTGCCGAAAGATGCAACTATCTCTTCATATACACCAGTATTCTGTGAATTTTTACTGCTCAAATGAATAAAAAATATGAAAGCAAATGCTGCCGAGTGTCAGTTTGTGTTCTCTGGCATTTCTGTGCCATTTACAGTTTATTTTCACATTTTGCTTGTGTGGGAGATTAAAGTTTAAAATTAGATCAAATATTCAGGTATAAATCCAAACTGTAGCAGCTGATAAGTGTATAAATGAGGTCGACATGTAGTAAAATCAGTTGTATTGTTAATTAAAACCATAAGAGCAAAGAGACCCTCCTGCCCTCAGAAGTAAAAAAAAAAAAATAAATAAAAATAAGTCTGCTTCTGTGTCTGCAGGGTGAAAAAGTTCTCTGGGTCCGCACTGGGATTTGGAAGTTGGATAACTACTCATGGTATTGAATACTTTTAAATCCTTTTCTTCTGTGGCTCCATAGGCAGAGACATAACACCCAGTTGCCAGAGGCAACTCGGCAGGAACACGTCGTAATTTCTCAGTAGCGTTTAGATACAGCAGTAAATCCGGGTCTTTACATTTCGCCGTATTTCTCTTTTGCAGCTAATAATAATATAGCACAGTTATATTGTGGACTGCAATGGCCATTTTAAGGTCTAGGAAAATCTGAGGCAGTAAACACACCGTAGCTACTCCACTTTTATGTTTTGATTCTTTAAACCCTGGATTCATTCAGCCCCATCAACATTTATATATTTACAACATTTGGCCAAGATAACCACAAATAACCACGAGTCATCTGACTATCTTGACACTTTGGCCATGAAGATGGTATCAAAGTGCCTCCGTTCCACACCAATGAATATCGAGGTGTAATGGGAGTCGGAGGTTGATGTTCCTCTGAGCTGGCAGCAGAGAGCTGGAAGGTTTTTTCCTCGTACAGGACTTGTCACTCAGCAGATTCTGAGATGTCGGCCCGCTGTGTGTTAGCCCATGCCAATATGGCACTGAGCCGTCCATGTTAGGTCACTGTGATAAATAGGCACAGCTGGTACTTAACAAGGGCATCCTTTCTGCCTCAGTATCACTTGCCCACTGTTCTTTAATAAATAATAAAAACACAACATTTTGAGCTTTAGAAAAAACAATGAATATTTAAATGCTACTTCGAAACTGTATGCATTGCATCTGAAATTATCCGTGTAAAAACAATGCATTAAAGTCTTACACTTCTTTGATCTGAAATAATCCTGAGGATTTACATCTTTTGGTATTACCCTTAGTCACTGTTGAATGATATGGGTAATATGACTCACTTCCCAGGGCAGTATGATGTGGGGGGGCATCACACACAAAAGTTTCTATTGGTTATTTTCACACCCAGTTATAGATATGTGCCCCAGTGCATTTTGTACACGCACACACACACATACACACACACATACACACACACATACGCACACATGTTTGTGTTGCTATCCTTGTGGGGACTTTCCATTGACTTCCATTCATTTCTACAGCCTAAACCTTACCTTTACCCTTTTCCTAACCCTAACCATCACATACCTAACCCTAACCCTATCCCAAACTCAATTCATACCTTAGCCCTAACTCTGACCCCTGACCCAAAAACTGGGTTTCCCCTCGCGGGGACCAGGCTCCGGTCCCCCACGAGGAGCAATTGGTCCCCACAACGTAGTATATGTCAGGAAAATCGTCCCCACAAGGTATTACAAACAAACGCACACACACACACACACACACACACCTACACACACATGCACACACCTACACACACACACACACACACACACACCTACACACGCACACGCACACAAACACACACACACACACACACACACACCTGCACACACACACCCCCACACACGCACGCACACACACACACACACACACACACACATGCACACACCTACACACGCACACGCATACACACACACACACATACACACACATCCCAGTCAATATTTGATGAAATGTTCCTGCTAAAAGAATTAGGAGTCCTGGGAAACTCAGTGGAATGATTTCCAAACGACAACGCTTGGCAACATAAATGTATAGTTTGTCAGTCTCTTGCAATTACATTCATGTTGAATAAGTTACAACATTATTGATAAAGTGTATTCATTTCAGAAACTCAATTCATTAAGTGAAACATTATATAGAATAATTGAAAAGAGGCTGCTGTTTTCAAGCGTTTATGTTAATTATGATGATTTTCAGCTAATGAAAACTCAACATTTAAGATTACAATGTTACATCAGATAAATGTAAATAAGACATTTTTAATACATAAATGTGGGCTCAGTGAAATATGTCTGTAATGCCTGCTTAAAGGTTTTTACTTTCAATCTGACAATAGAGCCTCATCAGAAAGCATATTTTTTATTTTACTGTACCTATTGTTGGTCAGCTGCATAAGTGCACGAGTGAAAACCACCATGAAAAACTGAAGCTACACATCTGCAAATTTTAATCACAGCTTGCTTAACCAAACTAACAAAACATGGAGTAACGGACAGATTCACAGGAAGTTTTGTTCATAACAAAAGTGAAAAAAAAAAAGAAAATACAAATGTGTGAAAAATGATAGGATTTGTTTTCCAGCTTGGAATTTAATGCAAAGGGCTCTTTATGTGTTTGAATCAGTTCCCTTCGAAAGCCCCGAGGTGAGGGACGCAGTAAAATAGATAAATGACACTAGGTGGTAGCAGAGCTCCCCTGGGCAGGTGCACCGACACTGTTGACCTGTGCAATATCCCACTTTCACTTCTGATTTATACCTCGCATGTGAAGGTGATGCTTATTTCCCCGCTGTTGCCTGGTGACTACCAAATTATTTTCTGTGTGGGTGTCACAAGGCTTTATGTTTTAATTGAGACATTTTGCCTTATGATTATTGGGCACGCTGTTTCTTTTAGCTGTCTTTCTGAACAACTGAAATCCAAGTATGTCAAACAATCTGTGCTCAGCACTGTTTAGAATATCTCATGTAGCCTGGTAATGGATCCATTAGGATGAGGAAAAGCCCGGCACTTGAAGGTTTTCTACGTGTGGTTTATAATGGGAAGCAATTACCTGAATAATAGGCCTGATGCCATTTTCTACAATGAAATGTTACGGCTAACTATGAGCTTCACACAGAGTGAGCGCAAAAGAGGAGAGAGAAAAAAAATGGCCAAAAGTGAAAATAACACAAGATTACTATTTTATTTCAGCCTCTGATAACAAAAACACAACAACAGCATTGAACATTTTCCACTTGTTTTATTATTCTACACCTCCACAGAGTCTGTGAGATATATCCTGAAAGCGTGGCACATTTACTCCGTGAGCAGTCGATCGTTCTGCCTCCGATGTGGAGGCAGGTTTAGAAGTAGTTGGCCACCCTGCGAACAGACTGGATGGTGGGATTCTCTGCCTGCCACTCCTTATGGCTGCAGAAGTTTCCTCTTTCCACGATGTACATGCGGCCACGATAGTTCGGCTCCTCATACAACACCCAGCTGTTTGAAAAAATGCACAAGCTGAAGGAGGAATTCACTAAATGTACAGAGTGTGATTATTTTCCCCTCCAATTTTGTAAAGCCACTGAATTACAGAAAGAAACCAGTTTCTTTATATCTTAAAGTGAGCACGTTTACTAGTGAGTAACGCGATAAGTTGGAAAACTATTACCAAAACAACCAATTTGAGAAGAGATAGAAATGAAGATACTGGCCTGTAAGAAAATTAGCAATAGATTCTTTAAAATTAGTTCTCTTAGAGTCAGAATAGTGAATTAGACTTTAAGAGGATTATAAACAAGCAATCAGACCACAAAGGGTTCTGAGGAAGTGCAGTTATTTGTTTTCACTGGATGCTAGCACAAGATGAAGTGTATGATGACAGAAGCGAGTAGCTCCATAAATGTTTAGGAAAAGCTAAAAGAATGTAAGACAGCATTAATGCCACATTTAGGCTAATAACAAAGTAAAATGCTACACAGTTATAGACACAGCAATGCTCCAGGCCCAATCCTATTCTCTGAGAAATTAATGTAGCAGTAAAAAAACATCACTCCATTATCTATAGAGTGCATAAAATACAAGACAGGGAATGATAAAAAAAAAAAAAGGCTGAGATTTTATGCAACGTACAATGTTGAATTAAAATCGGAGGAGTTCTTAGGGCTTTTAATAATTTTTTAATGTAATTTTTCCCTTCCAATTAGTGAGACAACTAATGAATCTCTTTAGATGTTATGGTAGTTGAAGCTTTTAAGCATTGGCCAACAAATTAATGCTCCTCTGATTTAAAAATGCTTTTTGTTTGTAAGTACATGAAGAAGAACGAAGGGTTTAAACGGTCAAGAACAAAGAATCAAAAGGAACAGGAGCAGACAGAGTTTCATGATATTGCACAGTATTGTAAAGTAGTAAAATATGCATTCACATTAAATATGCGTAATATTTTAAAGTTTTCATGATAAAGTCCTATTAATTTGTTTCCATAAATGTTCTTCAGTCTGAATATATTCTCTTGAGTAATTATTAATTAATGCCTGAAGATGAATGAAAACACATCAGAACAAAGCACAATACAAAAGCCATGGAAGAAAGGGTTAAAGATACATACGCTCCATCTCCATAAACCTTCATGGAGTTGACACAGTTCTTGGTCAGACCTCGCGCTTGCAGAAACGGACAGTCGTCACACAGCTCCACACACTGGCCGGCGAAGTTGTCTCCCTCGAACATCTCCAACCTGTAGTGCTCGCCGTGCTGGGGAGGTAAACAGAAGCAGAAGTGCATCCTGGCTGAGTCATTTTACAGCAAGGTTAGACTTTTTCTTTCTGTAAATGACCGAGCCCGTTTCGTGACAGAAGCTGCATTATGTGTGCACCTATAGATGTGTGGAGGAAGGCATGAGAAAGTCTGTTTCTGAAGAGCTGGAGTCCATTAAATACCATTTCTTTAGCACCTGTAATGTGTAAGGTTCTGCTATTTAATTAGGCTAAGACTTTTTTTTGTTCTTTTTGTCAAACAAATGATGCTGAATCTATTTTACCGGCTGAATATTTCTCTGCCCCAGGGGTCTCCTTCAAACACACACACATAAACTCACCATCTTGATTGGTCGGCATGAGCCCATGTGATCATTATGAGCATTCCAGCGCTGGAATTCGGGGTACTCTCCATGCTCCAGAATGTACTGCTGGCCCTTGAAGTCAGGATGGTCGAAACAGACAAAGGCACCGCTTTCCACACGGACAGAGTTGACCCTGTTCATAAAGCCTCGGTCCTGAAAGTTGTCGCAGTCGCTGCAGAGTTCCAGCTTCCTGCCGGTGAAGCATTTGCCCTCGTAGAGCACAATCTGTTTTCACCATTTAATAAGGACAGTCAATTCTTTTTTTTTTTTTTGCAAAAATGTTATTTTTCCATCTCACATGTTTGGAATGTCTTAATATATGTATGTTTGACTGTGCAAATCAACAGGATTAGTAAAAGTTTTGGGGGAAAAGGGCTCCTTCAACTGGTACTCACCTTTCCTGAGTACTGAGACATTTTCCACTGTTAAAGTCCTCCAAACTATTCACACAATTCAAGAGGGGGAAATTTTGGACTCTGAGATATATACGGCGGACAGAGAGACTGCCGGCATCGCGAGGCAGACACAACAAAAGCACAACAATGGAGGGGTTTAGACATTTTGCCAAATGGACACTTTCCCTTACATGTGTCACTGCTGATATTGGAGTTTGCCCCGAGAGGAGGGCAAAACAATGGACTGGGTGAGATTCTGCTTTGATTGGGCTTTGGGGGTGATGCTGGACTTTGCCGGGGGTTGCAGTGTAACATTTGGGACACGTCCAAATGAGGGGGCATGGAATGGAAAACAACCCGGAGGAGCAGAGGTCAGAGGGCAGGAACAACTCTAACAATAAACCATCCTCTGACAAGCAGCGCCAATGAGGCTCCCAAGGCAGTTTCAAACTATTTATTCAGCAACCTGAATGTCTCTGTCGAAACCAGATAGCCCAGCTGCTATTTTCTCGGGATCCCTCTGTGTTGATGTTTCTCGTCCACTGATCCACAGAGATTTCTGGATAAATTTAGACCTTGACCTGTGAAAACCTAGGATGCAGCCTCATAGTCACAACATCAAACACTATACCAGGGTTAAGGTAAGGGATACTGGGCATAGGGGTGATGATCTGAGTTAGGGGCAGGGCAGGTTCATCGGCTCTGTATTGCTGTGATCACCTGTATTCTCTCTGGGGGCTGGGTCTGTTGTGGTTTGTGGTTTTCTGTGTTTTCTGTGGGTGGTCGGGGGCCATATGTGTGTTTTCTGTCTGTGTTAGTTCAGGGGGTTCTCTTGCCTTTGTCTTATGGTCTGGCTTGGGTCCAAGTGGCTGCTGTGGCCGGGGTGGTGACCAGAGAGGGTGCAGGCAATTGTAGGCAAAGTGTTGGTGGGCGCTCGGATGGGTTGCTTATTAGACTTCTTCTTCTGCGGAGAATAAATTGTCCAGGTTTTGGGTGGAACTACTTCATAGGTATTTGGGTCTCTAGGCAGTCATTAGTCTGTTGGTTGTAATGGGACCTATTATGCAAAATTCCCATTTAGCATTTTCTTTGTACTGAAGTACTTCCAAAAAACACCCAGCCATTTTTTAGCAATAATGTAATGTTTTATTTCAAAAACCTTCTGAATGTAACGTCACATCAGCATGCACTGTCCCTCACCTAGCAATCCCAGTTAAACCCAGTCCCGTTACCTAGTAACCCCAGCAGAATGCCGCCCATTACCTAGCAACCTAAGATTTTCTCCAGGGTGTTTGGTCAGCTGGTTTTACCGCTGTATGCTCTGTACAATGGCTGCTGGACAAGATAAGTGTTTTGTTGTTGACTTACCATCTTTAAACCACTGTCTGCATTCTTGTTGATTGTGCAGAAGGCTATACTTCTGTTTTTCAAAGATGTATGGTTGCATTATTGCACAGACATATTTGAAGCAATTTGAAGTGCAAGTGCAAACGTTGAGTTGGGGGTGGGGGTGGCCAGCAGCAGCTTATTTAGATTTAAAGTGACCAGAAGTTTTACAACAGCTCATTCTGAAAGGTACATTCAGACGGATGCAGCATCGAAGCAGATGTAGCGTTTAGTACCTGTAGAGCGTGAACTCCAAAAATATTTGACTTCACTCATATACAGACTGCTGTAGAGCAAATCTGCTCATATTCAGATTCAAATTCAAAAATACTTTATTAATCCCAAAGGAAAACTAAATATTGGCTCTAGTTGTGGTTTTATTTCAGCTTTTCCAATATTATTCTGCTCCTCCCTGTTTAAACATTGTGTTGCTATGGTTGCCAAAAGTAAAATCTCAATGAAATTACAGAGCTACTCCAACATGCTGCCACAGATGTGGCATGGTTTGTGTTATTGTCAGTTGACCAACGGTTCTTGTTGCAACATTGACCCTAAAGCACACAGAGCAGCTTTTTAAAATCTACTTTCTGAAAATCCTTCAGTGGAAATCTATTCTTGTGTCACACAGACAGCTGATTTTATCGTTTACGATTTTAAAGATTTGCAAATCATATACTATATTAAATTATAACTTTATGGGTTGTGCAAGCTGGTAAAAACTACTAAATTTATTAAACACAAGCAGATAACTTATCAGTCTGGGAAATTTTCTGGGAGGAGGGGCACAGGGCGACTAGCGTTGGTGGAGGTACAAAGGAGGACTGAGTTAAATGATTGAGCTGAATAAGATCATAGGAATGTCTCTTTCCAGGATTTTACATTCAAGTCCAGAGGTTGCGTTGGAGGGCAGACAGGGAGAGGTGATAATTACAGGATGACCTGAGGCGAGGCTTTGAAGCAGAAGTCTGTGGAGAAAACCGGGAATTCAAGTAGGCACTGAAAGTTTGCCTTGGAGTTTCCCAAAAGAGAACTGAGCATCCGTAGAGGAAACTCAGAGTGAGAATAAGGAGCACAAATCTAGACCACAGAACAGAGACACAAGGAGCAAGCCATTGGAAGGTTACCACAAATACACAAATGTCACACACACCTGTCGAATCCTCTCTTAATGCCAGTCTGATGAGGAGATAGAGCTCAGGTGTAAAGGCTTCCCATTAGCTTGGCCACGCCCACTTTAGGAGAGCGAGAAGCAGCAGGAACAGCAGGGCAAAGAGGAAAAACATCGATGACTCAGGCATGAATAGCCTGGACGTGACCTGTGCTTTCTCATAGTACTTTAGTTAAAGGGTACATATTTATATTGATAATCATCTTTAAAAAATGCTTGTATTAGATTGTGGCTTCTAGAACTCATTAATCTGTACTGACTGAGAAAAGAAGGGCAGTAATTAACAGAATATTGATTTACATCTTATTCTATAAAACCGGTCCATACACTTTTGGTTATGGACCAATGTTTTTATTGCTGTTGTCAAAGTAGTTCTAAGCAATTTATCTTCATATCTGAGGTTTTGTTGATTGTGCTGAAAATGTTTAAACTCTTTGGAGTTGGCTCCAGTGATAATTAAATAAAACCCACATGATTTTTTTTATTATTATTATCATTAATGTCTACATTTACATTTATAAACCTGATGTGTGAATTTTACTTTTTGGGGGGACCCCTGCCTTTTTGACCAGCTGCTTATTTTGCTGGTATCTTGATTATGCAATATTTGCTTTCACTTTCCTTTGTTTTACTTCAATTTTATCAGCAGCAAATAAATAAATAAATAAATAAATAAATAAATAAATAAAAACTTTTTAAATACTCTAATTGGACTTGGCATTTACTAAAGGAGTAGTTTTAAGCCAGGGTGTGACATTTTCCCTCAGATGGACCCAATTCAGAGATATTTCATCCACCCAAATGTTATAAAGACGCCTCAGCTAAAATGGGTCAATGTTAGAAAAGAATGAAAAATGAGCTGTAACATGAATCACAGAAGGAAGCAACGTCCCAGGGATTTTCAGGAACCTCACAATAGAAATGCAAACTACTTTAGAATGCAGTGATAGATTATTGTCAGTCACAGGTTTCACGGATAAACTAAGTATAACTGAACAACATCACTTCCCTAATTATACATTTTGATTTATTACAAAAAAAAAATCCAGGGATTTTGAAGTCCAACTTTTGACTCTTATATGATGTTTGTTTTAAAGGTGAACGTGAGCCAGCTCTACTTTGTCTTCCATAATCTTCCCAAAGCAAACACACATTGTCTTTGGCTTTAGTCACATCCAGCCTAAAGACGAATGCAGACATTGTTATCTGTGTCAACTTCATCCTGAGGTAGGAGTCGACTGCTCTTGCATAATGCATTGGGAAAACCCTGGACACAGTGTACCGAGGGTGAGTGAGGAGCTGAGCACACAGACTTAACAGAGATATTATACCTAATGGGGCGTAACCATGACAGGACTGGAGTATGGAGAAGTATAAAAAGAGGAAAGGTCACTGTGCGCACCTCAGTCGTTGACAGAAACTGAAGCAGACAAACCAGTGAGGTATGTACATGGATTTGAATAAACGCAACAATTTTAATCTAAATGTTTAAAGGAAGAAGATGTCAGTTTAACAATCCGATTAATTTGAACTTTGTAAAACAGAAATCAGCTCACGTCTGACTAGAACAGACTGTTTGAATTCATTTAGTTGTTTTTTTGTTTGTTTTGCTATGAAATCTGTAGATTTTGAAACACTGTTCATGTTGTGTGTTGTTTCTCTGGATCAGACTGCAGAGCAGAGCAGGAAAATGAAGTTGTTGATCCTGGCATTAGCCCTCGTCCTGCTGTTTACAGCTGGTGAGTCTGTCACTGATTGTCCACTGGACAAATACAACCTCTGCTGCTATGCAACAGTATGGAGAAGTACCTTTCTGCAATAAATTACGACATCAACGTACACCACCTTGCACAAGTATTCACACTGCTTGAACTTTGCCACATTTTATTTTGCCTTGTAGTACATAATCATAAAACAAAAGAAAATGATAGAAGGTTTTCTCTTTTTTTAGCTGAAAAGTGTGGCATGCATCTGACCAGGTGCTCTGTTCAGATGAGATAAACATGAAGCTCTTATATCCTGCAACAGAATAGTGACACTCAACACAATACTCATTGTTACACATGGTGGTGGCAGTGTCATGCTGTGGGGCTGCCTTTCTACATGGGACAGGGAAGCTGGTCAGAATTGATGAGAAAATGAAAAACAAACCCAACGTGAAGGAAAACTTGTTACAATGAAGCAAAAGATTGGAGACTGGGGCAGAAGTGGAGTGGTTTAGCTCATGTTAGAATGGCCCAGTCAAAGTCCAGTGAAAAAATCTATTTCAGAATCAGTTTCAAGACTGTAAAATTGCTATTCACACCAATCTGACTGAGCTTGAGCTATTTCACCGAGCAGGTAAGAATGTTAGTCTGGACGTGAAAATGGAGGAGAGAGATACTAAAAGATTCTACATAGCGTTGTATAACACCACACTTTTCAGATTTTACTGGGAACAATGGTCCATCACAAGAAAATATACAGCAAAGTCTGTGGTAAAGGTGACAAATGTGAGAAGTTTCACTGGGTTTGAACCCTTTTGCAAGAGACGATAAATATGTTTCTATTTTTAATCAATAAACGTTGCTGGCATAAAACATCATCATTCATATGTAATTAGACACATTTTAAAAATCCCTAAAAAAAAACAAAAGTGAAATCTTTGCTTCTGTTTCCAGGCGGAGCTCTGGACTGCCATCGCTGCGTCCCAAGTCGGGCCGGAGGAACCTGCCGCACCTCCGTTGAGACTTGTGAACCAAATAAGGACGCCTGTATTGCTGCCAGATTCCTCCGACAACCATGTGAGTTTCTCAAAGTCAAAACCACCAAAAACTCGTATAGCTTCAACAGGGACGAAATAAAATATTTGAACTTTCAGTATGTGCACAGAAGTGCAAAGAAGCAGGAATTTTAGGTTTAATACCTGGAAATGTCAAATGTAGCCTGTTGGACTGCAGCATGTTCTTATTAGACTTAAACCAAATCTTTCTTTGTGTTTCTGTCCATAGTTGGCCATTTTCGGAGGTGCATTGCCTACTCGGACTGCAAAATGCTTGCGGCGAACGCCTACATAGATGTAAAGTGCTGCACCAAAGACATGTGCAACACCTTTTAAAATTCCAAATTAAAGGAAAGTGTCCAGCTGGGCATCAAGGCTGTAACCGTGAATGGGTCCCAAGGCAGACTGCAGCTTCTGTGGGCATTTGGTAAAGACACTGATGAATAAAAGAGTGAAAAAGGAGAAAAATGTGTGCCTCTCTTTATTGTTATTTCATTTTTATTTGAACAAGCTGACGAGGCTTTATTTTTGTATCAAAAGGACATGCTTGTTTTTTACACTTCCCACCAGAAAATTCCACACATTCATCATCGATTTTAATGTCTAAAGCAATTTTGAGCTTTAAATGATTTAAACAAATTTGTTTTTTGTTGTTATGGTTGTTGTTGTTTGCAGGATCCATCTGCTTACAGGAGAAAAATGCAGTAATTTTTAAACATAAATAAGTTTTTTAAGTTTGAATTTTGGGGGGGGGGGTTGTCTGATAATGAATATTAATGCCACTCCTTCTAATTGATTATTTGGAGTATCCAAGCCACCACGTCTACTCTTTTTTTTTTTTTGTAGAGCTTATTTAATCAAGTTGATTTCTAGAAGGCAGGTTTGAATTATTTCCACCAATTACGTTAAGAAGAATGGTCCAACATTTGGTCAGACTTATACCAGAAGCATATTGACGACTTCAAAATCGTTTCTATTCTCTGCAACCTGCAAAGAGGCATATCTAAACATTAGTGAGGCTGTATTTACATTTTAAACTACAGATTATTCAAACTGTGTGGATTTAACAGTAGATTTTAAAAAATGTAGCTCTTGTTTGTTTTTTTTAAATAATTGAAGGTTGCATAATTATCCCACTGCCAAAACGGAACAGTTGTAAGGAATCATTGAATAACGGGTAAATGTAAACTTCTGAAGTCAACTGTAAATATGTTGGATAAAAAATGTAATTTTAGATTTAGAATAACACTTCTCTAAAAAAAAAAAACTATAGCAGGATTTACCTGGACAAGAAACAAACTTAGTTTTACTGATTCACACATGATTTTATCATCCCTTCTCTCTTTCATATTTGCAGATAAGCACATAAAAAAACCCCTGAATGTTCAGCAGCATCAAATTTTCTAACAAAGATGCATCTGAATAAACCACGGACCATGCTGCTTACATAACCACTTTTTGCTTTAATGATTACAATCAAAAACATTTGTACAACATTTTCAACATTAGAAAATGAATGCAGATTTTCTTATTATTATTATTTTAATTTTGGCTGACAGTAACCAATGGGAAACTAACTGAGGGACGTGGGAACTGCGAGGTGATGAAGTAGAAAAGGTGTACATCAGAGAGGCCCACACAGCTGGCAATATATCAGAATAAAGATTTGTTAATCTGACTCTTTTCATATACACAGCAAACACCACAATTCTTTTATCTTGTCATTTAAACGGGGTCTTATATGGAAGCTGTGCAGGGGAAAAGCTAAGATGCATCAAGCTTACTATTTCTGTTCCTAGCTACAAATATTTGTTCTGATACATCCATACCAACTGTTTCAGGTTTTGCATCAGTGCTGAGCACAGATATGGAAAGGTGGCCTGAGCGAGATTTAAGACAAGAGAATAACCACCCATCCATGTTTTTTAATCACACACACAAAGAAAAACGAGGATGACAGAAAGGGGGGATGGGGAATACTGATAATGACAGTGGAATCAGAGCCATAAATAGACACTTTTGGGTATTTAGGACCCTGGTTGAGGAAGGGGCGTAGACTCAGCTGAGGTGGAGGGGAACTGGCGGCTAGCCTTCAAGTAACGGGATTTCCCAGTGCAGTGTCCTGTGTGTTGATTGGGCGGCTCTACATCATGGAGCAGGGGTTTTTTACAGGCTGCACTCCATCCATCTTCTCCGCCTCCAAGATCATCCTGCGGAAAACCTCCACGGCCGTCTGAGGGAGCGACAGAGAGCGCGACAAGCACATGCGGAACAACGTCAAATGCTGCACTTGGCACATGCTGAACTTTCAACCCTCCATGGAGTCCGTGACTTTCATTTACAACACTCGGCGGTTAGTTTTGAAACGGTGACCCACTGCGTCTGACTGCATTTGAAAAGCAGATTCATTGACTACCTGAAGATATTTGTGTGGTGAGAAAATCTAAGTAGTTCAGCACGCAGCGGGTCACAAACGTTTTTAGTCTTTCTGATCTTTTGGGGTATGCAAAGCAGACATTTTGCCATATCAGATTTATTTCTATATGCTAAGTTTACTGTAGGTATACAGTGTGAGTAAATAGTGGATATGTAATAATCTAAATATGTTTTATAAAACATTATTTGTTTTGGTGTTCCATTTGTTCCATAAACTTAAAAAAAAACAAAAAAACATTGCTCTCCTGAAATATTCGACTTCTCTTTTTCAGTTGTTACTTTTCAAATTTTCTTTCCTTTTGTGGTTTTATGTTGCTGCATGTTTCATTTTTCTGCTGCAATCTCAAAAGCTTTTTTTTTTGTCTCTGTTACTTATTTTCATTACTCGACTTTCACATCATCGATATTTTAGTTTTATTTTGAAACATTTGTCTTTATGGAGGTGCATGTCTCCAATTTTATATCGTAATGCAACTTTGTCAAAAGCACAGCCTTCCGTTTGTTGCTTTGTTGTGCTTTGGACTTGAAAGAGGCTGTTATTTCTCTTCTAAACACGGGGAAGCTGTGAATAGTATGAGGCATTATGCAGTTGTGCCTGAGTGACTTTTCGTCCACTCGAAGGCAGGAAACACAATGCAGACATGACAAGTGCGAAGCCGCAGGGCCTCCGAACACAGACTGCGTGGGCGTCTTCAAGCACACCTGCTGTTTTAGTTCATGTAGGCGGAGCGGCGTAAAGTGCCTCTGAGCTGGATGAAGTGGAATTTAAATCAGACGGTGGCGCTCGCTTAATTCACCGTAAGCCAGTCGTGTTGCAGCAGGGTCATCGTTCTGAAACAGCTGACGAACGACTGCGAGCGGCACGGCTAATAGAAGGGAGGCTTCTCATCGAGAAATCAGGCGTGGAGCAGAAACGCTGCTCAACAAAAGCATCCTTCAGTCGCACAGCAGAGACAGATGGACGAGGTTCGATGAGACACTTTGGTCCAACGTCCACCAAATCAGAACGACGAGGATGATGCGTTTTGAGCTGGAGCGGTCTGACGTTGTTTACATGAGAAGTAACAAATACAAACACAGTAGATAAGAGATTTAGCACAACAGTGAGTTAAGGTTGACGATTACAATTATGTTCAGTGATTTAGAATATCGATTCATTTGTCAGATTAAACATATCTTTTGAGAATAACTTTTAAGCATGTACTAAACATACTTTTCACTGACCTGTGTTTAAAAATATTTTTTCTATTGGTCTGTGTAAGGTTTTGGTTTATCAGCATGTGACGCCCCAGTGCCTGTTTTTTTTTTTTTAGTTATTACAGTTGCTACCAGTTCTGAGCTCCTCGCCTTCTGCTCACCTGTGCTGCCTGGGTTTTTGAATTTTTGTAGGTCATCATTAAAACCATCATGATTACTGCAGTGAACCCTCCACTTCCATCCTCACCATTCTACAACCGCACTGCATGACAGTCTGACATAATGTTGTAATTTTAAATGTCATGATTTCATTAGCTGTAAGTGGAAATCATCATAATTAACAGAAATAAAGGCATTCAAACATCCATCTGTGTGTAATGTAGGGATAAAGTTCCTAGAACAAATGGACTTTTCAATTATATTCCAATTTGTTGAATGTGTCTGTATACTTCTCTTTGTATTTAAGACATTTTCCTGTAAATCTGTAACTATAACCTTTATGTCATGTTTTGTCGTTTAGCCTCTCATTCTCATTTTTTCTGCTGTGTTAAAATCAAATGTCAGTTATACCTGACACAAATTGACATAATTGTATGAATAAAAATTAGCAATAATTTGTCATATATTATTCTTTAAGGGTTTTGTTTTTACATAAAAATAATTTTACTAAATTTTAACAAAAAAAAAGTGACATGATGTTTTGCGATTTCAACTCAATTATGAGTTTCATTAAACTAATTGTGATTAAGTGAGGAAGTTGAACGAACACTTGTGGGGAAAAAAAAAAAATCAGAAACTTTTATCAGCAAACATGAACATTTTCTACCTGGTTCTCCTTGGCTGAGGACTCCATGAAGGCTGCGTTCCAGGACTCAGCTAATGCTTTCCCCTCTTCACAGCTGATCACTCTGATGTGGAGAAATAAAACACATGCAAACGTGAAAATGGAAAGATTAAAAAAACTCCATCTGCAGCAGCTCAGAAGTCAGCAGATGTAAATGGGTGATGTGTACACGAACAGCAAAATTGGAAATGTAAAAAATGTCATTCTCATTTGTGTTTGAGGTCAAATTAAAACCAGAAACGCCCTGGTCAGGTGTAACCATCAGGGTGTTTGTAGGAACACCCTGACATAATTACTGACTGACCTGTGGAATCAGGAAAAAGTTTAAAATAGAACCTGTCTGACATCATGAAGTAGGCTCAACTATCTCAGAGAGCATCTCATTATGCCGTGGTCTAAAAAAAAATTCAAGAGCAGATGAAAGAAAGTCACTGACATTTATTGGTCTGGAGCTTTTGGGACACCAACAAACTAAAGTGAGAGCCGTTACCCACAAAGGGAGAAAACATGGAGCACGGTGGTGAACCAGTCAATCACAAAGCATTTCATTGTGGAATATTTCCAAAAACACATCAACACCTCATCCAGGAGGCCACAACAGGAGCCAGAACAACATCTAAAGCCCTGCCACTCGCCTCAGTTGAGACCGACCAGTGTTAGTGATTCACCAGTAACAGAGACTGGGCAGCAACAGCCAAAAACCACTGCTGACCAAAGTGAACACAAAGCCTGTCGCACATTTGCCGAAAAAAAAAAAAAAAAATTAAAAAAGTCTTGGTTATCCCCAGAACCTTTGGGGAAATATTCTGTGGACTGGTGTAATTGTCATCATACCAACAGTCAAACATGGTGGCGGTAGTTTTATTCTTTCAGAACCTTGTCCATTTCAAACTGATGGAATCAGGAATTCAGTTTTCTAGCAGAACATTCTGAAGAGAAATAGCTGCCAGTTTCTGACCTGAAGCCCAAGTTCGCTTGGTAAACGATCCAAAACACACCATCAAGTCCACCTCTGATTGGTTTAAGAACAAATCAAACCAAAATGAAAGTTTTGGAATAGTTGAGACAATTTCGCTTCACATTAAACAATCCTTTCATGCAGAGTGATCCAGCTTGTTCTTTTTATGTTTCTTAATAAATAAAATTCTTTTTTGTGTTCACTTTATCTTTGTCTGATTTTCGGATTTCCTTTGATATGCTGTCACAGAAGAGGATGAGCAATCTCCAGTAAACCTAACATTGTAATGATGGGACATACCGTTCCATATGTAGGTCGTTCTTGTTTCCGACAAGCATAATTGGAACTCTGCATTAAAAAGAAAATATCACAAAACCACAACATCATTTGTGTATGAGAGATTTAAAATGTCTCAGAAGAGCAAAGCCACAAAAAAAAAAAAAAAGGAGGTACTCACTGAACCTTCCCCACCATGTCCAACAGCTTTTCATGGATAACTTGAACAACTTCAAAGCTGGAAGAAAAACAATGAAGAGAACAGTTAGAAAGGTCACAGAGTCCATCTGGGATGCCGGGAATGAACGTTCACCTTTTATTAGACGTAACAGAATAGACCAGGATGTAACCGTTGATATCTATGGAGTATGTCTGGGGAAAGATGGAGTATTCATCCTGGAAAAGATTCATCCAGCAGAGAAATGAGTTAGTGGGTTTATAACAGAAACATGACACCAGGCTTGTAATGGAGTCCTACCTGCCCTGCTGTGTCAACGAGCTGAAGGTGGTACTCCTGTCCATTTATTGTGATCATTTTAGTAAATGCTGCAACGACAAGACGAACACATTTAGAAACTGCGCATTTAAATGCATTTTGTGCCAGGATGATAAAAACATCTTCCTAATATAATGTTTATCTCTGTTCTGCACACTTAAAGACAGAGTTGTAAATCCAGTTTGATACCGTGGAATTAGTTCCGCGGTGCACTGCCAATATCTGTCTGGAGACGAGTTTGGTTATCCATCACGGCGGAGAGGCGGTGCACATCCTGCAGCATCTCACTAATAATGCTGACACCGCTTCATGTTAAGCATCCAGGGGATTATTTATAGACACGGAACCGAGCGCACAGCCAACGCAGGGCGCTGTACGCGAGCAAAAGTGTGAGGGAAAAACAGGAAAGCAGCCTGCAGGTAAAGTTTCGACCCGGACCTCTCAGGAGTCTGGGATTATTTGTGTTGATGAACTGGTGTGTTTGTCCCACAAACAAAACAAAAAAAAGAATTACTGCCTTAGAGCAATGTTCACTTTTGCAACCGTGAGAAGAAGTCCAGACACAAACCAGTCAGAAATAACAGACTAATCTGCTCTATCGCGCTCCATCTCTCTCTCTCTCTGTCTCTGTCTCAGATCAGTTGGTGTCGTGTTTCAACACATTATTGTAGAGGGAACATTGCACCCTGGTGGGTGAATCTTGTGATTCATTGTCATCCAATAACAACTCGCTAAAATCATAAAGGAATTACCAGACATCATACCAGAGCTAAAATCAAACCACGGAAACCTCAGAATCCATCGTATGAATATGTTGCTCTACCAGGATACAAATAAATGTCCATTGTGCTCTTCATTTGTGTTTACTCCTCCTGTTTGCTCTGACACCCCGAAATAAAACGCAAAATTGAGAATCTCCTAATTAATGAATACATTTGCGTCTCAAAGATTATTACATCAGGTAAATAATTATTTATATTAGCAAGTGAATTCAAAAACTGAAACTCATTATTTGCCATAGACACCCAGGGTGAAATATGAAGCATTTATTATTCATTTATTTTTTTATGATTATGACTCAAAGCTAATGAAAACTCGAAAAATATCTGTCTCAGAAAATTATTGTGCAAGACATATAGAAATTGTTTTTAATAGAGAAATGTCAGGCGAAGGCATTGGGAAGGCTGCCAACTTAACAATTATCCAGGAGACATTCACTGTCGCTCACCACAGGGACGATAAGCCACAAACTGGGGATTTGCTTTACATACTGGATGATAGCACAGAGTTGTACCAAATCACATTCATGGAAAGTTAAGTGGAAGGAAAAAGTGTGGCAGAGTGGCGTAGGTGTAAATTACTGTGAGTAATTCAGTCTCTGTGACGGCCTTTGAGATTAAACCATGTTAGAGTGAAAAACAATCTCAAGAAATCATGTTGGTTTATCACTAACAGTTCCATAAAATATCTTAAAGGTACTCGGTGACAAAATGTGAAAAATTTTGTAAAAAAAAAGTGTATGCATATACTTTTTAAAAACACTTTAAAACAACTAACTTTTGCAGTGTTTTAGCTAAGCAATGAGAAATAAAAGTAGAGTGAGAGATTCTTGCAGACTATATTAGACGCATTTTTGGTTGCTGAACACTGATTTTCTTTTAGAGTTTTTTTTAAATTATGCTGTTTATTATATTGTATTGTTTTATAGCAAAAGTTATTTTACAGCTGCCTTTAATTTAAAAAAAATCTGGAGAAAGAGCGCTTTACTCCTATGTGGGGTTTTGTCGCATGCCAAAAAAACATAGAGACCAGACATGCAGACTAAATGCAACATCACAACACTGATAAGGCATAATCTGAATGATCAAAAATGGTTCTGCATGCTTCAGAACGTCCCTTGTTATTAGTTACTGCACCAAAGTGACATTGTGAGCAGTCAGCTCTTCATCACACAGTTAAAATCACAAAGAGATCTCTTAGTGATTCCCCGAATCGTCCAATCTAGTTCATGCCGTGCAGCAAAACCTGTGCAAAACAAACTTGTCCAAAAGTTAAAAAAATAGAAAAAGCAGACTGGTTAAGCTTTACAGCTAAAACCAATACCATAATAATGTGCACCAAACGGTAAAGCTGCACTACTTGGTTTAAGACCCAAACACAACAATGGTCTTTGTCTTTTTTATATAAATAGCTCACAGTGTTGACTTTAAATATAACTTTTGCTCTTAAATTTACAATCTGTCAGCAGGAATGTGTCAGCAAACTATAGTGAGAAGCTTTAACTTATGGAAGGAAACTTATATAAAGTGTGACCCAAATCACACTTTATATAAGCTTCTAACTTTGAAGAAAGCTACAAAAAATATCTCATTTGAGTAGTTTAGGTAATCTTAACTCGCCCTAAATAGAAAAGTTTTAATTTAATGTGTTATCACACAACAATAAAAGAGATTATGTGTCTTTTTTTACGCAGTGTATGTAAAGTTCTTGGGCAGGATAACTTCAAGTTTCTCTCTGGGTTTTTGAATGGTTCCCTGACGTGTCTCAACATAACAGCAATATTACATATGAATGCACCACCTCTTGACTAATCAATTCACTAGGAATAAAAAAAAGACGAGACAAAACTTTGATGTATGAACAGTGAGAGTCTCTTTTCCACTCCGTCTCACTGAGAATTAAATTATTCCACTTGACTTTCACCAGGAAGCGTCTTCATGAGCAGACGCAGAAGTTAATGCTACTAGAAACAGAAATGCATTATTCTTCGGCTGACATCGCTGGGTTTGGTGGAACTGGAAACATGCACAGGATAAATTAACTTCTGTCATAAAATGCATTGAGTGACATCAATCATATTGCAAACACTAACACTCACATTTCAAAACTTCTATTTACTTTACTATTTTCAATTAACTGTCAGTTACCATCTCATAGTTTGATCTCAGGATAGAAAACAAACCTAAATATTAGCAACAATGCCTCTGAACTGTTTGATTTGGTTTACAGTCTCTACATTATGTGTAAAAAGCATTTTAAAGACTTAAGAATAAAAAATTTACATATCAGAATAATAAATGGACAAAACAATAATAAAATACACATTTGCAAACATAATTATGTGCCGGTTTCTTTCACGTTTCATGTTAAGATTCCAAACATCACCAGAAATACAACCTAGAAAAGCTAATTCTCTAACATTTATTTAATTTGTCAACATTTATCCAGACCAGGAAAATACAAAACCCAAATTTTAGACTATTCCACTCCACACAGCGGATCCTAAATCTGGGTGATTTGCAGTATTAAATATTGTAATATAGCCATTTAGAAGGATGCAAATGTGTTAAAAATCCTTTTCATTGTAATTGTTTTTATGATTTATAAAGTTATTAAAGTATTTGTTTAAAATTACATTTGAAAACAACGCATCCTTTTCCTTCCTACTTTATGTTTGTCTATCACGTAAAGTTCCAAGAAAATATTTCAATTGGTATAAGTACTTTTATGCATCGCTGTCCTTCCTCATGCATCAATAAAACTGAAACTAAAGAAAGCAGACTCATTGCCATAAACAGAAAGTATTACATTAAAATTAACCGTTTTAACTATTTCTTAAATGGATTTAAGGAAAATTGCATTTCTTAGTCATTTCAAACATTCTCATTAAGAGAAGTTGGACAAAACTTTGTGTATGAATTTTTTACTAAGACCTAAAGCATTACAAAAACATTTAAAAAAATACGTTTTTTATAGGGCAACCATATTGGTTTAGAAGAATTCCTAAATTTCCCAATTTCTGGGACCTTCCTGTTTATTTTCTACCTTAGAAGTTGAAAACAAAACTGAATTAAAATAGAATGCAATATTATATACCATCCTTAAACCAAACGTGTGGTCCCAGTGGAAAATACCTGCGTTTTCTTCTCTTTTTATGTCTTTATGAAAAAAAGTGTGTTCTTTGTTGCTCTTCATCCCCAGACCCAGTGTAGACAATTATGGACAAGACCATAGAGAGCGATAGAATGATGAAGATGAAACAGATGGGAAATAAAAATGTGGGATGTTCGAAACCTATAATCTTATTCACCTCTTATCATTCAGCTCCACTTCGAATAAAAATAAACACTGAAACCAAACAGGCTTTTATAGTTGACAAACATGACACCTACGTTGCTAACTACATGAGAATCTGAGAATCAGAATAAATATCATAAGATTCATACTCACTGTTTTCTATTGTTGGGTCATAGGAGTCCACAAACTGGCCTTCCACAAACTGAATTGTCAAGGAAGACTTTCCTGAAAAATACAAATTATCATGAGGTATAATCACATTTTTTTTTTCCCACTAAATTTTCCATTATTATTCTTGAATACAGCACTGAAACAGCTTCTTTAGCAATAAGCTTTTACGGGTTACCCCTCTTCTGAATATCTTCCCCCATGACACTATATGATACAAAATAACAGATTTGTGTTTAAAGTTCTTCTTTATTGCTCTTACAAAACATTTGAATTATCTAAGAAACCAAATGTTTGCTTTTGATTAACCAAAGCAGTTATTCTGCATGAGATTAACTTATTCGAGTTAACTAAACTGTTCCTTCCCACCGTTACCACATGGCTGCTCAGGATAAGACATCACTGCAGAGTCAGTGGAATCAGCTGGGCTTCATTCGATGCATAACTTTGCACCAACTCTCATTAAAAATAGAAGAATTTCACTGCATTGTGTTACAATTAGGACGAAATCAGATTGTGTGCAATTAAATTAGTCTCTAAATCTGACAGAATTGTTCTGGATTCATTTGATTACACACATTTCCGCATACCTGGATAGGAATTGGACCTATTTGTCTGGTAAAGTGCCAATTGAGGTCTGCTGTGAATCGCTGTAAACGTGTTGAATTAAGCTGCAACCTTATGCAACCATTCGAAACCCGGGCTCTCTGTCGTTTCTGCAGACATGCCGCTCTCTAATCGCGTTATCTCCGTGTGCCATCTTGCCATCCTCAGCATCCTCCCAGCGCATACAAATTGCACTTCTTCTGTTTCGGATGCGATACATTAATCCACGCAGTGATGCGTCACATCCACAGGACCGCCAGGCCTCTACGGAGCGTGGCACTGACTAACATGGCTCCGGGGTGAGGGTCACTGATGGATACCTAACCAGATGATCGGTTTGTGTAAAAAAAAAAAAAAAAAAAATATCCGCCTTGAACCGCACATTCGTGGCCTACACTGAAAATAAACACAAGCCCACGTTTCACCTGGTGGCGCTCATTCGCCCGTTCAGAGATGTTGCGTGACGGATCTTTCTCCGCCTGTAATTTAAGTCTATTATAGGAGGCGTAAACCGCCCTCATAATGGACTTATACCGAGTCGAGAGGCCGCACGGATCTGCTGTCAGCGTCCCATCCTATGTTACTTTCTCTGAGTCATCCCCCCCAGTTAGCTGCGCCGGCCGGGAACTCACCTACGGATCTGTACCCGAGGATGGCGATTTTTCGTGACTTTGGCTGCGGCATGTTTTCCGTTCCCGGTTATAACATCCAGTCCTCGGGCTGTACCGCAACCTCCAGCGGGAATGGCATCCAAATAGATTCAAGGGGAGCTCAGATCCGACATGCAGCGTCCAGATGGCGGCGGGTCTCCCTCTTTTTTTCGACGTATTCTGTATTTGATTTGATTTTTTTAAAAATGCGATTTCACGTCATGTATAAAAAAGCATGGAGTATCTTCTGATCTACAATAACTGCGTCACTCCCCTTTGCAATTTAATGAATAAATAATTACTGCTTGGGTCTGATTGGCCGAAAGAAGAGCAGAGGCAGGCCTAACTGCGCCTACTGGCTTTTTGATTGGATGCCACAGCTTTTCGTCAAATAGTTCTGCATTGTGATTGGTTGTGACTCTCTCCGTGACGTCCTAGGTGGTCAACAGCAATGTCATTCATATCTTTAGGGTCAGGGAGCAAAAATTCAGGCTCTAACAAGGATTAATTCTTTAATCTGTGATAGTAAAGCAAGATTCATATCTTAAAAATGTAAAATAAGATTAGGCGTCCCACAGACCACAAATGAACCCCTATTTATGATGCAGTCACAAACTTTAATGCATTTTGTTGGGACTGTACATCGTGTGATAAATAAATATAATCTAGTGGTGCGTAATTAGAAAGGGGAATGAAAACGATACAGGATATTTTGATATTTTACAAAGAAGAATCCAAAAATGGTGGTACACTTTGTGTTCATCCCTTCATGAATATCCTTCAGCATTCTGAGGCATAAAAGCATAATTTATAGTTTTTCTTCTAAAAAATAGTTTTATGCTAAATGTGAGGGCTGTAATCAAGTTTATAGGAAAAGCACATTTCAGCAACAAGTACATTCAAAGTGTTTTACACCTTGAATACATAATAAAGTAAGGAATATGACACATATGCCATCATTAAAATCATCAAGCACATCAGATTTAATGCTTAATGTTCCAGTTATTAAGAATCAAATAAACAGAGAAACATTCACACAACCGTTTTGTTCTTTCATGTGTGATACATGTTTTTGTCATTCAGCATTATTTATGTAGAAAAACATCCGATTTTTATGGCAAGTTGGTAAGGAAGCAAAAGGAAAAAATGCTCTCTGTACATTTCTTCCCCACATTTTTTTTAAAATGGTGGTTAAATAGAATAGTTACATTTTTTTCTTCTTCTTCTTCTACTGTCTCAAAGCCAGTTGATTAACCTCTAATCAATATTTTCAAAACAGAAGACGCAACAAAACAATTATATATCCAAGAACATTAATATTACATGAAACTAGATGAGTCTTCAAATTCAAACAAATATTTTATTAAGCTATTAAGTATTATGATGTAATACAACTAAGTTGCAGCATATGACAGGCAATGTGTAAGGTTTCTTAAAGCAAAATAGAGGCACAATGTTTAACCTCTTCACCTGTGGGAACAAACCTTGTAGATGACTTCTGGTAATTGAGACACAACAGTAAAGAGACCAGAAATGCCTAATATTATCAGCTTCTGTCACGTGATATCCTGGCAGCTTCAGTCTATGATGATGATGATGATGATGATGGGTTCTTGGTGTTACAGTAGTGT
Source organism: Poecilia mexicana (assembly GCF_051168715.1). Lineage (NCBI taxonomy): Eukaryota > Metazoa > Chordata > Actinopteri > Cyprinodontiformes > Poeciliidae > Poecilia > Poecilia mexicana. The sequence goes on along the minus strand of NW_028263386.1, from coordinate 8,116,359 downwards.
TTCGGTGTCAACAGTTAGTTTCTCAGCAGTAACTTGTCTGTTCTCCGTTAGTTTGATTCATCAGTGAATGCACATGTTACAAATAAAATACATTTTCATATAAAAACACATCCTTTTGTTGGACAAGCTGCATCAGACGGCAAACCTGCTGGGCTCGACAGCGCCCTCCGGTGGGCAGAATTGGGAACAGTGACGTTCAGGAAGGACGATTGTGTGAGGATTCCTGACTTTACAGCTTGAAGAAGTCCTGAACTGAGTGAGTCACTGAGTGTTAACTATTAGCTTCTCTGCCGACCTGACTGCTACTTGTGGCCTTTGAGGATCAGATAGAGAGGATTGCAGGCTGGAAATGTGTCACCAAAGAGGAAAGTTTTTCTTTTTTCATTGCTTTGTTTTTTTTTTTTTTGTTGTTGTTGTTGTTGTTCAGAAATAACACATTAGCACCTTTCCAGTAAAGACAATTTTAAAAATCCCAGCCTTGTGACCAGCTCCAGGACCAACTTATTTAACTGATAACTGTGAGGCAAGGCATTTTATTTATTTATTGGATCCTGTTTATTCTGTAGGGTCCCGAGGAAAGGTCCACCCTGAACATTTAGCCATCACAGGGCAACACAGAGACACACAGAACAGAGAAATATGCACATAATTACACATAACTTAGAGAGACCAATTAGCCTACCAGTCATGTTTTTTTTTCTGTTTTGAATTCTGAGAAAATCCACATATGAATATAGAAAGAGCCCAGACAGTTGGTCGTGTTGGTCTAGCACATTAAAGCTCTTGATAATAATAAAAAACATGAAGGATTATAGTTTTAATGTGACAATACACAAAACTAGCTGTGAATACTGCAGCAAGAATCTATACACATGCTATCTTAAAATTTTAGGTGTTCATGAACACAGAGAAGAGGACTAAAGATCGAGAGCAAAAGTCTCCAGGATTGTGCATGTCATCGACCAACAGGTGGAGACGCAGACAGGAAAAGCTCCATGTCAGAGCTTTTCAGTTTTTAAGTCTGTTAAATGTGATCTGTCATTTTCAAGCTCATGATTCATTTAGTTTTTAATTTCTCCTGTTGGCATATTCCCTTTCTGACTGCTGTGTTTTACTGCAGCTCACTTCATGTATACCTAGGATTTTATTAGATGCAATATAAATAGATTGCTTACAGAAACTAGAAAGTCGAACATACAATGCGTCAGAGCCAAATCCTGATTTTCTGAGAAAGGTTTTAAGAACACAGACATAATGAATCCAGAAATGACTTTTATTTTACTAAAAAAAAAATTAAACTGAACTGTTGCTAAACTTTTCTCTTGCTTGCCTGAAGTTTGGCCAGTAGGTGTCCCCATACACCCATCTGTGGCCCCCAGGAACGCTTGCAGACCTTCTGCTTGAGCGTTGAAGCAGCTGTCTGCTGTCCCCTCAGAAATAAAACTGTCTAATCACAGTTTATTTCCACTCTTGTGATGCCTTGATGTTTGAACTTTGCTTGGCCAAACACCTCAACCAGCTCACACACATCACTGATTATCTGATCCAACACTTGATTATGATTGTTAAAATGCCCACATCCTAATATAACTGAGACCTTAAGCCAAAAACCGCAGGCATGCAACAAGACAATAGGTACTCGGGCTCCAATTAGTGGGTTAAATCCAAATGCAGACAATGGAATTCATGGCAGGCAGGGTGAGATGATGAGAGGGTCTTTTGACTCCACAATTAATGTGTCCATCATTCCTCGGCGGTTCAGTTGACGACGTGGCTCTTTAATGTCCCCCTGGTGGGATTTGGCGGGCAAAACTCGTGCAAAATTTGTATTCTCTCACAAAAGCCTGAAAGATATGCAGCTTTCCTTCCCTGTGAGCGATCAGTCTGCCCCCCCCCCACTCCCTGCTTTCCTGTCACATCCTGGTCCATTACTTCTTAATCACAGACATGTCCAGTAAGACCCAACTGTTTTGCCTCCACACACACTTCCCAGAAGCAGACACGGGAAATCACTGCAGTCAGCAATAAGCGACTTGTTCTGCATGACATTGCGTGCCAGAAGGAAGAGAAATGATGCTTGCCATCACTGAGTACTGTACACACACAATGCCTTGGAAAAGTATTCACACCCCTGAATGCGTTTCACCCACAAGAGTCAGTGTTTTGTTGGGATTTTATGTAATAGACCAACAGGCATGATTTCAAATGGGTTTTCTCATTAAAAATAATTTTAAAAAGTGGCACGGATGTGTATTCAGCTCCCCATTTACTCTGATACCTCTAGCAATAAACAGCCCAATGGTAGCTCTGAAAAATCTGGCTTTGTGATTTCTTCACAACAATTGGTTTGACAAAGACTTACACAAAGACTACAAGTTTAGTCTTTGTGGAGGAGTGACAAGACTTGAATTATTGAAAACAAACCAAGTCTTGTTTAAAGTTTGCCAGAAGCCATGTGGAGGACACGGCAAACATGTGGAAGAAATTTTCTTATGCTCAAATGAGACCACGGTTGACCTTTTCACTGCTTTATGCAAAACTTTACATACCAGAAGGCTTACATTCTGAACAAGGCATCCTCACCATGAAACACGGTGGTGGCACTGTCATGCTGTGGGGATGCTTTTCCTGGAGATGTTACAGGTAGAGCCAAGTACTAATCAATCCTGGGAGAAAACCAACTAAAGGCAGCACAAAATCACAAGAATGTCAAGGAGGTTCTCTTTCATTTTTGACAGAGTTTTAGCTATTCTGAACAAAAAATAAAATAAATAATGGGAAGTCATTTCCAGCTCTGACCCCTGGAGGTAGACAGTGGACGGATGGATTCAAGTCACTGGCAGTGAGGATTAGTAGAGATCAAACCTAAGAGATTTTCAGATGTAAATCTCCGTAATTTTACAATTGTGTGCAACTTTCTTTTGGTCTATCACAAAAAAAAAGCACTCCAAAAAAAAAAAAAACCCTCCTGCACACGGACTGTCATGCTTAAACAAACGCTCTCGCAGAAAATTATGATGGCCAAGAATAGGTTACACTGGTAACACTGCTGTGTTCCAGCTGGGGATTACCGTGTTACTAGATAGGCCAACAATAAATATCCCTGCCTGCAAGAACAACAGGTGTCTGACAAGATTGTTTCACTTTAATAAAAGGCTTACACAAGCTTCAGACAAATATCATATTAAGCTGCTTCAGACGAGCTGGCATTTCCCTACTTCATCCCATGAGGTATGAAAATGTCCTCTTTCCACTCTAGCTTTAAATCTGGGAGAATGTCATGTGCAGCGAGAGGCAGATGTTGTCAAGGTGGCAGCGTTGTGTGTAATGTCACCCGATCAGATCAGCATTCCTGTCACGAAACCCCCTCCAGAGGGTGTGGCGCAAAAAAGAAGAAAAAAAAAAAAACAGAATAAAAGTTTCCCTTTTTTATTTTCAGTCTGCGATGAACATGCAGCTGGAGCTTGTGCCTCTGAACTGGGGGGTGAATGGCACCGGCGCCAGCCCCTTTCAAGCTAGCTGTGAAAGCACCCCTGGCTCTGTTAGTATGCCAGCCTGAGCACCAGTCAGCCACATCCTCCAGCTGGGCCTGTGCCACCACTGGGCACCTGGACCCTCTCACAAACCTCATGAAACAGAATATATATTTAAGATCACGGCATGCGGCTCACAACATCGGGTCTGTGGCTGCATGGTGCCTGCAGGGCTCGTGCACCTGTGTTTCATTCATCGTATGCAGACTTTCATCACTGTATTAGGCTTTTAGAAAACTTTTAAGAGACAGATTCACTCTTCAGGCTGCGCCTCAAACACTGGAGTGTGTCCAGAGTCACCCAGGCCTGAAAGACAGCCATCGTTATCCAACTCTCACAAGGTGTCATTGTCGGCATCCTGTGATTACCATATCAGCACCACATGAAACATTTATGGCTTGCTGGCAGTGATGCTCTGGCAGGCATCCTAATTTTTCCAACAGGGCTTGTCAAGTTGCATTGTTTAAAGTTCTGGTGGCATGAGCAGAAAAAAAAAGTCCCTGAAATCTCTGAAAGCTCGGTCACTTCTAGTCTAAGCCTCAGCCTGGTTATATGAATTTCTCTGCAGCACCTGTAACACTCAACCAAGCAACATTTCATGTAGATTCACATTAAATTATTCATGACTGGAATTTCTCCATTGATTTGTTTTCTGCTACAATTTACTTACAATCAAATGAATGAAAAATACTGTCATCAATTGAAAAAAAAATCTCGCTTTAAAACAGTGACTGAAATCAGTCAGTTTCAGATTACTGATTATATTCTGGCCAAGTACCAACCGGTGAAGCTTTCCAGTATCTGATGATCTCATCTGTGCCCCCTGCTGTGACGTATCACAAAATCCAAAACAGACCCCTGCATAAAATATCTTTAGGCTCAAATAGGACATCAAAATTTACTTTGCTTCCTCAAGTTTAGATCCACTTAACCCACTTTTTCCAAGACATCATGACATATGCCGAGGTAGGAAAGAGTGGGACACCGTACGATTGTCCAACTGTTAAGTCGCTTATCAGCATATTGCAAAAAATGTCGAGTTTTTTACTGAGCTGCAGTGTTTCTGTTTCATAAGGATGGAACCATAGATATTTGTTACATCTTTTCTTGAGGGTTTAAAAACTTTAAGGCTCAAATTAAACCGCCATCTTAAAGTGACAGTTTATCTCACAGCTAGGAGTAAAGCTGTACTGATTGTTCAATCGTTTCTGTGCGAGGCTCGGTGTTCTGTGGCAGTAAGCAGGTGAGACCCAGATTGGTTGCTTCGCGGTACTTCATCACCCTGCTTTGTTGTTGTCACAGCCACAATTGGTTTGTACTTCCCATCTGCTGCATCAGCAAAGTCACGACTGATTTGGTCACTTTGGAGCCCGGTTAGCTTTGCTCACTTCCATTCCAGCCATCGTTACAAATGGTGTCTTTACACGGCGGAGTTAACCCGGATAGCTCCGTCTCCTGGGTGCCTTTATTATCTATTCATCATGTTGTCCCAGTTTACTGTATCTGAGGGTGAATCTGGCTGTCTCAGTGCACATCTAACTACACGTACCTGGCATGCGGCCTGGGGCGGGGGATTAGAGGGATTATAAAATACTCGGTGGAGGTGGTTCTCTCTGAGTTGATAAGGAGGTGAAAACATATTCTGAGAAGATGCCGTTTATGTTTGTGCTCTTTTAACACTAACGTGCCTTCAGACAGTGTTTGCATATGTTAAAAATAGCTTTAATTCTATGCTGAGCCTTTGCACAAGCAGCCAGGGGCAACTTCGGTGTGTCCAATCTTGTGAAGAAAAGAATATTGGAGACATTAAAATGAAATGTTCTTGGCCTCGTATCCATCCCTCTGAGCAGCCTCGATGGACACTCCTCCCCGCTCATTTGCATTGCTGAGCAGATCCTTTGTGTCACCTGGAGGTTTGGAAAGAGCAGCGTTGCAGTCAATTTCCAGATGGCAATTCACATGTTTGACATGTCCTCAAATTCTGACAAAAAAAATGTGCTGCCTCTTCCCACTGACTCCATTAGCAAGAGGGAGCTAGGGTGGGTTGGGGGGGATGCACGCATTTGCACAAATGGAAAGTGTCCACCGGTGTGAATATTCACATCTGCACATGCTGAATAATAGACGATTACTAGCTCAGGTGCAGCCCTGTTTGCAGGCTTTTTCCCTTTGCACGGTGCTAATTTTATCTGAAAGGGCATGCTAAATGCATAATTCTTGTTTCTCAGACCTGATCTTGTATTCTGTCTAAAGAGGTAGCACGTTCTTCTGTGAAAGCGCTGGCTGCAGGGAATAATATGTCTCCCATATAGACCCAGGAGCCTGAGGTCTTGGCATCTGTTCCTAACATTTCAACAGGATCCAGACACCTACAGCAGGTTCTCCAACAATGAGGCCATACATCATCCGTCACTGCCAGAATCCCCCAAAGTAATGAACGAGTAATAATGGTTTATATGTTAAAGTGAAGTCTCAAAAGGTAGCTCATCCAGAGTCATTATTGTGCCACATAAGCAGATGAGTTTCCTCAAATGAGATCATTTTTGTCACCCCGAGGACAGCGGGGTGTTACTCTTTTCAGGTTGAATAAGTCATCCTCATTTGGCGCTAATGGGGCTCCGTATTACGGTGTTGCTTGCAAGAGGAGCCGTGAATCCCATTTTCGTTTCATTTAAACTGAAAGCTTTTTCTTGCTCATTTGTTCTTATGCTCAAAGTAGAAATTTGATTCAAAAAAGTCACGCATTGTAGAAACTTCTTTTTTACAGCAAGCATTTCTGGAATCTTATGTGTAGTCATGAAATAAAAGGAAAATGATGCAGATATTTTACAAACATAAAACCCGAAAAGTATGGAGCACATTTGAATTCGGCCCACTGCGCTACAAATTCTGCTGTTCTGTGAAGGCCTCAGGAGTTTGCTATGAAACATTAGTGAACAAACAACATCCTGAAGATCAAGGAAAACAGACAGATCAAAAGATAAAACTATGGAGAAATTTAAAGCAGGGCTAAGCGATAAAACAATATCTCAAGCTCTGAATATCTCGTTGGGCACTGCAGCTCCATGTGAGCCAACATGTTTGGCAAGGGAATTATTAATCAGAAAACCAATGAAAGTCTCCATTGGCAACTCTAGAGGAGCTGTAGGGGTCCACAGTTCACATGTGAAGGACTGAAACAGACCCACTGTTCACCACTGGTTCACCAATGGACTGGTTTAGATAAAAGCATATTTATGAGTTTGAATGGCCTAGTTCAAGTGCAGACCTACACCCAATTTTAGATTCAGTGACAAGACTTGAAAACACACATTTACAGAGGTTCTCCATCCAAAACGACTGAGCTTGAAGCTGAATTGAAAAGATGAATTGGCCAAAATTACAGCAAAGTTAGCGTAGACCTTTTGCAAAGCTTTGACATTATTGTTTGGAATGTGCCACCATACAACAAACTTTCTGTAACCCACCAGTTTCCTCAGTTCATAAATGTTTGCTGTTTCTTGGTAATGCAATGCCGTTTAGACGTAATTGGCATATTTATGAAGGTTCATAGCACGTTTGACAGTATTTTTCCTGGACTTTGTGTTTGTCTCGCTGGTGATGCATTTGCACGTTGAAGGAAGGTGTGCTCTGACAGATACAGCTGAGGTGTTGCTTTTCTTGTAAAAAAGATGATAGCAGGATATGACTCTCCCCAGCTGGATGAGAAATTTGCAGAGGCACACAGATCTGTGTAACATCCACATAGCAGAACTCACCCAAACTACAGGGTCTGGGGTGAAAGCACATTTCCAAGCACCGACACCAGAAATCCAGTACTCAGCGTCTTTTTTACTACACGCAGTATTTTGATGTTGAGATATTGACATTTCGAAAGAAAATCCCAGATGAGATTTGCTGCACAAGCAGGGCATCTGCTTGAGTGGTCAATGCACCTTAGCAGCTCCGATGTCCAATTCTGCACAGACACAGTCGAGCCTATCACTCATAAGTGCTGATGTTGCCTTCCTCACAGCAAAGCCACAGAGTCCCCAGAGGTAAGTATCACTGCTAACTGTCATCCTTGTACTTTGATTACTGCGCTGGGAGGAGAGTGATGACCGTGGCTTCTTCCAGTCCTGCTCAGACTCAGGAAGCCTCATGAGATCACAGTCTTTCGGTTTGGTTTATCATTTCGATTAGTAAAAAGTTTTCTATAAGGATACCCAACTGCTTGAGTCACTGAGTTTGTAGCAATCCCTCATCCTGAGCAAGGTTTTGGTGAGAGATCCCAAAGGACTTTTGATGTGAGCCTGTCCAAGAAACGATCTACAGCTCAGCGGTTAATCACAGGATCAACTGAACTTTCTATGGAAGAAATACAAAGTAACTGGCAGCAATACATCTTTCTAGTGGAGGGTGACAGCTAAACACAAACTCCCTGGATCAGGCATACCTTTTTTTGGAATAAAAGACCAAAAAGAAAAAGAAACTGAGGGAGAACAAAAAGCAAAAGGCAACAAAAATGACAAATAAAAGGAGAATCCTTTCGGAGCCAGCTAAGAAGAAATCTCAAAACAGACAATGTAAATCTCTGCCAAGAAATCCAGCACTGGAAGTAAACGGAGACATGACGCCGCAGAATTACAGTCACAGTTCTTTTTAAAGAAAATGCTAAACATTATATCCTCATAAACATCCTGCACCCAATTCGTTTCTCTTAACACACATTGAAAAATGAAAAAGTTCATATAGGGTTGAGGTTGTTGAATCTTCCATAATACTTTGCATTCATTAACAACCATTAAAAAGCCTTGAAGGGTTTTGCCTAAAAACTTTTCCTCATCTCACAAACCTCAGTTTGCCCTTGAACTGCTCCCCCCTCCACCAAACCTGACGGCTGATGTTCAGAGACATTTCTGAATGATTACCTAATAACACTTTTTCACCTATATATAACCCCTCTCTGCCTTCGAGGCATGAATTATTTTGAATCTGAGTGTGCAAGGTGGCTGTTTTTAACAGAGCAAGCTTTAAGAAGTCAGAGTGTTTTACTTTCATCGTCCCAATAACGTGGAATGTATCCATGTGAATTGTCAGTTAAAGAAATTATAAATATGTATATATATCTTCAGCTCAAGCAAATAGTGAAAACATATAATTATTTAAATTGTGTTTTAAATTTTGAAAAGAACGTGAACAAATACCCTTGAGCAACAACTGCTGGGAAGTACTTAAGAAAAATGTCTTCAGGGACGGCGCATTAAGAAGTTTTTACCGCCGCGGTTGCTGGAGGGAAAGGCAAATTCAAAAATGTAAATGTGCTTCAGTGTACTATTTCATGTAAAGAGAGATACTTCCCTATGGGGGGCGATATAAGTGAGATTAAATAGCAGAATTAAGTAGCAGCAGAGTTATAGGAACATACTGGAATACCCTGTGTCCTTTTGCACTTGAGACTGAAGCAGCTCATACTGATGTATCATGATGATGCTTAGAGCTGCTGCTGGTTTGACGTGTGAATAACGGTGAGAAGAACGAGGCAATGATGTTATGATGAATGTGTAATATGTTGTGCATAGCAGAATCTTTAAAGCAGCTGTAACTCAATTTATACCGACAAAGTAACATAAATGCTGTTTTCCTTTAAATAAATTTGCCTCGTATTTTAAGCTTACACTTGTTTATTAGTTTAGTTTGATCAAAATGTGAAGAAACTAACCCTTGACTTCCAATTTCTATGATCCTGAATGATATGGAACAGAGGCACATTTATTTTATTCACTCTTTAAAATAGAAACGGAAAGAGAACATATCACTGGAGATCTGTTTGGCTAAAGTTGCCCATGTCTGCTTCAAATCAATCCATCTATTGTCTATATTGATGCCGTGGGGTGATGCCTATCTGGAGCCGTCATTGGATTAAAAACATTGTAGACCATCAATAGATTGCCACTGCCAGTCTACTGCGGGGCAACACAGAGACAGACAATCATAAACATAAGCACACACACAACCTCAGACCTAAGGCTAGCCCAGAGCCAATGGATATAAAAGGCATATTTTCGGTCTGCGGGAGGAAGTCGGAGTACTGAGAGGATCCACTCATGCACAAAAAACATGCAAACCCCATTCAGAATGTCTCTGGCTGGGAATTAAACCTATGACCTTCCTGCTGCAAGGCAACAGGGCTAATAACTGTGGCAAGTTTTATACGACTGGAACTGTGACAAACCAGCCAGGATTGAGTTTATCTTGACACCGCAAAGAAGAATGGTGAGGGAGGAAGGCAATAAACAAACCCCACAGCTCACTGCTGCAGAACCTTGTGGCAAGGACTTACCAGGGGTCTCAGGAAAAAAAAAATCTAGATATATATATAAGAAAAATTAACAAAAAATGCCAAAAATAGTACCATTATATTGTACTATTGTGCAAGTTATAGGCTAGTGGGTTGTTTACTTTTGTCACACACCAATGTAAACATTTCAGTTAGAAAAACACTGCTGGAACTTTAACTAAGCCAGGAACTTTGGTTAAACATAAGGTAGAGCTTTCCAGAACATCTCTGGGTGGTTCTGGATTTAAAACAGATCTTGGATAAGTATCTGTACTTGGTGCTACATAAAGTTCTGTGATACCGTAGAAATACCCAAGATCCTCTCTCTGTATTACGCAGTGCTATGTTGAAAAACACTGGCTTTTAATCTGTGTTAGCAGCAGGGGGGGATTGCTTCGTCACTGAATAAATGCAATTAGTATAAGATTATGTAAAGATCATTTTTACACGTCTTTAAAAAGAGGGTGCAAGTAAAGGTGGAGACTTCTACGTGTGGTTAATTCTATGATCTGTAATAACATTATTAGCTGTAGCAGTGGCCTCAAGTGACTGTGCTCACACAACATGTCATGCCTGCCTTTCGGTGGGTGGGGATCTAAATGGCATGTGTGTGCTTGAAAAGTGACAGGGGCAGCTGGGGAATGAAACCCAGTAAGAAAGGATCTGGGACATGCAGATCACAGGGTCTGTAGTACAGCGCTCTGCCGCATCAGCTTGGTGAAGAAAAACTCAGCCAGGAATCAATGTGAGCGTTACGAGCAACCAGGCGGTACAGTGAAACTGCTGCTGACAACGTTCAAGAGCCCTGGAGATCAGTCAGCTGCAATTGTCCTTAGCAGACCTCTCATTGCTTCAGGAGTTGGTGATTGAGTTAATTGCATGCTGTTATAAGTGACGGAAACATTATCGCTACGAAGGTGATGGGTGGGAAGCAGTCCCGCAGCCTGTCCAGCTCAGAGTTGAACGAGGTGAGTGTGGGCCAAAGGAGGAAGGGTACAGTTAGAGACGAGCAACCCAGCCTGTCCTGGGCAACGGAGAGGATCCGAAAACAAACCAGCATACACTTTGGTTTCAGTACTCTGAGTTTAGCCATGCGGGGGTTGGATGAAGCCCCCGCCGAGCTGTGGGAGCTCCAGGACCTTCAGAAGCTCAACTTGTCCATGAACTGTCTGTGCTCCTTGCCTCCCGCTCTGGGTTCTCTGGACAATCTGGTGATTCTCAACTTGTTGGGAAACAACCTGTCCAGCCTGCCCCCTGAGATCGGCCTGCTGAAGAAGCTCCGCGTGCTGTTTGCCTGTCGCAACCGCCTGAGCGAGGTCCCTGAGGAGCTGGGCTCCTGCACACGCCTGGAGGTGCTGAGCTTGGCCAACAACCAGATCTCCAGCCTCCCCAGCAGCTTGGCTGCCATGCATCATCTGACCAAACTCAACCTCAGTCACAACCGCATTGTTCACATCCCCACCTGCGTCTACAGCATGAAAGGACTGGTTTTCCTGCACTTGGCCTGCAACCGCTTGGAGACCATAGCGGATCAGATCCAGGACCTGGTTAACCTGAAGATCCTGATCGTGGAGGGAAACAGCATACACACTCTTCCAAAGACTTTGTGTTTCTTGGATTCATTAGAGCTTCTGAATGTGGACTTTAACGAGCTGCAAAATGTGCCTGATGAGATGTACCAGCTGAGCAGACTCAGGCGGCTGGCCTGCCACCCACTCGATAAAGGACTTCATATAATTCACAACCCGCTCCTCAAGCCTATCCATGAGGTGCTGCAAGGTGGACTCAGTGCCCTGTATAACTACCTCAAGCCCACTTAAACAAGCACCACTGTTTGTGTGTGTGTGTATGTGTGTGTGCTGTTTGATGATTCCTTGGCACCCTGATGGCCATGCACCATTTGACCAAACTCAGTCTGATGTTTCTACAGCAATGGTCTCAAACTCCATGTGTCCTACAACTTTTAGATGTGTCTCTGCTTCAGCACTCCTGGCTCCAATGTTAGCTCATTAGCAGAGCTCTGTGGAGGCTAGTGAAGCAGTTTAGTCATGTTATTTCAGTGTGTAGGACATCTATGCAGGACTCTGGCCCTCAAGGATTGCCGTTTGAGGTCACTGGTCTACAGCATGCTAGGCCTGGTCTTCTTTCACTTGGGAGCAATGGCTTGCAAATGATTGCAAGCCATTGCTAACCAGATTCAGGGCCTGGTTAATCTGAACATTCTGATCATAGAGAGGAATATTACATGCACACATAAAGATTCTGTGTTTCTTGGAGTTTTCAGGGCTCCGTAATGCAGCAACTGAGCAGACTCAATGAGTTGGCTTGCTTTCTAATGGATATATGATGCTACAGTTGGTGTCTGAGCTGGAGCTTCAAGGTTGATCCTAACTGTGTCACAGTTTTGTTTTTTTTTTAAATTAGGGCTGGATTTAATAATTCCACATCCTTCTGAATATAAAATAGTTTTTGTGAAGCACAAGACTAATATTGAACACATCATATTTTTGATAAATTGCATGTGAGGAAAGGATTTGGTGTGGCGGTACAAAAACATGGACTGTGTTCATGAAGGAGTTTACCACTGTAATATAACTGTAAGATAAGGCAATGCAAGGTTAAAAAAGTGCTCTCTACAGTTACCTTAGCCCCAAATGAGGAACTATTGCCAAGTGCTTGCAAATTTGTGTATTCAAAGCATGATTATTATGCTATAAGCCTAATATTGTTTAAAATTGTCCACTTTATCTCTATGACTCTGTAAAAATATACTGAATTTTGCCTGAATAGCAGTATAGTTCTTCAAATTTGCATATCCAGTTTTGTTATTCAATGGGGTCGAGAGAAGCTGTTCAGCTGGCGTTAAAAATTCACAAGTCTGCATTTGAGCGCTGCTTGCTCATTGGCTGATCCTGGTGTGGCAGTGTGAGTCTGACAGGGGTAAGTTTAACTACAGAGCAACTCTCCTCATTGTATTCAGGTCAGAGGGATCAGGTGTGTAAAGTCAGTGGAAAGAACAGCAGAGCAGGGCAGGGGTGTTGAAGATTCCTCAACAGATTAAAAAGAAACACACACACACACACACACACACACACACACACACACACACACACACACACAACATGGAGACGATTAAATATTGTTCCATTCATCAGATCAAACCATCAAAGGATGATCCGTGTTGCACCACCAAGCAGCTGACAATAAAGATAGGAATAAAAATGTTTTCCAAACGCAGTAAAGGTAGATTAAGGTTCACAAAAGTTTAATTAAGCTAAATTAATATGCTTTTGATGTTTGTTTGAATTAAATTGCCAGTTTGGAGAGGAAATATCAACACAGGAGTTGAGTTAAACATTTGAAAAATACGTTCAGCTCTGAATGTAAACTTCATGGTCATTTCTGTTAAGCATTAAGCTACATTAATTATGTTATAAGTAGGTTATGTGTTTGTTAAAGAGGACATCTAATGCAAAATTCTCTAAAACTGAATGTCCACTGCATTGTTTCTTCTAAGGTTTAGGAAAAGCTACTTTTTTTTCCTTCTAAAACGACTCAATTTCTATGCAACTAAAATACATTTTTACATATTCAGGCTTTGCTACAGGTCAAATCAAATTGCCCATTCTGAAAAAGCCCAACCAAAACCAGCAGGTGCAGTGTTCACGTTCCAAAATGCGTGACTTGTTTTATGCTGCGTTGTACGTCTAATCTCTGAAAACATGAAGGATTTTACTCCTGTGAAAGCAATCTGTTCTTAAAAAATGTTTAGAAAATTAAACATTTCTAAATTTGTTGAGGAAAAACATGCTTTGACATAATGTAAAGCTTATTACGAGTTGAAGGAATAGTTTTTAGTTGTTTTTTTGCTTTGAGTTATCTCAGTCTAAAGACAAAATTAGTTGTAACTGCTCAGTGGTGATATGAAAATATATGCATTTCACCCCCCAAAATCCCTTTTTCTCATTTAAATGTGTGTTTGCAAAAAGTTGGAAAGGTTTTAGATTATAAAATTATCTATTGAAGAATTTCAATTTAGTGTCAAATTATAGTGGTTAAGCCCCACGATGACAGAAATCCACTTTGGAAGTGGTTCCTCTCTGGCTTAGCATTAGTTTGAAAGTTTAGAGAGGACTACTTTCTCACTTCAAACTTAATGTCTGGGGTTCAAACTTATCAATTCAACTTCAAAATCTTGAGTAACAGAGTTATGTTCACGTGCCTCTGTTATGATACGTCTATGTGTGATATTAAATTAGTCATTTTAAGTGGAAATAAATGGATTTTTAAATTAAATTTTCCAAAAATATTACAAAAAGTATGTTCTTTGTTTGATATTGTTTATATGTATTACTTGAATTTCTCAGTGTTCGTCTGAAACATCCAGAAATGTTAGATAAGCCAACATCGCTCACAGGTTGCCATATTTGTTGACACATGTTAACCTAAAAGACTTTAAATACTAAATTCTGCCTTATTATTCTAAAATGAAATACAGTAAAGTCAGTCAGTGAAGTGATTAAAGATTTTTGAATTTAGCGGAAATCAACAAAATCCTGATAATCAGCAACCTGCTGCTGTACTTTTCTACGCATTTTCAGAACATGGATTGCATATTGTAGTAATCTGGTTGAACTGTGTGTTTTCAGCATTAAAAATTGCACAAATGCTTCTGGTTTGAAAATATTTTAATCTAAAAATGTCGACCTGTTGTGCTATTAAAAATGTTTTTAATTTAATTTCATTAATGATTATGGGAATGCGAATCATGTGAGTGTGATTTCAGGTTCATCCGGTAAAGCAGCCATTTTGATGTAATGAGTAAGAAAAAGTGTCCTCATTAGTACTAATCAGCAGTATCTGTTGCAGCTCAGCCATTTTATCTGTGATCGAGATTTATAAGCCTATGTTTCTACAACTAGTCCTAAAACTACATTTCTAATTTCATTTGAAGTGAGACCGAGGAACGGCAGAAAAGCGACCTCTCTTGGTAAATTATTGTTACTGCATCACAGGGCCGCATGGACGCACACACACAGTCCATGCATTCATGATAGATGACGCCCTCTTGAATAAGTCTTTGTCCCAGATAGTGATCATGGGATATGCTGTCAAAGAAAGCACATATAGAAGTGTTGCATCGGCGTGAGCCGAATGACCCGATTTCAGGTTCTGTGTGGGGCTCTAAGGGAACCTGGAGAGAAAAGTCTGATAAACATATATTCCGAGAAATAAGATATATATAAACATGACTATGGCTGTAAAATCTTAATCTCTAGATATTTATGTGCATATTTTGTGTTAAAGCCCATTGTTAGCCATGAATAAGTCACCCAGTTATTATTTTGAAAATAAACAATAAATAATGTCAGGAAAAACTATGGGAATGTTGTAAAAAAAAAAACTAAATAAAAGCAGACATAAAGCATTTGTGCAGAAAAATATTAAAAATTAAACAGAGATGTAATATTGTATGTTTCAAAGTTTCTAACACTTGAACATTTTTGTGTTAAATTACATTTTGAATACAAACTACAAGGTGTTGTATTATGATTTGTTGTAATAAATGAATACACAGTTATGCATACTTGCGAGATTGAAGATACAAAATACTTTTTCTATGTTTTGTACAAATAATCATAAATAATATTATTGTAGGACTGATATAATAATAAAATCTGAAAAGTGTGGCATGCATTTATATTTAAGCAATTTGACTCAATTTGCTATAATAACAGCTTCACGTTTTTCGGGATGTACACTGGTTTTGAATATATATCATCTTTGAATATTACATGGAGAGTGTCTGTGAACATGAATTTTCAGTTAGATATACACATTAATATAATTTACAAAAACATTCCATTGCGGGTCTGTTTGTATCTTTACGTTTGTTCCTGGAAGGTAAACCTCCAAAACCACTGTCAGGTCCTTTGCCATCTCTAACAGTTTTTTTTCCAGAGTTGTGCTGCATTTGCTTCCTTACATGTTTCCATTAGCTTTAGTTTTGCTTTCCCTGCTAACGAAAAGTGTCCCCATATCATGATGCTGCCACTACCATGTTTTGCTGTAGGTTTGCAGCTATGGCATACACTGTCACTTTCAGATTGTGAAATGAACTGAACTCTGTGAACTCTGTGAGATGATCAAAGCTTTAGATATTGTTTTGTAACCTAACAAAGTTTTCCTCCTGATCTGTCTCTGGTGTGTTCTTGGGCTTCATGATGCTCATTGTTCAGAAATTTGTTCACACAAACCTCTGAGGCCTTCACAGCAAAGCTGGACTACAACTAAAGTTTACACTCAGTTTACTGAATTTCATTTAAAGGTTTCAAAGTCAGGAGGGATGGATAAAAACTGCATGTCAAACTATTCAGATTTCTATTTGAGCAGGTTTTAAAAGGTTTTTATCAGTTTCCTTCTACTTGGCCATCGTTGCATACCTTCTCAATAAAATACATTAAAGCAAATATAAAAATTGTGAAAAGTCTCAATTTTAGGTTTAGGTTTATTTATAAGTGAATAAATAAACCTTAATTGTGATGGAACGGGAAACAGAAAGGGACTTTTCTGAGAAATTATCGCTGTAAATGATAGAAAATACAGAAATGTTGCTTATTTTTACAAACACATTAGCTAATTTAGTGCACTATACAGCCTTGCTCCTCTTCACTTTCCAAATCCTGGCTACTACTATAGCCATAACAATTTTCCCTTTTGAGATTAACTCCCTTCTTAATCCACTTCCTGGATCCACTTATGGAAAGTCTCTCTTGTGCATTTTCTAATAAAGTACACAACACACTATGTCAGGAAAGCAATGCGCTCCTTTACAGTTTACCCGTCTGCCTGTGGGCATTAAAGCACGTGAACCTGATGGTCAGCTGGGATCAACAATGGGCTTTATCGGATTTACTGATCCTATTTAATAGTTACGCGCTTCACCAATTCCATTTATAGTAGGACACTGTTTAATTTCTAAGCGAGTAGCGAGCGCCGACTGGCTCCTGTGCAGTTCATTCAAAGCTATTTTGCATTCTTAATCCAAAGCTTAGAAAACAGTTTAGCCTCGGTGGCAGCCAGTGATTTCTTAAAATGAGGGACAGCTAATCAATCTCATTTTGAGCCTCCGACAATCAAGGCAGGGGATAATCACAATGGAATTAAACGCCAAACCCCCTGCTGTAAGGCAGCCACATGAGGAGAGGCTTAATAAGTTTTTTCTTTGGAGTGCAGTTAAATTTCTGTGACTTATTCAGTCACACTGACGCTCCTTACACAGGGTGAGAGGGTTTCTTATTGACAAAGAATCAGACTCCCAGTTATATCAATTACAATTTGTTATTTAGTTAATCATTTTCATAACAAACTAATGGAAACAGTCGCCACAGGAAGAAACATGAAGGAGTAAAAAGTAATTTGCCGCAGACTAACAGGCTCCTCCGCTGTTGGTGGTTACTGTTGCGGCATGAAACAAAGTTCAGACATTTGTGTTTGCAGACTGCAGTTATGACAAACGTAATTTGGCAAATATGTTCATGCTAAGTTTTTTTTTTATTTTTGAAAGAAGCTTTTCAGGATTCCAGTTCTGTTTTTCATGTTACTTACACGTTTTTAAGCCATTAGTAGTTTTTCTTTTCAATACGTTTTTAGTAAGGTGTGCTGTGTGAACATAAATCTATATAAAGCCAACATCATCAAAGTATTTGTATGAGCTGTAAACATTCCTATTTTGATGTCTACTTTGATAATCATGTGCATTAGTACTGAGGAAATAATACTTCATTCTTCAAAAGTGAATATCCTGCAAAAGACACATATGAATCATAAGACTGATTCCCCTAATCAGAAGTCATTCGGCTCTTTTGAGACCTTAAAATGACCCATTTATTTGTTTCAGGTGTCGAATCTGAAAGTTGCAGGACAGTTGCACCTGGAAAGCAATGCTGTTTTGCTATATGTACTCAACATAAATTTGCTAGCGTGGATGTAGGTCAGGGTTTGCTTTGGGTCGTGGGGTCAGGCTTTGCCTCAAGCAAAGAACTTCAGTTCTTTTTGTGTCTTGTTTCCAGGTTATCCCAGATGGTGGATAGATGGACTGGCTGCAGTGATATGGTAGAGGTTCAGTCCAGTTGTGGTGACGAAGGGGTTTAGCCAAAAATCAGTGCTCTTTCTTTACCACTTTGACACCTGAACCATGAGCAAAACAATGCAATCATGTGTACATGAAATGAAATTTGGCTGGGTTCAGTCTTGAAGAGGATCTGATATTTTCTTCCACCTGGTGGAGCTCAGAGTAAAGTCATTGCTCGTTGTGAGCTCCGGTTTTATGACGAAATACTTTATTATGTCTCTGTTATTACTTGTGTTTCTTATACTCTAGATTAAGTCAAAGAAATCACAAGCTGCATTGAAATCCCATTTGTTTTAGGATCTTTTCAAACCACACATTAGCCACATTAGCACTGAAATCCAAAGGCCTTGAAAGACCATTGAAAAGTCTATAGGAATATTTCTCAAGACTGTTATAACAACAACACCTGGTCCCATTAAAGTATTTATAGTACATAAAGGAATGAAATGTGACTTAAGATTTTCCATAGCACCATAGATCATAGAAAAAGCTGAAAGGGAGATGCATATGGTGAATTAGAAAATTATTTTTCACATTATGTCACCTCACCACTACAAACTTCATTTTCTTAGAGTGGATATTTTTTACCTATGGATTTGTATTCTCCCCTACTGAGAGGACCATCTTTTACTCATATGCAGAGCTGCAGGTACTTTGGTGATATTTCTATTCCAGCATTCCATATCTAGATCATAAAATCTTTGCATAGAGTTATTTGCAAAGAGCTTAAGCTCAGTCAAATTGGAGTGACAGGATCATCACCTGTCAAGTCTTCTCCCAGATTTTAAGTTTGAACTTTGACTGGGTATTTCTGAATGTGAATATATCCAGACCTAATCCATGCAGAGCTGTACGTTTGTAGTTTTAGTCTTGTTAGCAGGCAAATTATTTTGCAGTCCTGAAAAGGTTTTCTGATCTTTAGATCCATCTTCTCAGAAACTACGGCCTACTTCTTTGTCTGTCATGAAAAGAGCATCTTCAAAACTGATGGTGTGTCATAGTAAAGTGGTTGTTTCCTGCTACATATGGTGAGTCGCATGTAGTCTACGAAGCAAATGTTGGTCATTTCAATCGGAGTATCTTGTTCCACTGCAGACAAGACTTCTTATGGCTCTGTTTAATCAACGCTTAAAACGTTAGTCACTCTTTAATAAAGGCCGGATTTTTGGAGCTCATGACAAATAGTTATCCTGCCGACAGATTCTTCCTTCTGAGTTGTAGATCTGCGCAGCTCCTCCAGATCTACCCTGGGGCTCTCGGCTGTTTCTCTGACTAATGCTCACCTTGTCTGGCCTGTCAGTTAATAGGGAAGGCGATGAACTGGTAGGTTTGCCTTTGTTCTGTATTCTATCCACTTTCAGATGTTCAAGCACTGAAGAAAACTCAATGAGAAGTTAAACGCTGGGCATGATGATGCCTGCTGTTTACTCATGTTCTCTTACAAACTTCAGAGGCCTTTACAGAACTGAGGTACTACACTTGGACTATATTTGCTAATCAAGCTACCTGAAGAGAACCTGATTAGCAAAGGGACAGTTATTAGTTGCACTGGATCTTATTTAGGGGTATCAGAGTAGAGGAGAAATGGATGTACATGACGCACTTTTCAGATTTTTTTTAAACCATGTATTTCTATTTTGCTTTGTTGATGCATGACTTTGAACCACAATAAAATACGTAAATTTTTATGGCTGACAAAATAGCTTACGACGTATAGACACTATTGCAGGGCATCATAAAGGTAAAGCAAGCTAAAATGTGTATTTTTGTATAAAACAAACTTGACCAAATGATCTAAGCAATGACAAGAAGATATTAGTGAGCAGAAACAGCTCCGAGACCCACCGTTTTTTTTTTTGTTTGTTTGTTAGTAATAAATAACAGATTTGAGACCTGGTGTTGACATGGGATGGTCTGTCACTGCTGTGGAGTTGTATCAGACAGCCACTGGAGTGAGGCAGGATATATTTGTTCAACATGACTTCAAATTGTGTTCATGGTCAACCGCTGAAACACAGCCTTCAATCTCACGCTCACAAACACACCGACGATTCTCTCCCTCCATAAGCCGACAACACACACAAACAACGACGCTGTCCGCTCATTCCAACCAATCCCTGAAGTTCATGCTCTCACCAACTCCCATGACAGCTCTGCTCGGTCTGGATTTCATGAATTCCTTGAAACAGAACCGCTGCTGCCAAGACAAAACCTACACACCACAGTGAGGCGTTTCTTTGAAACGCCTCAGCCATTGTTTGCATCCTCATGGTGGAAAACAGCAACAGGAGCCATATATCCTTGACAAGAGGAGGTCATTTTGGGACTAAATGATGACCTATGTCAATCTTCTTGAATTTTAATTAGCCATAAAATCTGCTGGTAGACGAGAAATTGCCGGGTATGTTTATGCATGCAAAAACAATAAGGGAATGTGACATTGTTTGACTTTGTCATTAGTTGCATCTCCTTCCCGCTGCACAGACAAACAACCTAATGTTATTTGCACTTGCTGTTTTAAATAAGACTAATTTTGAGTTACATAATGTCCATAAGAGCTTTGAAAATCTCTTCTGTAATGAGGCAACCTTGTTTTTTTTTTGTTGTTGTTGTTGTTGTTTTGTTTTTTTTCCAGGCCAATTAATGAAGTTCTTTTGAATGTCAGCCGGCATTTCCCTTTAATGGGATCAATGCATGAATTTGATCAAAAAGGACACACAAGGTGAACTGGGATTAAAAATCCATCTGCCAAACATTATAAAGCTACTTGTATAAAACTGGGACAGGAACATGTCTAGTTAGGAAAGAAAATTGTATTTTATTGCTAGCAAAAAATAGCATATGAAAAAAAAATTATTTTAATGTAACAACAACAATAATCAGTGGGTATTATTTATGAACTGTGTTTTAAATTATGATTTCTGACTTAGTTTAGCTATTGTGCAATAAACAACAAAAAGGTCTCAATGAGAAATGCAAAATAAATGTTTTATTAGGCTAATGTTGTGTGTACATTACAGGAAACCGCCTGGTTGTTATAACATCTTGAAATAGGGTTATATTAAGATAAATTCCAGAAGCAGAGATAAAAAATTAAAATTAAAATTAACAATTTAGTAGTGTAAGTCTCCTCTCTTCACAACAATGATTGCAACATCAAGTTATGGGTGTTTTTTTTTTTTTTTTTGCATCTTTTGCATCTATTCTGTTAGAGATTTGTGGTGTGTCTGTGGTAACTGAATTGCTGCATGATCCAGTGTCTGCTCAAGTACAAATAATCAACCCTCCTCCTCTGGGCCTTGAGGAGAGGTGTACGATTTCAGTCCTAAATGGGTCTGAGGATGAATCTCTGCTCCAACACAAATAGTTTTTTTTTTTCTATACTGTTTAGAGTTGGCAGGAGCCTGCTATTACAAACACTGACCTCTAGGGGCTTAATGAAAGAGAGCTCTGTCTCATTTGCTTCAGTTCTGTCTGTCTCCACTGCCACAGCTGATATATGTTGCAGCTTATCACTAAGAGAGCAAAAGTTCTGCCATCATAAAGTAGTGTGTTGGGAAACAGTTTTTTTTTTTTAAATTCCTTATATAGGTACGTTTGTGGGTGTTTTCCAGAGGTTGGTCATTCGTGGAGATTCTCAAGATTTTGTTTCAGCTAAATTGTTTTAATTTAGCTGTGTTTGACTATCATTGTCATCCACATTCCAGTCCGCTAGGGGGCGGTGGTACAAAAAAAATACAAACGAAGAAGAACATTTAGGCGCATTGAAGCTAGGACGCATGGTTGCAGAATGATGGCGCTCAGAGGGTAGAGGTGGTCACCCCTCCCTTATGAGGACCAGAGCCCAGTTCTAATGCAGCGGAGCTTAACAATAAGGCTAATGCTAAGGTGAGAATTAGGTGTAGAAATATAATAACCCAAGTGTTAGCTACACATAAATTCAGTTAGCAAAAGAACTGAAGTCAGTTAAAAATGTGTGTGTTGTTTGTAAAAAAAACAAAACAAAAAAAAAACGTACTTTTGCGAGAGCCTTTATTAAAAATAATTTATTGTTATTGTGCAGTTGTTGAAAACATAAACTCAACCACCTATAGTAGAAATTCAATGGGCTCTCCTTTGCGACTGCTCTGACCTCATCCAGGCATTAAAAAGATAATCCCACAAATCTTGACATTCTTCATCTTAAAATTTCTAACCATAAGTTTGAAGGTAACTAAATATAATTTACCGTTAAACTCGCCACCTCTTTGCTCTCAATGCAACACCACTGACAATATTCTAGAAGCAAATGCCAAGATGATGGATGGAATGACATATTTATTTTAAACCAGAACGGACTGGGATCGTGTAAAGTTCATGCACCTAAAATACTGAAGAAAAGATAATGATGTGCTTCCATAAACTTAAATTGTTGCAGGTGTTTTCCTGATCAGCATCAATTGGGAGCCCCAGTGAAGCAGGAGGAGTGGACGCCTCGGCGTGTCCCTCTCCCTCCCAGTCGGGACTCAGACGCTCCCTCTACCGGCCAGACGACGCGCAGACAGCCGCTGCTCCTCTCTCGGAGCTGAACACCGGACCACTCAAACCAGGCGTAATTCAGGAATCAGGACTCACTCACACATTCCTCCTCCAAAGAGTGCAAAGACGCAGCCGTGTCCGCCACAGTCCTCCCCCCCTACCCCCTCCTCCCTCACCGCAGGACAGGGGACAAAGGACCGAGGAGCCACTTTAGATTTTTTACACAGCTAAAGTACAGTTTTAGTTAGAAAAAGAAGAGTTTCCAGTTAACCCCGCGACTGGGGGGGTTAACGCTACCACGGCGCTGCCGACATGGATAAAGTTATCAATTGGTTGTTTGCAGCGATGAGCCTCCTGTTGTCCGTCCAAGGGGAAGTTTTTAAAGGTAAGGATGATCACCCTAAGATGTTTGCAGGCAGCGATCTCCTTTAACGCCACGGTGGCACGGGTTAGAGATGCACTTCAGTCGAGTTTAATCACTTCTCCCTGATGCATTAGTCATTGTTGCGGTGTAGAAATCCTTGAAGTAACGCACTAACGTGTCATTTTGTATTCAAGCGTGGAGCCGGGTGTGTTGTTTTTCCCTCTCGCATTTCGGGGAATGTCACATTTGAACTCCTGCTTTCAGCTGCGCGGAGTTTGTTCTCACCTTTGCGGTCCCACGGCGCGCGCAGCGGACAGGTGCGCTCCGCGTGGGCGACTCTGCTGCCGTTTTACCGCCGCTGTTTGCGCGACAAGTTTACAGTAGACTGAGGGGACTGTTTGAGCCTAACTTTATCTTGATCTGTCTAATGTGATTAACCTCAAGGGATTCACGCAGCAAACGAGCCGCCGGTGCGCTTCTGGTTCAGCTTAAAGCAGAACCTTCTGTCATTTTTCATTAGTGCATTTCAGACATAAAGTGCCCCTGTAGTAATGCATTACACTGAATTTAAAGCGCGGTTGATACGTTTTGAAATCTGTGAGAAAATCATTCCAAGTTTGCTTCTTTTTTTTTTTTTTTTTTTAGGTTTCAATGCAGAAAACAATTCAGCTTCTCCAAATTCAACAGAACATATGGTGTATTTTAAAAAGACATATCACCAAGTTTCATTTAATCTCTTAATTCTCCCTTTTCTGTCATCTTTAACCAGTGGGACTTCCAGAATAAAATGAACGACCAGATTGGGAGGTGGGGGGATTGGCGCAACAAAACAAAAAGCAGAGGGGGAAAAAAAGTGTTTTATTTATTTCTCTTCATACATTAATCTACAACAGAAGCATAAAAAGAGGGTAGTAAGAAACGGAAACATGTACTTTTTAAATGAAAAACATGTAAATCGCTGTAGTTTGGTGCCCAAGCTGTTTTTAGCTGTAGTTAATTTGTCTGATCAACTTGATCAGAAGTTTATCAGGACTCTCGATGGTGTTTGCATTGCCACTTTCTCCTAACTTTGGATTTGGCCGGTTTTATTATAAACATAGCGCAAATAAGTTAGAGCCGAAGGTTCATTTGTAAAAAGAGTGAAGATTTTTCACCAGATTGTGGCTTACTGGCATTCTTGTAACAATACTATTAAATTTAGTGACTGTATTTCTCTGAATGCATGTTTACAAGTCCCTAAATGGGGTCATTTCAGCTCTGCCACCTATGTCACATAATCTATGTGGTGGGAGAAAAAAAAAAAGGAACATTAACCCATATTATCCAATCAATAAATGGATAAATGATGTCCAGACTGAGGCTGATCCCTGCAGCCAGGAGACATAGCTTCAAATTCACTCTAACAGATGAAGCTGGCTGTTCTTATTTCTGAATGTGTTTCATTGTTTTTTTTTTTTTTCTGGTTTGAACTTGTGATGTGTGGTTTGGCTCGTTAGCAGGATGCTGTGTAGATTCAGCAGAAAGCCGATGCATTTCGTCAGGAGCCTGTTGGGGGCAGCATGCTACACTCATAATATTATACCCAGATGATGAAGGCAAAGCACTCAAGAGAGGCAGAGTTCAGATAGACTTTGGAAACAGATTGTGGCAGTGTGGTGCAAACTAAAATACTGATAAATATTCTCTGGAAAATGTTTAGGATAAACACACGGCTTACATCAACTGTTCCCAACACCTCAGGTCAATTTTTAGTGACTGAGAACTCTCTTGCCCTGAAGCTCAGAGTATTCCCAGTCCATTTTTTGCGTGGGGTTTATCAGTCTTGCCCGCTGGCAGCCTCGGGAACTGGAGATTTATTGGGAGCTGGCTGCTCGGCAGTGGCTCCCAGTGGTGCCAAAACCATCGATAAATGTGCTCCTAATTGCACAGTATGTGTGTACGTGTGTGTGTGTAAATATGTAAACCAGGATGAAATCAATTCGGACGCATTTCGCTCTCTCCGGGTAGGTGACGGATTAGCCACACACGGATGGAGAGGTGGAGGCTAAGCGTGCAGCAGCCGGGGCGTTTGTTATGGAGAGCATGCGATAACGGCTCAAGTGATAATTAGATCACGGAGGTAACCAGAGCTCCTGCGCACAGTATCAGGAGCTTGTGGCGGTGGACGCCTCGAGTCGATCACAGACAACAGTCCTTTTGGAAAAGTCTTTTAATTTACTGGTGAGGAGTGAAGCCATGACACTCCATCAGTTTAATCTCCTGTCGTGTCACCTTGCTGATCTGTCTGCATTCGGTTTGGGTCAGTACAAGAGACCAAAGTGGAAAATAAACAGGTTTTTTTTGTATTTACACAAATAGAGAAATGCAAGTATTGTTTATTCTGCTGCTAAAGACATTGGTAATTAGTTATCAATCCTTGTATTGTTCATAAAGTAAAACAACACTGTCCACTGCTGATTAGCTGGCACAAAGAAGGCTTTTTCATCAAACAATATTTTCTTTTTGGAAAACACAGATAATCATGGCGCTAATACTAAAATAGCTACCTATCGTTGGTAACCAACTTCAGACTCTATCAAAGCAGATGGTCAGACTAAAAAAGCCAGCTAATATTGTTTTCAACCTTTTTAATCATTTCGCCTTCCAGTAAGGAGATATTGTTGATGATAAATAACACAAAGCCATTGAAAGATCTACTGTAAGTATATCTGCTATTTGATTGCATTGTCAGAGATGCAGCAAATACACTAGATATATTTTGTACAACTTCGAAAGTAGTCATGGATCAGTCATCCTGTGTGTTTGATCCGTCTTTTCAAATCCTCACCTTGCCTTATGGGATGGCAGCTCATGATTCTTTTTGTTAAAAGGAAATCTGTCCCTTCTACTGTTGCCACATGCATTTGTAGTATAAGGAACGTCTGCAAAGTCAACGAAATGAAGTCATCAGTTGATGAGTTGAAACACTTATCATATGGCGTAGTAAACTGAACTTGACTGCATTATATTATTAGTAGAATGAAAATGGTGTTTATTTACAGTAACTGAATTTAATTCTGTACTTTTTTGTATATAAATTAAATCAGTTGGTCCTTGTTGAGTGCCTTGAGAAGACAGTTGTGTATTTATGATGTATAAATAAGCTATTTTGAATTTTGTTACGCTTGTGTTACTCTATAAAGCGACGAACGGCAATACAAGTATAATATTCTGCTCAGTAAGTGCCAATGTGGCCAAAATTATACAAGTCTGTCAGTCAAAATAACCCAAAAAAGTGGAAAAATCTGCACAAAGCATTACCAGCAGGAACAATAATGTCAGTTTTTCACATAAAGCAGTTGTCTTTAACATGTTTTGTATAAATAACCACTGCCTAAATGATGATGCAGTGGTTAGAGTTCCTATTAAAATCACTTTAAACTAGTATTGGTGTGTTAAAAAAATATTTTGCGGTTTCTAAACCTTGACATCAGTAACCAGCCCATGGATCATCTGCTTTTCTGTTCTTTTATACTTTGTTCAGAAACAAAGTATAAAAAAAACATCATTAAAAAAATCTTATTGTGTAAGGCGCTTGTTTTCTTTATTATAAACACAGCCTTTTTTTTTTTTTTTTCCAGCAGCCCTGGCCTTTGATATCTATACTTCGTCTTTTGACCGAGCACATTAAATTCCAGGGAGCTGCACACTTTGTTATGTTTACCACCTTCTCCAGCTAGCCATAAAACCTGCCTTGTTTTCTGATGGGGGCGAGCCGTGCGTTGAGAGTAATGCCCAAGCTGGAAGAGTAGAAGAGCTGCAGTTTGTCACCGTAGAGTGACTGCCGCTGATAGCGTCCTGGTTGACCGATCCTGATTGTCATCCACGCTGTGACTAAGGGAGTAAAACAGCACTTTGGCTGCTTGAGAAGATAAACAGCACTTCATTTGAAGTCTGGCAATAATTTAGATAGTTTTTCATTTGTGATTTTTTTTATTTTTTTTATACATCTTTCTTCTTTCTCTCTCCCGGCTGACTCAGATTTAATAGAGACTTTCTTCCGAAAGGTGTCCTAAAAGGTGGCAGCTTCCTTTGTGTGAGCCACTGGAGAATGAAATTAAATATGCATGTGAATTTTTTTTATTTTCCTTATATGATGGCTTCAACTGGTGTTTGAGGAGAAACGCTGCGTGGTGATTGATGATAGCACAAAGCAGAAAGTGAGGTGTCTGCGTTCTTCTGTTACTTTGCTTTTCAGACACTTTTATTATGATGATAATGAATGCCGTGGAAACACGTGGATTTACTGAAGCCGTTCAAACACTGTACGCTCGTGTGTGTATTTCCAGAGAAAGGTCTGCTGAGTTTGTCAGCTGAGCTGTCTTAAGACTGATTGTGGCTGGTAGACGTGAGGAGGGGGAGCATGGGAGAGTTGTCAATTATCAGGCTAAACTTTGAAAACTTACTGTTACATTTTTGTTTTGGAAGCCTGGAGTATATGGAGACGGTCTTATGTGTTTCACTTATGGGTTTGTGTCAAAAGGAAAACTGGATTTCTTTAATGACAACTAAAAACACGGTCTTTTATTATTCTTCAAAAAAAATAAAATAAAAGAAGCCGTTTTTAAATTGTGGTTTTATTCATGAAGGCGGACAAACGCTATCCAAATTAGCCAGGCCTTATGTAAAAAGTAATTGCCCCCTAAACCTAACAACTGGTTGTTCCACCCAGCAACAATTGCCATCAAGCTGGCAGCTAGTC